>NC_042620.1:9315759-9678259 GCF_901001135.1 Rhinatrema bivittatum
ATCAATAGCGGATTGTGTAATGTCCTCACGAGCGCTGTAGAGGGTGGCATAGAACTGAGTAAAACAAGCTCCAATGGCATCAGAAGTTGTCTGAATAATACCTTGGCTGTTTTTTATTTTTGCAATACTATTGCGAAATAGGGTCTTCTTAAGTCTGCAAGCCAGCATACGACCTGCCTTGTTGCCTCCCTCAAAGTAGAGTTGTCGCGTAACATTTAGAGCGTGTGCAATGCTCGCTGCGTCCAAATGTTGAAGCGCTTGGCGCTCAAGATTGAGCTGCTTAAATATTGCCGGTGTGGAATTGAGCATATGTTGTTGAGAAAGAGATCTGATGTTCTGAAGAATTTTAGTTCGTTTTTCTCCATCTAACTTCTTGCAGTAAGATGCGCGAGCAATAAATTCTCCACGAATAAATGCCTTAGAGCATTCCCAGATCATAGGGACAGAAGACCCGGAAGATGTTTGATTCCGGAAGTATTCCAACAGACGACCGTCAGCTTTTTTAACATAGTCCTCATCCTCCAAAAGGCGCTCGTTGAGTCTCCAGTAGCGTGCACCCGATATCACCTCCGGAACCGTAAAGTCTAACCATACCGGGGCATGGTCAGACCACGTAATAGGTTCCATTTCTACCCTCATGATGTTATTCTGTAAACTTTTATCAACTAGCAGGTAGTCAATGCGCGTGTAGGTGGAGTGGGGATGCGAGAAAAAAGTATATTGTCTGGAGCGTGGGTTTCGTTGACGCCAAATATCAATAAGATTCCACGTATCCATCAGATGAAGTATAGATCTGCGAGCTGTCCCAGATGAGTTGGCACCCGCTCTAGAAGCATCCAGACTGGGGCGCAGCGTCAGATTAAAATCGCCACCAACCACCAGGTGACTTTTTGGATCACGGTGCAAACAGCGTTCAAGAGATTGTAAAAAGGCTGCTTGCGCAGTGTTTGGGGCATATACATTGACAAAAGTAAATATATCAGTACCAATTCGCAGCACCAAAACCAATATACGTCCCTCGGGGTCGCTAAATTGATGTAGAACTTCATGGACCACACTTGATGAGACTAGTATAGCAACTCCTGTGTATTTGGATCGCACCGTGCTGGATGCAAAGTATTGGTTGGGATATGAAGAGTGTGCTAGTAGTTTCTCGTGTCGTTTTTTCAAATGGGTCTCCTGAAGCATCGCTATGTCTACTCGGAGGGCACGGAGATCCTGATATAATAGTTGTCGTTTTCTGTGTGTGTGTAGCCCTTTCACATTTATAGTAAAAAGTTTAATCATAAGAGATCAAAAAGAAAACAGAAAGCGCACTTTCATTACAAGTCCCCAAACTAATAAAAACAAATATATGCTGAGCACTAGAAAGATACATACATATGCAGGTACATGGTGCAAGATATGATAATCCCCACAAAAACCCATCATCTGCCCAACCTATCTGGCAGAACACCCACCCATAAGGGGCAGGGGCAAGCAAATGTGGTAGCATGCCAACTTCGCGGCCCCGGGAGGGCTCCCCCCCCCCCCCGACCCACTAGATAATAAAATTACCTCAACAGTAGGAAGGATACAGCTAATCTAAAGAAAACATACGAAAAGCTGTAGGGAGTCGTACCTTCCTAGTTCTTGACAATGAAAGCGGGCAACTGTATAAAGGCTAAACAACAAAACCAACCCTGTATGAGAAAAAACAGCGTAGTAACAGGTATAACGTCCCAATTACTGTGGAGGACAGTCAGCCCTGCTCTTGTAGGATAGATCCAGATTCCCTGGATTGTCTGCGAAGGCGTCTTCTCCCATTAGGCACTCTCTGCCAGCGCGCAATAGTGGCCTTCTTGGAGAACCCCACATCCGGATTGGGTATGGCGAATGAAAACGGAAGATTCGCCGCTCTAAAGGCCTCCACCGCTTCTGTGAGGGTTTTCACCCGATACGTAGTTCCCTGCACCATGAATGAAAGCCCAAAAGGGAAAGTCCATCTATAACGGATCTGAGCCTCCCGCAAGGTTTTCGTGGCCTCCTTGAGATCATAGCGTTTTTTCAACGTGGAGGGGGCTAGATCCTGAAATATAGCTATGGTAAGGCCTTCCCAAGACCACGTGGGCTGTTTCCTGGTCGCTGCATAAATTTGTGCTTTCTGGGGAAAGTCCCGAAGACAAAAAATAATGTCTCTAGACTGATTTGGGAGACGAGGGCCCAGCGCTCTGTGCGCTCTTTCAATAGCGACAGAGGAAGTGCTTACCGCCGGCTCCGAAGTCACCTCGTGGGACGGCATGGAGAGAAAAAACACACAAATTTTCCGGACCACCTCCAGCGTGTCACCATAATCGTCGGATTCAGGTATGCCTCTAATTCTGAGGTTGTTTCGCCTCGAGCGATTTTCAATGTCCTCGAGCTTGTCTAAAATCATCTGGTTCTCGGTTTTCAGAGCGAGTTGTTGCGTGCTCTGCGACGCCATGTTGAGAGCTTGTGCTTCCACATGTTGCTCCAGGTCATCCACCCGATTGCCCAGAGCCGCCATGTCCTCTCTTATATCCGCCATAGATGCCAGGAGTTCACTACGGTGCTTGCGCAGGTCCTCTCGAATCTCCATGAACCATCCCCGGAGCTCCTCGCGGCCCACAGTGTCAGCATTAATGGCGGAGACAGTCGGGCCTGGCTCAGGGATCACATCCCCGCTGCTTGCCTCTGATGACGCCGCTTCGGCACCCGCCTCCGTAGGATGTGAAAACTCCGGCGGCTGTTTATGGAACCCATAATGTTTGAGGTCAGCTGTTTTTTTCTTAGCAGCCATGGTGCAGATATGAAGAAGTTGTAGATGCCAAAAAAAATATATCCTGTTGAGGTATAGCGCATTAAAAAGGGGGTATAGAGAGCCCAAACTCCGGAGCTCAGAGCTCACACGTCCATCCACACCGCGTGCGCAACAGCGCCCCCCTAGCGGCATGGCTTTTGAAAGGCGTCGTTTGAAGAGCAGGGGCTATTCCAACGCGGTGGTTTCTACCTTGTTGAGTTCGCGGAAGAAGTCTACCTCTTTGGCGTACGTGCGAGTGTGGAAGGTTTTTGAGTCGTGGTGCGTGGAGCGTTCGGTTCCTGCTACCAGAGCCTCTGTTTCGGCCATTCTGGCTTTCCTGCAGGATGGCCTGTTCAAGGGTCTATCCTGTGGTTCTCTGAAGGTACAGGTGGCGGCTCTGGGTTGGTTTCGGGGGTCCATTGATGGGAGGCCCCTAGCGATGCATCCTGATGTGAACCGATTCTTGAAAGGGGCTATCCATTTGCGTCCGCCTTGGAAAGCGCCGTGTCTGTCCTGGAATTTGAATGTGGTGCTCAAGGCTATGTGTGCCCCCTCTTTTGAGCTTCTAAAGCGGGCCACCCTTAAGGATCTTACCTTAAAGATGGTATTTTTGGTGGCAATCTCGTCGGCGCGACGAGTGTCAGAGCTTCAAGTGTTGTCCTGTAGGGAGCCTTTCTTGCGGTTCTCAGAAGCGGGGGTTACTCTACACATGGTGCCTTCGTTCCTTCCGATGGTGGTTTCTTCGTTCTATTTGAATCAATTGGTGGAGCTTCCATCTTTTGGGGATCTTTCGGCGGAGGATCCAGTATCCAGGGAGTTGAAGAAGCTGGATGTTCATAGATCTCTCATGCGGTATCTGGAGGTGACCAATGAATTTCATTTATCAGATCACCTTTTCGTGCTTTGTCAAGGTCCAAAGCGGGGTAATATGGCCTCCGAGACCACCATTTCTCGCTGGTTGAAGGAGGCTATAGGTTCCTCGTATTTACTCTGTGGGAAACGCATTCCGCAGGGACTCAAGGCTCATTCGACGCGTTCCCAGGCGGCTTCCTGGGCGGAGTGTATGCAGATTTCCCCACAGGAGATCTGCAGGGTGGCAACTTGGAAATCCTTGCATACGTTTGCGCATCATTATCGCTTGGATGTTCAGGGCTCACGGGAGGGCAATTTTGGAGCAGGCATTTTAAGAGCGGGCCTCTCCGGATCCCATCCCAAGTAATCTCAGCTCTGGTACATCCCAGGAGTCTGGACTGATCCGGTATGTACAGGGAAAAGAAAATTAGGTCTTACCTCAGATAATTTTCATTCCTGTAGTACCAAGGATCAGTCCAGAGGCCCGCCCTCAATGGAGAGCCCGCTGTGAGTGTGTTCATGATGCGAATCTTTGTTTTCCTTACACAGATCAGTTGATGCCTGTTTGGTTATGGGGCAGGACCCTCGTTGGGGTCAGTGAGCCTAGGTTTCTCCGGTTAAGCTCCCGGGGGTCTTAGCGTTCAGTTTAGAAATTTTTCTGCTTTGACATTACATTATACTGACAGGTTGTGGGTGGCACCCTGCTATATATGCGGAGCCTGACAAGTTTGGCTCTGTCGCCATCTGCTGGTGCGGAGGCAAAACCCAGGAGTCTGGACTGATCCTTGGTACTACAGGAATGAAAATTATCGGAGGTAAGACCTAATTTTCTTTTTCCTCCCCTATTACAATGAGCTGCTTTGCATGGGATTTGCATGCATGAATTTTGCACGTCCATGCAACGCAGCTCATGCATAGGTAATCCCACGTAAATAAATTATCGTGGCCAATTTTTGAAAGTTGCCAGCCACGTAAATTTAGCTAAGGCTCCTGGGAAAGCGGTAATGTAACATGGGAGGTGAAACCTGACCCCCCCCCCCCCTCAGCCCAGACCCCAACATTCAAACTCACACACAAGTGGCGCCCACAACCCTCCCCACAAGCCATGAGGGCCCGCTCCTCCCCATTTCTTAGAAAACAGGGCTGGCAGGTCTCCCAACCGCCCGACAAAAAACCCCCTCCAAGTCCTAATAATCGTTGGGTTCAAGTGCCCCCCCCCCCCCCGAACCCAGCTCCGCAGTCCCACTGCCTCAGAAATAAGAGAGCCTGCATTCAGTCAAGGTCGGCGGCTCGGGGGTGCGGAGGTGGGTTGGGGGGGGGGACGGGACTTGGAGGTCCAGGGGAGGAGGGGGCGCTACTGTACACCATCGAGGAGTTTGTTTTAATTGGAATGTTGGGGGGGGGCCTTGGGTTACCAGGGGAACCTGCCAGTCCTGTTTTGCATGAAAAGGGGGGGGGCACATATGCCTGTAATGTTTTGCATTTGTTGTGGGGGGGGGGGGGGCTCCGTTGTCATGCAAACTTGTACTTATATTTTTAGGGTTTAGATGTTGGGGCCACCTCAAGTGGTGGCCGCAGGGTAAGGAGGGGGGCGGTCAGGTTTAACCCTGCACAATGTTTTAACCTTTGGGCACTTCTTGTTTTCCACATGGGGCGGTGCCTTATGGCGATTGCGGCTCCTGTGCTGTAGGAGCTGCCATTGCACGAAAAGGGGATGGTGATGCGTTGGTTTGCCTCGCTGTGCTTTGCCGCAAGATAAAACAACACGGCGATAAGGCCTCGATATTGTTTTGGGAGAGGGGTCCATTATCTCAGCCACACCCCCTCCCCCACCCCATGATAGTGGGGCCCCTCCTGCGAAAAACCCTTGCGGCTTCATGAATCCAGGTGTAAGGGGGCAGCCTTCTTGTACCTGATTCATTCGTCGTTACAGTTTTGGGTCAAGGAATCATCAGAAAACTACTGAAATATGTGACTGAAAAATCAGGAAGACGTAGAACTGATTACGAAACCTCCCATTTATTTATTAAATCAATGTACCACATAATCGGTTAAAAATAATGACAGCGGTTTACAAAGTTAAACCTCCATAATTGTCTAAACAAAATGCAATCAAGTAGAAAACGCCACAAAACTGGCATAAAAGTGCTGCAAAACTCAAGAAGTAGAGAAACCACTGCCTGAGGAGCGCCTACCGTAGACTTGCGTCATCCTAGGAAATAGCCCGGCCTTGACTGCTTAAGGGAATTTGAAATCATTTAACTCTGATCTCGTCGGCATCGGTAGATCATTGCAATGCCAAGGGGCCACAGATGATGCTTTAAACACAAATGTTGGGCCGAGGCCGTAACCAAGAAATGGTCCTGGAAAGGTCTCAACATTCGGCCAGCCCATGATAACCATTCTCAGCAGGATGGTCCCGACTACAATATTGGACAGAGCCACCACCTGAGAATCCTGGAACTTGTGGGGCAGGTTCTAGACGGAAATGTATTTCTCTGTGGTCTGGGGTTGTGCCTGCTGGATGTCTGTTATGCAACATCTGCCCAGGATGGGAAAGAACCAAGGAAGAAATCACGAAAGCTCAGTCCTGGACAAGGGGAGACTGTTTACAGGTGGTCGCACTCTGTGGCTGGCAGTGTGCACAGGATTAACCGTCCAGGCTCGATGTGCCTCTTGGTCTTTTAGGTGCTGTTGTAAATGTAAATGTTGTAAATGCTGCGTTACTGTGTAAATTGTAATTGAGAATTTGCTGCCAGATGCTGGGATCTGGGGGACTGCCGTGGTCCTTCTCTTTAAGAGGAAGGTTAAAGTGTGCGGTGAGTACAAGAGTCAGGATGAGCTTAGTGTTATATCAGGGATCATTCAGTGGTTCCTCTGTGTTGAACTGGAGGTTTGGACTGCAGGAGTGTAAGGGAGATACAGGGACATTTTCTCCTCCCTCTTCCCTCCAGCGCTGCTCACTCCTCCTTCCACTGTTCTCACACGCACCTCTCCTGTCCCTTCCCTTTCATCTCCTCCTCTTCTGTCCTCCCCTCTTATCCTTTCATTTCTCTCTCCTCCTCATCCCGTCTCCATCTCTTCTCTTGTCTACAGGTTCACCGCTTGGTCCTGGTGGATGACGACCAGAACCCAAAGGGGATCGTGTCCCTGTCTGACATTCTGCAGGCACTAGTGCTGTCTCCAGCAGGTATCGATGCACTTAACTCTTAACCCCGTGAAGCTTGGTCTCTCATCACTCCCCTCTCCGTTCTCTCCTCTTCTCTGCAGCTCAGGTAGGATCTTTCTCACTCACTCTCTCTCCCTCCCCTTCTGCTCAGTTTCTTGAAGCTATACTCCTCCATCTGATCCCAAGCAAGAAATGAGAGCCCCTCCCCCGACCATTCAGTGTTTCCCTTCTCATCCCACTCTTAGCAGCAGAGAAACCTCCTCCTTAGGGTTACCACCTCACTCCAGGTCAGCTGATCAAGCCAATCTAGTCCTGCTTTTGCCCCACTGCATGCAGGGAGCTGTAGTTTTGATTTTCCCATTGATTTTCCTAAGTAAAGTAGAACTACACATCCCTACATGCAATGGGGCAAAATCTGGACAAGATCAGCCTCTTGAGCTAACTGGGGCTGAGGTAGCATCCCCACTCCTCTGACTCTCTGTAACCCCAGGGCAGGACCGAGAGTCTCTGGGGTGGTGCGCTCTGGGTCCTGCTTCTGTCACCAGAATCAGTTTATATGCCAGAGCTTTGCACGTGTGTATTGTGGACCGAATTTCCAATTGAGCGTCTGATTGCCCAGTTACAGTGATCTCCCCCCCCCCCCCCCCCACTGTCGCACAGAACATGTCAGGGTGACCCTCTAGCACAGAACAAGGCGATGATCTCCCACAAGCTCCCCACCTACATGGAGTTTGGAAGTTTGGGTAAATGTAGGCACATATCTTTGGGGAGAAGTAAGAGGAGGGTGTAGAGTTCAGTGCTGGCCACCTAGGCACCTTTTCACAATATAAATTACTCTTCCTCTGCATTCAGGCAGGCTAATCCTCATTAGTGGGTTATGTACCTCTGCCAGCGGATGGAGCCAGAGCAAACGCTGATGTCACAGATTTATAGTCCTGCCCTGACTTCAGCCTGCCGGTATTCTCCACTTCCAGCAGATGGACGCACATTTCCCTACTGGGGATTGCCTGTTTAAAAAAAAAAAAAAAAGTCATTAGCATGCTCGTGGTTCACCGAGCATCTAGAGGCTCAGGCAGTGCAACGACGGTGGCTTACATCAATCATCAGGGTGGAACAAGAATCAGCAAGTGTCGGAGGAAATGGTTGGGCTCATGGTGTGGGCAGAGGAACATCTTCTAGGCATATCCGCCTCTCACGTTGCCGGAAAGGATAATATCAGAGCCGACTTCCATAGCAGGAGAAATTTGGACCCAGGAGAATGGGAGCTCCTTGTGGATGAAGCTTTTCAGCTCCTTGTGGACCGCTGGAGTTGTCCGGACCTAGACTTCTTGGCAATCTTCAACAACGTGAAAGTTCCGTGCTTTTTCAGTCACCTGTGGGACCCGAAAGCGCTGAGCATCAACACTCTCATTCAGGATTGGCTGCGAGGCGCCCTGCTATATGCGTTCGCGCCCTGGCCTCTCATAGGCGGGATCCTTTTAGTGGCTCCGGATTGGATTCGGAGGCCGTGGTACACCAATCTGCAGAGACAGTTGGTGGGCAGTCTGCTCAGGCTACCGCCTCGGGAGAATCTGTTGCGGCAGGGACCCATTCTACACAAGGATCCAGATTGATTTTGTCGTATGGTTTGGCCATTGAAAGGGCTCGGTTGTTGAAGTGGGATTATTCACCACTGTGATTTGCGCTTTACTCTGGGCCAGGACATTTTCTACTTCTCTAGCCTATGTTAGGGTTTGGAGAGAGTTTGAGGCCTAGTGTTCCGAGTGAATTTTTCAGCCTCTCAAGGTGGATATTCCTTTAATTTTGGAATTCTTACAGGATGGATTGCGTAAAGAACATAAGAAATTGCCATGCTGGGTCAGACCAAGGGTCCATCAAGCCCAGCATCCTGTTTCCAAAATCCCCCCTCAGCCGTCTCTTCTCCAAGCTGAACAGCCCTAACCTCTTCTGCCTTTCCTCATAGGGAAGCTGTTCCATAAGACACAAGAAATTGCCATACTGGGTCAGACCAAGGGTCCATCAAGCCCAGCATCCTGTTTTCAACTGAGGCCAAACCAGGCCACAAGAACTTGGCAATTACCCAAACACTAAGATCCCATGCCACTGATGCAAGTAATAGCAATGGCTATTCCCTAAGTAAATTTGATTAATAGCCGTTAATGGACTTCTCCCCTTTATCATTTTGGTTGCCCTTCTCTGTACCTTCACCATCGCAACTATATCTTTTTTGAGATGCGGTGACCAGAATTGTACACAGTACTCAAGGTGCGGTCTCACCATGGGGTTATATTGGCCATCCTCCAGTCTTCAGATACAAAGGATGATTTTAATGATAGGTTACAAATTTTAACTAATAAGATCAGAAATGTCATTTTTGAGTTCCTTCAGTACCCTAGGATGCATACCATCTGGTCCAGGTGATTTGCTACTCTTTAGTTTGTCAATCTGGCCTACTACATTTTCCAGGTTCACAGTGATTTGGTTCAGTTCATCTGACTCATGACCCTTGAAAACCTTCTCCAGAACTGGTATCTTCCCAACATCCTCATTAATAAACAGGAAGGAAATAATTAACTTAGCCTTTCTGCAATGGCCTTATCTTCCCTAACAGCTCCTTTAACCCTTTGGTCATCTAAAGTCCAACAGACTTCCTCACAGGTTTCTTGCTTCTGATTTATTTTGAAAAGTTTTTATTATGAGTTTTTGCCTCAGTGGCCAACTTCATTTCAAATTCTCTCTTCGCCTGTCTTATCAATGTTTTACACTTAACTTGACAATGCTTATGCTTTATTCTATTTTCTTCAGATGGATCCTCCTTCCAATTTTTGAAGGATTTTTTTTGGCTAAAATAGTCTCTTTCACCTCCCCTTTTAACCATGCCAGTAATCGTTTCGCCTTCCTTCCACCTTTCATAATGTGTGGAATACATATGGACTGTGCTTCTAGGATTGTATTTTTAAACAATGTCCAAGCCTGTTGAACACTTTTAACCTTTGTAGCTGCACCTTTCAGTTTTTTTCTATTTTCCTCATTTTATCAAAGTTTCCCTTTTGAAAATTTAGTGTTAGAGCTGCAGATTTACTTATTGTCCCCCTTCCAGTTATTAGTTTAAATTTCATCATGTTATGATCACTATTGCCAAGTGGCCCCACTACCTTTACCTCCCTCACCAAATCCTGTGTTCCACTAAGAATTAAATCTAAAATAGCTCCCTCTCTTGTTGGTTCCTGAACCAATTGCTCCATGAAGCAGTCATTTATGACATCCAGGAACTTTATGTCTCTAGCAAGTCCTGATGTTACATTTACCCAGTCAATAAGAACATAAGAACATAAGAAAATGCCATACTGGGTCAGACCAAGGGTCCATCAAGCCCAGCATCCTGTTTCCAACAGTGGCCAATCCAGGCCATAAGAACCTGGCAAGTACCCAAAAACTAAGTCTATTCCATGTAACCATTGCTAATGGCAGTGGCTATTCTCTAAGTGAACTTAATAGCAGGTAATGGACTTCTCCTCCAAGAACTTATCCAATCCTTTTTTAAACACAGCTATACTAACTGCACGAACCACATTCTCTGGCAACAAATTCCAGAGTTTAATTGTGCGTTGAGTAAAAAAGAACTTTCTCCGATTAGTTTTAAATGTGCCACATGCTAACTTCATGGAGTGTCCCCTAGTCCTTCTACTATCTGAAAGAGTAAATAACCGATTCACATCTACCCGTTCTAGACCTCTCATGATTTTAAACATATTGGGGTAATTGAAATCTTCCATTATTTCTGCACTGCCAAATTGGTTAGCTTCCCTGATTTCTCTTAGCATTTCATCATCTGTCTGACCATTTTGTCCAGGTGGACGGTAGTATACTCCTATCACTATACTCTTACCCAACACACATGGGATTTCTACCCATATAGATTCTACTGAGCATTTAGTCTCTTGTATGACCTTTATCCTGTTGGACTCTATGCCATCCTGGACATAAAGTGCCACACAGCCTCCCGGGTACTCCTCTCTGTCATTGCAATATAATTTGTACCCTGGTATAGCACTATCCCATTGGTTATCCTCTTTCCACCATGTCTCTGAGATGCCAATTAAGTCTATGTCATCATTCACTGCTATTCATTCTAATTCTCCCGTCTTACTTCTTAGACTTCTGGCATTAGCATACATACATTTCAAAGTTTGTTTTTTGTTTGTATTTTCATTCTGCTTTTTAATTGATAGGGATAAGTTAGAATTTTTTAGCTCAGGTGAGTTTTTAGTTACAGGCACTTGAACTACTTTTCTAATTATTGGAACCTCACTGTCGGGATGCCCTAATTCTAATGCATCATTAGTATCCTTTGAAGATACCTCTCTCCGAGCCATGCACTGCTGAGCGACTGTCGGCTTTCCCCTTTGTTCTAGTTTAAAAGCTGCTCTATCTCTTTTTTAAAGGTTAGCGCCAGCAGTCTGGTTCCACCCTGGTTAAGGTGGAGCCCATCCCTTCGGAAGAGACTCCCCCTTCCCCAAAAGGTTCCCCAGTTCCTAACAAAACTGAATCCCTCTTCCCTGCACCATCGTCTCATCCACGCATTGAGACTCCGGAGCTCCGCCTGCCTCTGGGGACCTGCGCATGGAACAGGGAGCATTTCAGAGAATGCCACCCTGGAGGTTCTGGATTTAATCTTTCTACCTAAGAGCCTAAATTTGGCTTCCAGAACCTCCCTCCCACATTTTCCTATGTCGTTGGTGCCCACATGTACCACGACAGCTGGCTCCTCCCCAGCACTGTCTATAATCCTTGGCCCTTTACACTTTGAAGGTTCAAGTGGCAACCCTCGCTTGTTATAGAGGGGGCTTTGTCTTTCCATCCTGATGTTCCCCAGTTTTTGAAGGGAGTTAAGCATCTTCATCCTCCTTTGTGGCTTCCACTGCCTCCGTGGGACCTTAATCTGGTCCTGGAATTCTTGGCAGGTCCGACCCTTCGGCCGCTGAGTGGCCTTTTCCTTGTGGCTGCGTAACTTGAAGACAGTTTTTCTGGTGGCAATCTCTTCTGCACATCGGGTTTCCGAACTGTAGGCCCTTTCTTGCCATGAGCCTTTTCTGCGTAGGACTCCGGTAGTGGTACAGCTTCGGACTGTGCCCTCATTTTTGCTAAAAGCGGTTTGGAGTTTCATTTGAATCAGTCCATTTGCCTACCCACCTTGGAGAGGGACAGGGATGGAAATGAATATCGTCTTTTGCGTTCCTTGCACGTCAAGCAATATTTGCTGTTGTACTTGGAGGTGACTAAATCTGTCCCTAAGTCGGATCGCCTGTTTGTGCTCCATGGTGCTGGTAAGCAGGGAGCACCAGCGACGAGGGCAATGACGGCCCGTTGGGTTAAGGAAATCAGTATGGCCGCCTATGTGGCTGCTCAGGAAGCTTTGCTGAAAGAGATTTGGCCGCATTTCACGAGGACTCGGGCAGTATCATGGGCTGAGATTTGGTCATCTTTGCACTCATTTTCTAACCATTAGCGCTCAGATGTTAGGGCTAGGGAGGACGCTGCATTCGCATGGGCAGTATTGACAGGACCACTGGCAGCGTGCCGCTTTTGTGCATCCCACTGCTTGGGACTGGCCTGCCTGATAATTTCCTCTCCTCTAAGGAAGGCAGGCCAATTCCCGACCTGCCCTAGGCTGCTGAGGTTTTATGTTCTGGTTAGCCTTTTCGGGGCGAACTTTGCAGAGTGTGATTCCTGCTCGTCATTGAAGACTGGTGAGTGGCTTTTCTAGCCCCTTGGTTTAGTGCATATGTTACGTCTTTTGGCTGAGCTCAGTGTTGGGATGGAAGCATGAGCGGATGATTGTTCCTGATTATACTTGAACATTATCATTATGTCCACAGTTTGACTTTTCCAGAGAATACTGGCGGCCTGATGTCGGGGCGGGAATATATATCCATGATCTCAGCTTTTGCTCCGTTTCCATCTGCTAGCAGAGGAGTATGACCCAATGGTGGGGATTGGCCTGCCCTCATTAGAGGAAAGGAAATTATCAGGTAAGCAGTAATTTCTCCTTATGCATCAAATGCATACTTGGGAATTCCTCTTTTTTTCATACAGACATGCTTGTGCAATTTATGAAAAAACATGGTGCTGAGAAAATCCACTTGCCCAGATATGGCTGACTTAAACGGCTTAATTCTGTTATTACCCCGGTAACAGGCACATAATGGCCCTCTCCACTATACACCCTGTTATCCAGGCAGGAGTAATCCACACCTCACAGTGAGTCGGGCAGCTAAAATGTAATGCTAACAAATGCAGAAACCCAGGCAGCAGTACAATATGAGGATGAGGGATCAGAGAGAGAGGAGAGGAGGAGCAGGGGTGATATGATGCACACTGTCAGACACTTGAAAGGTTTTCATGATCCATGGTCGTCAACAAACCTTTTCCATTGGAAACATTTTAGTAGAACCAGGGGTCACGATTTGAAACTCCAGGGAGGAAGACTTAGAATCAATGTCAGGAAATATTTCTTCCCTGAGAGGGTGGTGGATGACTGGAATGCCCTTCCGGGGGAAGTGGTGAAGACAAAAACGGTGAAGGATTTCAAAGGGGCATGGGATAAACACTGTGGATCCCTAAAGGCTAGAGGATGGGAATAAATAAAAAAGCTTAACCTGTACAAAGCAGCAGTTACTCCCCTTAAGAGAAACATGGGGGCAACCTGCACGGAGCAGCAGTTACTGCCCTTAACAGAAACATGGGGGTAACCTGCACGGCGCGGCAGTTACTACCCTTAACAGAAACATGGGGGTACTCTGCACAGAGCGGCAGTTACCACCCTTAACAGAAACATGGGGGTAACCTGCATGGAGCGGCAGTTACTACCCTTAACAGAAGGCATGGGGGTACCCTGCACAGAGTGGCAGTTACTACCCTTAACAGAAACATGGGGGGGTAACCTGCACAGAGCGGCAGTTACTACCCTTAACAGAAACATGGGGGTACCCTGCACAGAGTGGCAGTTACTACCCTTAACAGAAACATGGGGGGGTAACCTGCACAGAGCGGCAGTTACTACCCTTAACAGAAACATGGGGGTACCCTGCACAGAGCGGCAGTTACCACCCTTAACAGAAACATGGGGGTAACCTGCACAGAGCGGCAGTGACTGCCCTTAACAGAAACATGGGGATAACCTGCACAGAGCGGCAGTTACTGCCCTTAACAGAAACATGGGGGTGACCTGCACAGAGTGGCAATTACTGCCCTTAACAGAAACATGGGAGTAACCTGCATGGAGTGGCAATTATTGCCCTTAACAGAAACATGGGGTAACCTGCACGGAGCGGCAGTTACTGCCCTTAAGAGAAACATGGGGGTAACCTGCACGGAGTGGCAGTTACTGCCCTTAACAGAAACATGGGGGTAACCTCAGAGAGCAGCAGTTACTACCCTTAGCAGAAACATGGGGGTTACCTGCATGGAGCAGCAGTTACTACCTCGAGGAACTTCCTGAGCAGACTGGATGGACCATTTGGTCTTTATCTGCCATCATTACTATGTTATTATGACTGAATTCTCATCAGGGGCCTATACAGGGGAAATCTTCTTTGTCATGCTGGCTACTCCTCTTCCTATGCATTAAAGTATCTTGGCTTTGCCCTCGTGTTATCCATCTAATGCATAGGAAGAGGAGTAGCCAGCATGACAAAGAAGATTTCCCCTGTATAGGCCCCTGATGAGACTTCAGTCATAATAACATAGTAATGATGGCAGATAAAGACCAAATGGTCCATCCAGTCTGCTCAGGAAGTTCCTCGAGGTAGTAACTGCTGCTCTCTGAGGTTACCCACATGATTCTGTTGATAGTAACTGCCACTCCATGCAGGTTACTCCCATGTTTCTGTTAAGGATTGTAACTGCCACTTCGTGCAGGTTACCCCCATGTTACTGTTAAGGGTAGTAACTGCCGCTCCATGCAGGTTACCCCCATGTTTCTGTTAAGGGTAGTAACTGCCGCTCCATGCAGGTTACCCCCATGTTTCTGTTGATAGTAACTGCCACTCCATGCAGGTTACTCCCATGTTTCTGTTAAGGATTGTAACTGCCACTTCGTGCAGGTTACCCCCATGTTACTGTTAAGGGTAGTGACTGCCGCTCCATGCAGGTTACTCCCATGTTTCTGTTAAGGATAGTAACTGCCACTTCGTGCAGGTTACCCCCATGTTTCTGTTAAGGGTAGTAACTGCTGCTTTGTGTAGGTTACCCCCATGTTTCTGTTAAGGGGAGTGACTGCCGCTTTGTGTAGGTTACCCCCATGTTTCTGTTAAGGGGAGTAACTGCTGCTCTGTGCAGGTTACCCCCATGCCTTCTGTTAAGGGTAGTAACTGCTGCTCTGTGCAGGTTACCCCCATGTTTCTGTTAAGGGTAGTAACTGCTGCTCTGTGCAGGTTACCCCCATGTTTCTGTTAAGGGTAGTAACTGCCGCTCTGTGCAGGTTACCCCCATGTTTCTGTTAAGGGTAGTAACTGTCGCTCCATGCAGGTTACCCCCATGCCTTTTGTTAAGGGTAGTAACTGCCGCTCTGTGCAGGTTACCCCCATGCCTTTTGTTAAGGGTAGTAACTGCCGCTCCGTGCAGGTTACCCCATGCCTTTTGTTAAGTGTAGTAACTGCTGCTCTGTGCAGGTTACCCCCATGCCTTCTGTTAAGGGTAGTAACTGCTGCTCTGTGCAGGTTACCCCCATGTTTCTGTTAAGGGCAGTAACTGTCGCTCTGTGCAGGTTACCCCCATGCCTTTTGTTAAGGGTAGTAACTGCTGCTCTGTGCAGGTTACCCCCATGCCTTCTATTAAGGGTAGTAACTGCCGCTCTGTGCAGGTTACCCCCATGTTTCTGTTAAGGGTAGTAACTGCCGCTCCGTGCAGGTTACCCCCATGCCTTTTGTTAAGGGTAGTAACTGCTGCTCTGTGCAGGTTACCCCCATGTTTCTGTTAAGGGCAGTAACTGCCGCTCTGTGCAGGTTACCCCCATGTTTCTGTTAAGGGCAGTAACTGCCGCTCTGTGCAGGTTACCCCCATGTTTCTGTTAAGGGCAGTAACTGCCGCTCCGTGCAGGTTACCCCCATGCATCCCTTTCTTCATTTCCTCTAGGGATCTGTAATATTTATCTCATGCCTTTTTGAATTAATTTACTGTTTTCCTCCTTAAAGTAACCGCTCAGGTGTACCTCAGAGGGCTGTGCAGGGGTGTAGTACTCCTTAAAGTAACTCCTCCAGGTAACCTCAGGTGCAACTAACAGATGGCCCAGAATTCAGTGCTGTGACTAACTTTGCTCTCATTCTCCCGCAGGCTTTGACCCAGACACTCTCTCAGCTCAGTAGAAGACACCGCTGCGTTGAGGGACAGAGGAGGAGTAGTGTGGCGAAGGGCACACTGGAAACTTGGTGTTGAAGTGGGGTGTGAATCCCGGCCCTGTGCCTGCACATGCGGCCAGTTAGCTGCTTGCACTGCACCACCCACATTGTTTGGGAACTGGGACCTGCTCCTGTGTTGGACAACTGCTGCCTATGCAGTGCGGCCAAGTTTTAACCTTCCCACGCACCGTGTCTGGAGCTTTGCAGCCGCCTGTTTCCACGTGCACGGAGAGCTGGAACAGGTGTGGGTGCGCTGTATGGGACAGCAAGGGTTGCCTGCTGCCTCTCTCGCCGCTCCACTGTTTGCTTCCGTGTGTGCAGAGGCAGAACACGTTTGCACCCATTCTGTGGCTTCCGTGTGCATGGATGGAGACCCTGGGCTCTGCACTTCCACCCTCCCACATGAGTAGGGAACTCAGAATATGCACCTGCCTACGCTGTACTGGACCCCCTTCCACACGTGTGCTGTGAGCATGAATATGTATGGACAATGTAGGCTGCAGGGCTCCGCAGGCCCTCTATCTCCTGTACATGTGTACCATGAGCTGGGACACGCGTTCTCACGCTGTGCCACAGAGCTGTCATCCCTGGCTGCAAGATCTATCCCCAGGGCCGCCCCGTCTCAGGGCAGCAGAGACAGGACTGTGCGCATGCAGACGGGAAGGGCTACGAGCAATAAAGAGATTATTCTCCATTATCATCATCGCACTGGTTTATTTAGCTGTACTGTCAGAGGTGTCCAGAAGCAGTTACAGCTGAGGAGCCTTCCCTCAGCCTCGCTTATTGCCTGCTCGCACGCTCTCCCTCCAGCTGTAATTCTCACTTTCTCTTACAGACAGAGTAAAGGGGAGTTTCTCCAGCTCTCAGCCCCTGAGCCAGTGATCCGGTTCTGGCCTGATCCCGGGGCTGTGGGTTTCTACCTTGCTGTTAGTCCAAATGTCCCCGTCCTAGACAGGTTTCTTCTCTCCTTTCTCGCCACAGGGTGTGTTTTTTTTTCCTTTGCTAAGCAGGGATGCTCCCTAGCATTGACTGCATTAATGTCACATCAGGATATACCAAGGAAGTAAAGTTCCCAGATGAAATAAATGACTGCTTTATGGATCAGCTTATACAATAGCAGACAATTGGTTCAGTGTGCTGCGGCAGTCAAAAAAGCAAACAGAATGTTAGGAATTATTAGAAAGGGAATAGTGAATAAAACGGAAAATGTCATAATGCCTCTGTATCGCTCCATGGTGAGACCGCACCTTGAATACTGTGTACAATTCTGGTCGCCGCATCTCAAAAAAGATATAATTGCGATGGAGAAGGTACAGAGAATGGCAACCAAAATGATAAAAGAAATGGAACAACTCCCCTATGAGGAAAGACTAAAGAGGTTAGGACTTTTCAGCTTGGAGAATAGACGGCTGAGGGGGGATATGATAGAGGTGTTTAAAATCATGAGAGGTCTAGAACGGGTAGATGTGAATCGGTTATTTACTCTTTCGGATAGTAGAAGGACTAGGGGGCACTCCATGAAGTTAGCATGGGGCACATTTAAAACTAATCGGAGAAAGTTCTTTTTTACTCAACGCACAATTAAACTCTGGAATTTGTTGCCAGAGGATGTGGTTCGTGCAGTTAGTATAGCTGGGTTTAAAAAAGGATTGGATAAGTTCTTGGAGGAGAAGTCCATTACCTGCTATTAAGTTCACGTACAGAATAGCCACTGCCAAGTACAGAAAAGCAGAAAAAACTGCTTTTCTGTACTTCTTTTTTTAAAGTAAAGAAATAAAAAATAAAATAACTCGGCAGACGCCGGTAAACTCATTTTCATTCCTGGCAGACAGGCAGCCGCGGCGGGTCGCACTAGGAAGGAGGCGCTAAGGTCGCGCAAGCAACCCTGGTGCCTCCTTCCTAGCGCGACCCGCCCCTAGTTTAAATATTGCAGGGTGTCCTCCCCTTTGTGCGCTGACTGTTCAGCACCCGCTTTCTACGCGCCCTTATTGCATCGGCCCCTGAGGTGGTTCATGTTTCTATTTTAAAAAATCGTGTGAGGACGAATCATTTTCAAAGGGTCCTCTGCAGGCAGAGCTGGGCTTCAGCCCCAGAACGGCCTTTAGAAAGCCGCGCGACCGCTTCAGCAGACGGTGTGCACTTCTCTATGGAGGAGAGCGGCGCTGCACCTCCACACTTTCTGATTTTAAAAAGTAGGCATCTAAAATCTACCAGCGGAACTGAGACCCCAAAGAGCAAGCGTAAGGGTGGACGTAGTTATTTATTTTTACTGACACATGCTAGCGGCAGATTTTCTGCTGCGCCCCCCCCAGCTTCAGCAGTCCCCCTCTTCTCCTGCTGCCCTAGTGCTCTCCACCCTTTTCTACTTTTTCCACCCTGGTGCCTCCTCAGCTGCAGGAGCGTTTGGGAAGGGCCTCCTGCCGGTTCTGCCCTACAGCGGCTCCCACCCGAGAGCACGGGAGCTGCTGGTACCAAGACCGAATGAGCAAGAGTGGCAGAGAGAGCGCGGGCTGGGCGGGGGTTACTGGGAGGAATGGGAGCGCTGGTTTATTATGGCAGTACGTTTGTGTTAGATCAACTGGAAAGGTCCCAGCAACGCTATCTGTGCTGTGAAAACACCACTACAAGAGATTTTAGTACCCGCAATGAACCCTTCGTTAGCTGGGAAAAAGGCCCTGAATTTACCAGGTCTGTACCCCTCAGGATGGAAGTCCTCTTCAGGAGTGATGGGCTAAGAGGCCAAGTGTCCGAAACGTTCCCCTTCCTGTGCCCATCCTTTCACGTAAGTATCTGCGTGGAAAGTGAGTTTCCAGACTCCAAAGCCCTCGTGCCTACAGACGAGTGAGCCCCGGTTCCTGTTCTCCGGCAGGGGGGAGAGTCCCAGAGGCTCATGCTGGGCTGTGCTGACTGTGTAGGCTTCTCTCTCTCTTGCCATTGAATGTGCTCTCCCGGCGTGCTCTCCTGTGCGCGCGTGATTCAGTATTCAAATGAGGGCCCGTGGTAAAAAGAGGAGCTAGGGACACTAGCGCGTCCCTAGTGCCTCTTTTTTTGAGAGCAGCGGCAGCTGTCAGCGGGTTTGACAGCAGACGCTCAATTTTTCCGGCGTCGGTTCTCAAACCCGCTGACAGCCACAGGTTCGGAAACCGGACGCCGGCAAAATTGAGCGTCCGGTTTTCAACCCGCGAGCCGATCTTAAATTTTTAAAATTATTTTTTACTTTTGGGGCCTCCGACTTAATATCGCCATGACATTAAATCAGAGGGTGCACAGAAAAGCAGTTTTTACTGCTTTTCTGTGCACTTTCCCGGTGCTGAAAGAAATTAGCGCCTACCTTTGGGTAGGCGCTAATTTCTGAAAGTAAAATGTGCAGCTTGGCTGCACCTTTTACTTACTGAATCGCGCAGGAATACCTAATAGCGCCCGCAACATGCATTTGCATGTTGCGGGCGCTATTCGTGCATTTTCGATGCGCTAGTACCTCTTACTGATTAAGGGGTAAAGCTAGCGCGTCGAAAACATGCATCCAAATGCGGGTTAACAGTGCGCTCTGGCGAAGCGCACTGTACTGTATCGGCCTGAAAGTGCTTAATTTACCATTGCCATGGTCCCGGCCTGTCCAATGGAAGAAAACTACTGGAGTGGGGCCCCCGCCCAACATTGAAGTGTGTGTGTGTGTGTGTGAGATATTCCTCGGAAGGGTGAAGAACAGCACCTAGGGTCTCCTGTCTCTGCTGCCGCCCGTGTATAGAAGAGGAACTGAGCTCTACAGCGAGTTACCCTGCCTGCACTGAGCCCTCCCACCTGCATGAACCAAGACAAATTTAACCCCCCCAAGGATGGCCCTGCTGTACCCTCTAACTTAGGGGTTCTCAACCCAGTCCCCAGGCCAGGCCGAGTCAGTCATGTTTTCAGGATATCTAACATGAATATGCATGAGCGAGATTTGCATACAGTGCAGGCAATACATGCAGATCTGTGTCATACACAATCATTCAGGCCCATTCAATAAAGTCCGCGGGAGAGCCGGTGCTTCGAGGCGAGCACCTGCTCTCCTGGGCGTGCGATTCTTTATTTAAATTAGGGACCGTGCTAATAAGGAGGCGCTAGGGACATTACTGTGTCCCTAGCGCCTCCTTATTGGTGGAAGCAGGTCTGACAGCTGCTGCTTAATTTTACCGGTGTCGGTTGTCAAACCCGCTGATAGCCATGGGTTCAGAAAACAGATGCCAGCAAAGTTGAGCATTCGTTTCCGGGCCGGGGGCAGATTTTTAATTTTATTTTTTTAATTTTTGGGGCCTCTGACTTAATATCGCTATGATATTAATTCGGAGGGTGTACAGAAAAGCAGTTTTTTCTGCTTTTCTGTACACTTGCCCGGTGCCGTCTGAAATTAACTCCTGCCTTAATTTCTGAGAGTAAAATGTATGGCTTGGCTGCACACTTTGCTTTCTGTATTGCGGGTGACAAATAGGCTCATCAACATGCATTTGCATGTGATGAGTGCTATTAGTTTCAGGGGGGGGTTGGCTGCATGTTTTCCACGCACTATTACCCTTTCAGTATAAGGGGTAATAATAGTGCACCATAAACGTGCGGCCAAATGGGGGCTAACGGTGCACTCGGCCGCGCTCACCTTTCTATATTGGCCTGAAAGTGAATATCCTAAAAACTGGACTGGCTCGGTGTCTCTCGAGGACTGAGTTGAGAACGCCTGCTCCAACTATCCCTTGCCAGGGGTAATAGTCCTGGCATGTCACAAACAAATCTGGTTTTCAGGACGTCCTCAATGATTTATTTATTTAGTGTTTTTATTATACCGGCATTCATGACAGGTGTCACATCATGCCAGTTTACATTTAACAGGGTGTGAAAAACAAAGAGAAATACAAAAAAATGCAAAAATCTTTAACAAGTGCATGGTTAGAATATTGCAGTTACAATAAAACAGGGAAGTGTACAACTGGGAACAGAAGAGAAAGTAGCAGAAGAGAAAGTAGAAGAAGAATTCGTGCTTATGATTATTTGCATATGATGTATGCAAATAATCATAAGCACAAATGGAGGCAGTATAAGCAAATAGATCTCGTGCAAATTCAGTGTGGATGTCCTCAATGAAGCAAATAATCATAAGCACGAATGGAGGCAGTGAAAACAAACAGATCTCGTGCATATTCAGTGTGGACCCCCTCAATGAAGCATGCAAATAATCATAAGCACGAATGGAGGCAGCGTAAGCAAATAGATCTCGTGCATATTCAGTGTGGACGTCCTCAATGAAGCATGCAAATAATCATAAGCACGAATGGAGGCAGCGTAAGCAAATAGATCTCGTGCATATTCAGTGTGGACGTCCTCAATGAAGCATGCAAATAATCATAAGCACGAATGGAGGCAGCGTAAGCAAATAGATCTCGTGCATATTCAGTGTGGACGTCCTCAATGAAGCATGCAAATAATCATAAGCACGAATGGAGGCAGCGTAAGCAAATAGATCTCGTGCATATTCAGTGTGGACGCCCTCAATGAAGCATGCAAATAATCATAAGCACGAATGGAGGCAGCGTAAGCAAATAGATCTCGTGCATATTCAGTGTGGACGTCCTCAATGAAGCATGCAAATAATCATAAGCACGAATGGAGGCAGCGTAAGCAAATAGATCTCGTGCATATTCAGTGTGGACGCCCTCAATGAAGCATGCAAATAATCATAAGCACGAATGGAGGCAGCGTAAGCAAATAGATCTCGTGCATATTCGGTGTGGACGCCCTCAATGAAGCATGCAAATAATCATAAGCACGAATGGAGACAGCGTAAGCAAATAGATCTCGTGCATATTCGGTGTGGACGCCCTCAATGAAGCATGCAAATAATCATAAGCACGAATGGAGGCAGCGTAAGCAAATAGATCTCGTGCATATTCGGTGTGGACGTCCTCAATGAAGCATGCAAATAATCATAAGCACGAATGGAGGCAGCGTAAGCAAATAGATCTCGTGCATATTCGGTGTGGACGTCCTCAATGAAGCATGCAAATAATCATAAGCACGAATGGAGGCAGCGTATGCAAATAGATCTCGTGCATATTCGGTGTGGACGTCCTCAATGAAGCATGCAAATAATCATAAGCACGAATGGAGGCAGCGTATGCAAATAGATCTCGTGCATATTCGGTGTGGACGTCCTCAATGAAGCATGCAAATAATCATAAGCACGAATGGAGGCAGCGTAAGCAAATAGATCTCGTGCATATTCAGTGTGGATGTCTTGCAAACCAAACCAGTTTTTGGCCCTTCAGGAACAGTTTCCTCCCCCTGCCTTCATTCATCACTGCTTAGGGCCAGATGCACAGAGGCAGGGGTGGGCAACTCCAGTCCTTGGGTTTTCAGGATAGTCCTAATGAATATGAATGAATGAGATGTGCATGTATATTTATTTATTTATTTTACTTAACAGTTTTTATATACCGACGTTCAATGGGATATCACATCGGTTTACAATAACCAGAGAACTATGCTAAATTAACGCTTGACAGGGAACGTGAAAAGATCAATAATAAAAGATCAATAACAAAATGTAATACTAAATGGGCTGTAAATGTATACAATAACAAAATGTAGTACAAAATAGGCTATATATATATATATACAATTTACAAGATGACTAGACTAAGTTACCTATTAGTTACATGACTAAGACTAAGTTACATGGAATAATGTTAATGGGTTAGAGAGGGCAGCAATGAAGGGAAAGGGAGAGGGTGCTTAAAGGGAGGAGGATATTGTACAATTGGTGGGAGGAAAGATATAATGGGCGGGTACAGAGGGGAAAGTGAGTGGTTGAGAGGCTATAGCGGGGATGAGGGAGCTTAGGCCTAAGCCTGAGTGAACAGCCACGTCTTTAATTTTTGCTTGAAGATCTTTGGGCAAGGTTCCAGACGTAGATTTGCAGGCATTGAGTTCCATAGGGCTGGGCCGGCAATGGAGAGCGTGCGTGCTTTAGATGTTGCAGGATTGGTGAGTTTGGGGGAGGGTGTACGTATAGTGGCAAGGTATTGGTTTCTGGTTGGCCTAGAGGGGGAATGGAATAGCAGAGAGTCATTGAACCATCTCATGAGGGATATCCTGGTTGGTAGAGTGTGAGGATGTTCTCATTGAACCATCTCATGAGGGATATCCTGGTTGGTAGTGTGTGAGGATGCTCTCATTGAACCATCTCATGAGGGATATCCTGGTTGGTAGAGTGTGAGGATGCTCTCATTGAACCATCTCATGAGGGATATCCTGGTTGGTAGAGTGTGAGGATGTTCTCATTGAACCATCTCATGAGGGATATCCTGGTTGGTAGAGTGTGAGGATGCTCTCATTGAACCATCTCATGAG
Source organism: Rhinatrema bivittatum (assembly GCF_901001135.1). Classification (NCBI taxonomy): domain Eukaryota; kingdom Metazoa; phylum Chordata; class Amphibia; order Gymnophiona; family Rhinatrematidae; genus Rhinatrema; species Rhinatrema bivittatum. The sequence continues at coordinate 9,339,359 of NC_042620.1, forward strand.
GGATATCCTGGTTGGTAGAGTGTGAGGATGCTCTCATTGAACCATCTCATGAGGGATATCCTGGTTGGTAGAGTGTGAGGATGCTCTCATTGAACCATCTCATGAGGGATATCCTGGTTGGTAGAGTGTGAGGATGCTCTCATTGAACCACCTCATGAGGGATATCCTGGTTGGTAGAGTGTGAGGATGCTCTCCAGCCCATCTCAGCGAGAGAATACCGAGGACAGCTGCCACCTCGTCCTTTCCTGAGGTTTACATGCAGGCTGGGGACTTGGAGCTTTACAGCAGGTTTCACTGTCCCATTGCAAGGATTCACTTAGGCTTGACAGAAATAAGAGGAGGTGGCAAGTTCCCTTCATCAGGTCAGAAATGAGGATCCCCTATAGAAAGCAGCCCAATGGTCCCCGCCCACAGCTGCATACGAGGAGACGGAGGGAGAAGCAGCCCGTGGGAGCTACTGAGACGCCAGAATTTTGAAAGATTACCTGGAATCCTGTGTTGTGAACCGGTGAGGGTGAGAATTGATTTTGCCCTGCCAGGATTGAGAATTTCCTCTTTCTGACATCATCACCTGGGGCCTACAAAATCGCCCCGTCCATGGCACACAGTTGACGTTGGCGCTCATCGACCAAGCCGCGTACGCCTAAGTGGCGCGTGGCTTTGTCTGACTCACTCTATCCTCGCCTCCTCTTCTCATGTAAGTCAAATAGTTTAATACATTGAAATATTTTGCCTCTCCTCCACTTTGAAGCAGCATCCAACTATACAGTGCTAGAGAAAGTGCTGTGAAATTCTCAATAGACGTTTAAATACTGTAACTACATAAGAACATAAGAAAATGCCATACTGGGTCAGACCAAGGGTCCATCAAGCCCAGCATCCTGTTTCCAACAGTGGCCAATCCAGGCCATAAGAACCTGGCAAGTACCCAAAAACTAAGTCTATTCCATGTAACCATTGCTAATGGAAGTGGCTATTCTCTAAGGGGTAGATTTTCAAAAAACGCGAATAGGCGTACTTTTGCTGGCGCATCAGGCGCCAGCAAAAGTACGCTGGATTTTAGTAGATACGCGCGGAGCCACACGTATCCACTAAAATCCTGGATTGGCGCGCGCAAGGCTATGAATTCTGTATAGCCGGCGCGCGCCGAGCCGCGCAGCCTACCCCCATTCCCTCCAAGGCCGCTCCGAAATCGGAGTGGCCTTGGAGGGAATCCTCTAACGCCCTCCCCTCACCTTCCCCTCCCTTCCTCTACCTAACCCACCCGCCCGGCCCTGTCTACACCCCCCCCTTACCTTTCTCCGGGGATTTACGCCTCCCGGAGGGAGAAGTAAATCCCCGCGCGCCAGCGGGCCTGTTGCGCGCCGGGACGCGACCTGGGGGCGGGTACGGAGGGCGCGGCCATGCCCCCGGACCGCCCCGGGCCGTAGCCACGCCCCCGTACCCGCCCCCAAAACGCCACGACGACCGGGCCCGCCCCCGACACGCCCCCCTCGGAGAACCCCGGGACTTACGCGAGTCCCGGGGCTCTGCGCGCGCCGGTAGGCCTATGTAAATAGGCTCACCGGCGCGCAGGGCCCTGCTCGCCTAAATCCGCCTGGTTTTGGGTGGATTTAGGCGAGCAGGGCTCTGAAAATCCGCCCCTAAGTGAACTTAATAGCAGGTAATGGATTTCTCCTCCAAGAACTTATCCAATCCTTTTTTAAACACAGCTATACTAACTGCACTAACCACATCCTCTGGCAACAAATTCCAGAGTTTAATTGTGCATTGAGTAAAAAAGAACTTTCTCTGATTAGTTTTAAATGTGCCCCATGCTAACTTCATGGAGTGCCCCCTAGTCTTTCTACTATCCGAAAGAGTAAATAACCGATTCACATCTACCCGTTCTAGACCTCTCATGATTTTAAACACCTCTATCATATCCCCCCTCAGCCGTCTCTTCTCCAAGCTGAAAAGTCCTAACCTCTAACCTCATACTAAGAGGAAAGGGAGACTGAGGGAGATAGCAGTTGCGTCTTCTTCAGCATCCCCAACTCAAGAAAAAATTGAGAAATCTTTCAAAGTAGGTTCTGAAACACCTCCCGAGAGAAGCGCTGCAGGTCACCTAGAGGAGCCTTGGTTAGACCTGCTTGCTTCGCCGCTATCGCTATGTTCGGGAGCTCCGGCAACTCCATCTCCTCCCTGTCAAGATAAGTTACAAGCTACATCAAGTATTATTACCCCAATTGGATCATTGGAAGAATCTTCCAACTTGTCTCCAGTTGTGGGGGAAGTTCCATCCTTGAAGGGAGAATTCGACGATCACCCCAATGCACTTAAGAGTGAGTTGGATACTGGGGTGCCTGAATTAATCACTATATCCCCCATGAAGAAATTAGAGAAACCTTCAACAATAACTTTGGACTTTGTATGGACAGCAATAGTCACCCTTGAAAATGCTATAGCTAATTTAAACACTATTACCTTGCAGATGAATCATCATGTTGTGGATAACGAGGAAAAGATAGAGAAACAAAATAAAAAATTGCTAGATATTGAACAAAAGTTGACTCAAATACAAAAAATACAAGGGAATTTGATACAGGGGCAAAAGATGCAAACTAGAAATCTGGAGAAATTAGAAAATGAGGCTAGATATCTAATCTTAAGGGTTATAAATTTTCCTTTAGCTAGATTTTCCTTACTGTAAGACCAGTTTAAGAAGTATATGTCTGAAGTGTTAAGAATTCCAACTGAGGTCTATCCTCCTATCTCTAAGATATATTTTATAAAATCAACTAATCTTCTAGAAGAGCAAGTTCCACCTTTAGACATATCCCAAGTGTTAGAATCTTCTACTGAAGATGTAATAGAGAAAAAAGGAACGGTCTAAGTTAAATTTGTATTTCCCTCTGATAGGGACAATGTTTTATGATAGTTCCTTAGAAATAGAACAGTGAAATTTCAAGATCATCAAAACTGGATTTTTATAGACATAACAAGAGCAACTCAAATTAGCCGCTAGCAATTTTTAGAAATGAAAGCTCTTGCTGGTCAAGTGGGAGCTCAATTGGTGGTTAGATATCCATGCAAGTGTCTAGTTAGGTGTGAAAATACTAGATATATATACTTCGAAGCAAAGGATTTGAAAATATTTCTAGAAGCAAAGAAGGTGATGGGGAATAAAGGTGATTAAGAATGTTGTCGTTTAGGAATTATAGAAGCTTATACTTTCAATTATTTAAAATTTTTTCTTTAATATTAAGCTCTTTATTGAAAGTTGGATGTCTGTTAGACGTCATGGTAATTAGAATATCTAAAAATTTATGTGCCCTTTATTGGAGTGATGTAAAATAATTATTGTATTCTTTAAAAAAAAAAAAAAAAAAGATATCCGTAATGTATGTGACTGTATATGTTATGATAATTATATAAATTAATAAAATATAAATTAGAAAGAAAAAAGAACGCAGCCCAATGGGACTCCCATAGACATGCAGCATGGGCTGTGTGTGCTTTACCCTGGCATAGAAAGCATCCACCATTCCCACGGTGCATGTGCCACCACAGAGTGTTCCTGCAGGAAGAAAAACAACAGTTCATCAATAAAAAAAACCCTCTGGAGCCAAAGTGCACCAAAATTCTCGTAAAATCCCAGCCTAAAGGTGCAGCCACTTAGTCTAGGAAATTAGCACTCTGTGGGGCCTGATGTAGTAAGCTGTGCATTAACATGTGCACTGAAAGTGTGCTCACAGTTTCATAATGCACATGCTACAAACATTTTTAACTTCCAATGAATGAAACTAATGATATGCTAATTCATCAGGAGTTTAAAAAAAACAACCACACAAACCAGAAACTGTGCACAAAGAAAAGGCTTAGTGAACACAAAGACATGAATTATGCACGTACACCGTGTTTTCAGTGAGGAAAGCATCTTTTGAGTCTCTGTTAAAGGAGCATGCCAATTAATGAAGGGGCTAGATAAAAGAGATTGCATTGGGAGCAGCTCCCCCATGTGGGAGAAGTTAATGGTGCAGTCCTGAGTCTATAAAAACTAGTGGCACCATTCTGTAGGTGTGGCGTTTGAGTAGCTCCTTGCGGAGGCAGCGTGTTATTGTGCTGGCTCCTGGCTTCTGTCTTTTTTGTTTTGGGAAAAGGATTGTCTGGGTTGCTTAGAAATAAACTTAGGGTATGGACTGGAGGAGAAGGTGCCTTGCTCCCATTTTAAGGATTCCAACTTTTAACCCTTTTTTTGTGGTGGAAGCAGTACTTTCCCCATTTTGGAAACGGGTTTATTTTTACCCTCTGCCTGCGTTCCCAAGGACCCAGGGACTTGGTGTTAGCATCTCAAAGGAGACCCACTGACCCCTGAAGGAGGAGAGGGTGGACTTCAGAGGAGCTCAGTGGCACCCACAGTACTATCAGGTGGATCGTCAGGAGAGGAGGGGAGGGAGACCCTTCAGGGAGGACACTGGACTGGGAAGTAAGGAATGCATTTTATTCATTTGGACAGAGGGATGCCTTATGGCACTTTAAATTGGATTGTCTAAATTGGATTTGAGAAACTTGAATCCTGAAATCTGGGAGGGAGTTTCTTTAAAATTGGCAAGGATCAGGAATGAAGGAAAAGATGCATTCGGAGTTACAGAAGTCACAGATTTATTGAAGAGCTAAATGTGCAGAGACAGCCCTAAACAAATGCTATTAAATAAATAAAAAAGAAATGCAAATGGATTGGATTGCACGCAGTTCCTTGCGGTGGTGCGGATACTGCTCTGGGGACTGCAGAAGGGGTTGGCGAGTATCCCTGCTCTGAGCGAGGAAACCCTTTCACCCTGGGCCAGCCTTGTTATGGGGGAAAGGAGACCCTGATTCAAATTCCTGGTGAGCAAAGGTCCTACCCAGGAGCATCGGTCTGGAAGGAGAAGGAGGAGAGAGTCAGGCATTTGGAGTATCAGGCACACAATGGGTCCTTGGGAGTCGGGATCCCAGGAGGGTGCAACAGCAGGGATCAGAAACCCTCTTGACATTTCAGCTCCAGTTTTTGGATTTCTCATGCCAAGGACTGTAACTTGCAGATGGAAGGAGTAGTTTAGTGGTTATGGCACGGGGTTCAAATCCCGCGGCTGCTCCTTGAGACCTTGGGCAGCTCACGCCACCCTCCGTTGCCTCAGGTATAGTATTTGTGTGTACAAAACGGGCGCTCAGTGTTGATTGCCTGTTCTCCTAACGCGCGCCCAGTCACCTCTCCTGGGCACGCCGTGCAATATTTAAATGAGGGGTCGCGCTGAAAAGGAGGCGCTCGGGGAGGCCGTGGATCCCTAGCGCCTCCTCGTCATCAGGCGCCCGGGAGAGGCGGCTGTCAGCGCGGGCTGGGAAAACGGACGCTCACACCAGCTTCCGGCACAATATTCCCGCGTAAGATACAGGGCCTGGACCGTGAATCTTCTGCGTTTATTTTTGGTGCCCAGAATATTTATTTTTACCCAAGACTTTTCTTTTTTTTTTTACACTAAAATCTGCTTTCTGCGGTTCCTCCTACTTAATATCGCGACGCCACTAATAGGAGGAATCACAGAAAGCAGGAGCCAAGAAAAGGAGATCCATTAGGCTCAGGTAGGACCCACAGTCACCCATTCTTGACAGAAGAGCAGCCAACAGGTATACCGCCCCACTCAAACAGGTCATCAGGAAATTCTTTAAAAACCAGGAATACAGTTGGCTCTGGTAGAATTAGACCTGTGATGAGGAGACACACAATGTACCAAATGCAAAAAAGAACAACAAGCCTTCTCTAAAATAAAAACTGAAGAAGTTCTTGAGAAAAGCATTGCAGTATTACCAGAAAAGAGAGAGAAAACACAATGCATGCAGTATTTCAAGATCCATAAGCAAAAGAAAAATCTAATTGAGATGGAAAACTCTGTCAACAGTGGCACTACCGCAAAAAGAAATAGTGAAGTGAATAACAAATCTCAACAAATATCTCACAAGGAGTCCAGGAAATGCAATAACCGTAAAGAGAGTACCTGGAAGGCTATGACCACAAATGCTCATAGTTTGGGAAATAAAATCCCAGATCTGCAGGCCCTAATGGCTGAGGCAGAATTGGACATTGTTGCTATCACAGAAACATGGTTCACAGAATCTCATGAATGGGATACAACAATACCAGGCTACAACTTGTTAAGGAAGGACAGAGAGGATAGAAAAGGGGGAGGTGTGGCTCTTTATGTCAGAAACAACATCCAAGCAACTGAGCTACAAGGAAGTTGGGGTATTGAAGAAGCTCTATGGGTCGACCTAAAAAACGATGACGGAGCATCCATTTATATTGGAGTGGTTTACAGGCCTCCAAACCAAAAGGAAGAGCTGGACAGAGATCTGGTTAAAGACATCCATAAGATAGGTAAGAAGGGAGAAGTGGTGATCGTGGGTGACTTTAATATGCCAGATGTAGACTGGAAAATCCCATCTGCAGAAACTAAAAATAGTAGAGCGGTAGTGGATGCCATGCAAGTATCTTTGTTCAAACAAATGGTGTTGGAACCCACAAGAGAAGGAGCTATACTCAACTTAGTGCTCACTAATGCAGATAATGTCTCAGATGTCCAGGTGGGTGCCCACCTCAGCAGCAGTGATCATCAAACGGTATGGTTTAATATCACTAAAAGAATAGGGAAAAGAACCACAAAGACCCGAGTTTTACAGTTCAAAAACACAGACTTTGAGGAAATGGGGAAGTACCTGGAGGAAGAACTTAAAGGATGGGAGAACGAGAGAGATGTGGATCAGCAGTGGACCAATCTAAAAGGAGCAATCACCAAGGCAACTGCTCTATACGTTAGAAATGTAAAGAAAAGCAAAAGAAAATTGAAACCTATCTGGTTCTCAAAGGAGGTGGCTGACAAAATTAAAGCTAAAAGAACAGCATTCAAGAAATATAAAGGATCCCAAAGGGAGGAGCACAAAGAAGAATATTTGTATCAACTGAGGGAGACAAAGAAATTAATCAAGTTGGCAAAGAGTCAAGCGGAAGAGAGGATTGCCAAGGAGATAAAAAATGGTGACAAAACATTTTTTCAGATACATCAGCGAAAAGAGAAAGGTCCAAAGTGGTATAGTGAAATTGAAAGGTGGTAATGATCAATGTGTAGAGAGAGACGAAGAAATGGCAGAAATATTAAACGAATACTTCAGCTCTGTGTTCACTAAAGAAGACCCTGGAGAAGGACCATCTCTACACAACAAGAAACTGGAGGGAAGGGGAATAGATGAAAATCCTTTTACAGTAGAAAATGTGTGGGAAGAACTAAAGAACCTGAAAGTGGACAAAGCCATGGGGCCTGATGGGATTCATCCAAGGATATTGAGGGAGCTCAGAGATGTTCTGGCGGGTCCGCTGTGTGACCTGTTCAATAGATCCCTAGAAACGGGAGTGGTGCCGAATGATTGGAGAAGAGCGGTGGTGGTCCCGCTTCACAAGAGTGGGAACAGGGAAGAGGCAGGCAACTACAGACCGGTTAGCCTCACTTCGGTGGTGGGAAAAGTAATGGAGTCACTGCTGAAAGAGAGAATAGTGAACTATCTACAGTCTGGAGAATTGATGGACCAGAGGCAGCATGGATTCACCAGGGGAAGATCCTGTCAGACAAATTTGATTGACTTTTTTGACTGGGTAACCAAGGAATTGGATCAAGGAAGAGCACTAGATGTCATCTACTTGGATTTCAGCAAAGCTTTTGATACGGTTCCGCACAGGAGACTGGTGAATAAAACGAGAAGCTTGGGAGTGAGTGCCGATGTGGTGACCTGGATTGCAAATTGGTTGACGGACAGAAAACAATGTGTGATGGTAAATGGAGCCTTCTCTGAAGAGAGAGTGGTTTTAAGTGGTGTGCCGCAAGGATCGGTGTTGGGACCGGTCCTGTTCAATATCTTTGTGAGCGACATTGCGGACGGGATAGAAGGTAAGGTTTGTCTTTTTGCGGATGACACTAAGATCTGCAACAGAGTGGACACGCCGGAAGGAGTGGAGAGAATGAGACGGGATCTAAGGAAACTGGAAGAGTGGTCGAAGATATGGCAGCTGAGATTCAATGCCAAGAAGTGCAAAGTCATGCATATGGGGAGTGGAAATCCGAATGAACTGTACTCTATGGGGGGGGAAAGGCTGATGTGCACGGAGCAGGAGAGGGACCTTGGGGTGATAGTGTCTAATGATGTGAAGACAGCGAAACAATGCGACAAGGCGATAGCAAAAGCCAGAAGAATGCTGGGCTGCATAGAGAGAGGAATATCGAGTAAGAAAAGGGAAGTGATTATTCCCTTGTACAGGTCCTTGGTGAGGCCTCACCTGGAGTACTGTGTTCAGTTCTGGAGACCGTATCTACAAAAAGACAAAGACAAGATGGAAGCGGTACAGAGAAGGGCGACCAGGAAGGTGGAGGATCTTCATAGGATGACGTACGAGGAGAGATTGAAGAATCTAAATATGTACACCCTGGAGGAGAGGAGGAGCAGAGGTGATATGATACAGACTTTCAGATACTTGAAAGGTTTTAATGATCCAAAAACAACGACAAACCTCTTCCGTAGGAAAATAATCAGCAGAACCAGGGGTCACGATTTGAGGCTCCAGGGAGGAAGATTCAGAACCAATGTCAGGAAGTATTTCTTCACGGAGAGGGTGGTGGATGCCTGGAATGCCCTTCCGGAGGAAGTGGTGAAGACCAGAACTGTGAAAGACTTCAAAGGGGCGTGGGATAAACACTGCGGATCCATAAAGTCAAGAGGCCGCCAATGAAGAGTGGGTGACTCACCAGAATGATGGCTATTGACACAATACCCTTATTAAATAAACATACACATGCTTACTGTGACTCCTACATCGCTCTAAGCTTCAACAGCAAGAGGTAATGGAAAAAAGGATTTGCACTCATAAAGAGGGGAGTAGCTGGCTTGTTACGGCGGTTACTACCCCAAACCAAATATGCCTGATACTTCACTTTCAATGCATATACAGCATAGCTCTCTGCTTCAATGACAGGGGAGAAGAATAACTGATACTTCACACATCCAGCAGAGCTCTCTGCTACAACGGCAAAGGAGAAGAAAAAGGGTTCGCACTCAAAACGCGGGGAGTAGCTGGCTTGTTACGGCAGTTACTACCCCAAACCAAATGTGCCTGATACTTCACTTTCCATGCATATCCAGCATGGTTCTCTGCTGCATCGGCATGGGAGAAAGACTGATACATCACGCATTTCCAGCATAGCTCTCTGCTTCAACGGCAGGGGAAAAAAAAACAAAAACAAAAACAAAAAACTGATGCTTCACGCATATCCTGCATAGCTTCAACGACAGGGGTGAAGAAAAAAAAAAGGATTCGCAATCACAAAGCGAGGAGTAGCTGGCTTGTTACGGCGGTTACTACCCCAACCAAATGTGCCTGATACTTCACTTTCAAGGCATATCCAGCAAGGCTCTCTGCTTCTACAGCAGGGGAGAAGAAAAAAAAAACCAACAAGAGCTGTACAACATAGTCTAGGTAAAACAAATAAGCATGGGTGTAGCTTGCTTATCGCAGCGGTTACTGCCCCTACTACCCCTAACTAATCAAGCTAGATATTTCACTTGCATGCAGCTCCATCACTGCTCTCTACATTAATGGTGGGGGTGGAAGGGGAATAGAACAAGGAGCTAAGAGTAACAGATAAGAATGAGAGAAAAAATGTGTGAGGCTTGCTGGGCAGACTGGATGGGCCATTCGGTCTTCTTCTGCCGTCATTTCTATGTTTCTATGTTTCTATGTATCAATGAGCCCTTGAGCGCGGCCGACCTTTACCCCTGCTCCGGGCTGGCATAAAATTTGCTGCGCTGCGATGGGCGCATTGGCCCTGCGGGATATGTTTTGTATCGCGGGGATTAGCTAATAACCCAATCTACGTGGAATTTACATGTGGTGAGCGCCATTAGCCTCGCGGCGGTTTGGACGCACTAATCCCCGTATTGCAAGGTTATGGATGCACGTCCAATCGCGTGTTAAGCCGCTGCGCACCGTATTGCATCGGCCCCTTACACTGTGAGCCCCCTGGGGACAGGGAAGTCCCCACAGTACCTGAATGTGATCTCCTCTGAAGGGCTGAGAAGCAGCAGGAATATAAATAATACAATAAATTGTTTCGTCTTGCCCTATTTCTTCCAGTAAAGATGTTTAATTTTGCAGCACCATACCATGCTGCCACACCATCTAACGCTTTGGGGCCTGCAGGTAAATTCTGCCTCTCTCCCCCCTTGGAGATAAGGGGAGGGGGCTCCAGACGTCGGTGCCAAGGTGTAGAAATGCACAGGAAGCTGACAGGAGCGGCGACGTGAACGCTCCTGCTGCGGCCCCTGGAGCTGAACCCCTTTCACTTCCGCCGTGCTAGCGGTCCCAGGCGCTTGCTCTGTGTGCAGGAAGAGGGTGACGGAGCAAATAAAAGCAGTTTATCTTCTCTGTCCTTTCACCCCTTCCTTGGTTAGAGCATTTCCCCCCTCTGCAATGCGCTGCTGATTACAAGTAACCCGAGCACTGGATAGGGATTCCCCTAAGGAGCAATTCTAGAGTACGGACTTCCTGCTCGCTCCGCGCAGTCTCCCCAGTAAGGGCGGAGACGAGGAGCGAGGATCCAGTCACTGTGAATGGTACAGGCTGATCCGGCGGGATTCAGAGGAGGAGGAGAGGAAAATCCCCCCATGGTCCCTGCTGTGCAGGAGCAGGGCGCGGCTGCAGAGTGACCCAGCGGGCTCTGCCAGAGCATTAACAGGACGATGCAATACGGGCACGTGGGGAAAAACCGGCGCTCGTGCCTGAGCCCCCGCTCTCCTAACGCGCGCCGATCGACCTCTCCGGGGCGCCCGATGCGATCTGTAAAAGGGCTGCCCTGGGTGAAATCCTCGGCACTGGGCGCCCAGGAGAGGTGGCTGTCAGCGGGTTAGGAAAACAGATGCTCAGTTTTACAGGCGAACCTTTCCCTAACCTGACTGCAGGCTCCCTTTGAAAAAAAAAAAAAATCTTTTTTGGACAGTTCAAAGTTTTCATTTCCTGTGACTTAATACGGATGCGCGTCCAGAGTCCCCGTTTGCATGTCCGATCGCGTGTTGAGCCGCGCGCTGCCCGGTATTGCACCGGCCCCTGCTGACCGTCTGCTTTGTGCGCGTTCCTGTCCCGAAGAGCTTTCCCACCTCTGCTCCTCGGAGTCCTTTCCTGGGAGCGCCGCTTTCTTTTGCATTCTCTTAATCGGGCTCATTCAGTGCTTCCCGATCTTCTCGAGCCTGTGCTTCTTCGTTAATAAAAAACATTTCTGTGGCACCCCCCGGAGAGGACTCGGAAGCGGTGAGAGCCCCGGTGCTCTCTCACCCAAGTTTTAAAACAAGCAGGCCCATGCAACACCCTGCGCTAGCTGCGGTGCAGCAGCTTAACACGCGATTGGACGTGCGTCCATCATCCCCGATCCAATACGTCCAAAATGCAGGATCGAGGAGGCATGGAACAAGATAGGAGCCAGCTGGAGGGGGTGACAGAGGGCAAAGAGCATTTGGAGGTGATCCCCTCCCTGTGCAGCCCTTGCCTCTGGATCAGGTTCAGGACACCACGAGAGCCTGGTGCTGCCCCCGGGCACCGCTCTCGCCTGACGAGCTTTGCACTTTGCATGCCCAAGAGGAGCTTGTGCCAAGCAATTCCTGAGAAGTGTCTCTGAGATTCGTGGCATAACAAGTTTTGCAAAGTGGGCCCCTGTTCCCGTCTCCCGATTACTAGAAAACCCGAGCGAGAATAGGTAACAGACCTGCAGTGCCCCGGTTAATGGCTAATCAGAGCAAGGCGCTTTATGTAAGAAGCAAAGGTAAAAAGTTCAGCCGGGCGTGCATGTGTGCTTCGCAGACTCCTGGGCAGGAGCTGGCCCGGGGAATGGAGGACGCGGCCATGACCGGCGCCGCTGCTGCGCGGAGCCCCAGCACCGCCTCCTACGCCGCTCACAAACGGCCCCCCTGGAGCCTGAGCTGCCTCTTCGTCCTGCAGGTAAGAGGAGCTGAGTGAGGGGCCTGGCGCAACGCGAGCGGCCTCTGGCTGGCTCAGGGGGGGTCGCGCGGCAGCGCCCTGCCACGCGATTCTAATCCCGGGGGGGTCAATGCCGGCCGCTCCTGGGGTGGCGGGAGTGCCGGCCGGCGCGCAGTGCTGACCCCTAGTGGCTAGGTTCAGGGTGGGAGATGCCTGGGCTAGCTGTGAGTGAAGATGCAGGGCACCGCAGCCCCAGAGAGGCTGATTGAAACTGAGCTGCAAGAGCCAAGGAGCGGGGAGGAAGGAAATACCTTGCCACTCACTGAACTGGTTGATGCAGCCCGGCATTAAGAAGCACCCAGCTGCTTTTCCTATTCATCAGAGAATGACACCCAGCTGTCGGTAACAGCAGGGCCAGCGGAAGGGGTGGCTGAGAGAGGCAGCTGTCTGGGCCACAAGACGAAAACTGACAAAAGTTGTATAAGTGGCTGGGCAGCCTCCAGACATCTCTCAAAGCGAGGTCTGTGGGCTCTAAAGTGTCTTCGGAGGCCCTTAATGAAAACATGAGACTGAATCAGTAGGACAGGTCGTGTTCCCTGGATGCTCCTGCCAGAGTCAGGAGCAACGGCAGACGAGCAGACCTTCTCCACTCAGAGTTCCCTGGGGAGAAGGTCACGTAGGGCAGAGTCGGACTGGGCTCCAGCTCTTTTCATTAGTAACAGGATCCCACCACTCCCTATCAGTGAGAGTCTTCATTCAGGGTGTGAGTCTAGCGCAAACGTCTGGACAGTTCAGGATATGAAACCCTCCCTATCGGCGAGATTCTTCATTCAGGGTGTGAATCTAGCGCAAACGTCTGGACAGTTCAGGATATGAAACCCTCCCTATCAGCGAGAGTCTTCATTCAGGGTGTGAGTCTAGCGCAAACGTCTGGACAGTTCAGGATATGAAACCCTCCCTATCAGCGAGATTCTTCATTCAGGGTGTGAGTCTAGCGCAAACGTCTGGCCAGTTCAGGATATGAAACCCTCCCTATCAGCGAGATTCTTCATTCAGGGTGTGAGTCTAGCGCAAACGTCTGGACAGTTCAGGATATGAAACCCTCCCTATCAGCGAGATTCTTCATTCAGGGTGTGAGTCTAGCGCAAACGTCTGCACAGTTCAGGATATGAAACCCTCCCTATCAGCGAGAGTCTTCATTCAGGGTGTGAGTCTAGCGCAAACGTCTGGACGGTTCAGGATATGAAACCCTCCCTATCAGCGAGAGTCTTCATTCAGGGTGTGAGTCTAGCGCAAACGTCTGGACGGTTCAGGATATGAAACCCTCCCTATCAGTGAGATTCCTCATTCAGGGTGTGAGCCTAGCGCAAACGTCTGGATAGTTCAGGATATGAAACCCTCCCTATCAGCGAGAGTCTTCATTCAGGGTGTGAGTCTAGCGCAAACGTCTGGACAGTTCAGGATATGAAAACCTCCCTATCGGCGAGAGTCTTCATTCAGGGTGTGAGTCTAGCGCAAACGTCTGGACAGTTCAGGATATGAAACCCTCCCTATCAGCGAGAGTCTTCATTCAGGGTGTGAGTCTAGCGCAAACGTCTGCACAGTTCAGGATATGAAACCCTCCCTATCAGCGAGAGACTTCATTCAGGGTGTGAGTCTAGCGCAAACGTCTGCACAGTTCAGGATATGAAACCCTCCCTATCAGCGAGAGTCTTCATTCAGGGTGTGAGTCTAGCGCAAACGTCTGGACAGTTCAGGATATGAAACCCTCCCTATCAGCGAGATTCTTCATTCAGGGTGTGAGTCTAGCGCAAACGTCTGGACAGTTCAGGATATGAAACCCTCCCTATCAGCGAGATTCTTCATTCAGGGTGTGAGTCTAGCGCAAACATCTGCACAGTTCAGGATATGAAACCCTCCCTATCAGCGAGAGTCTTCATTCAGGGTGTGAGTCTAGCGCAAACGTCTGGACGGTTCAGGATATGAAACCCTCCCTATCAGCGAGAGTCTTCATTCAGGGTGTGAGTCTAGCGCAAACGTCTGGACGGTTCAGGATATGAAACCCTCCCTATCAGTGAGATTCCTCATTCAGGGTGTGAGCCTAGCGCAAACGTCTGGATAGTTCAGGATATGAAACCCTCCCTATCAGCGAGAGTCTTCATTCAGGGTGTGAGTCTAGCGCAAACGTCTGCACAGTTCAGGATATGAAACCCTCCCTATCAGCGAGAGTCTTCATTCAGGGTGTGAGTCTAGCGCAAACGTCTGCACAGTTCAGGATATGAAACCCTCCCTATCAGCGAGAGTCTTCATTCAGGGTGTGAGTCTAGCGCAAACGTCTGGACAGTTCAGGATATGAAACCCTCCCTATCAGCGAGATTCTTCATTCAGGGTGTGAGTCTAGCGCAAACGTCTGGACAGTTCAGGATATGAAACCCTCCCTATCAGTGAGATTCCTCATTCAGGGTGTGAGCCTAGCGCAAACGTCTGGATAGTTCAGGATATGAAACCCTCCCTATCAGTGAGATTCCTCATTCAGGGTGTGAGCCTAGCGCAAACGTCTGGATAGTTCAGGATATGAAACCCTCCCTATCAGCGAGAGTCTTCATTCAGGGTGTGAGTCTAGCGCAAACGTCTGGACAGTTCAGGATATGAAACCCTCCCTATCAGCGAGAGTCTTCATTCAGGGTGTGAGTCTAGCGCAAACGTCTGGACAGTTCAGGATATGAAACCCTCCCTATCAGCGAGAGTCTTCATTCAGGGTGTGAGTCTAGCGCAAACGTCTGCACAGTTCAGGATATGAAACCCTCCCTATCAGCGAGAGTCTTCATTCAGGGTGTGAGTCTAGCGCAAACGTCTGCACAGTTCAGGATATGAAACCCTCCCTATCAGCGAGAGTCTTCATTCAGGGTGTGAGTCTAGCGCAAACGTCTGGACAGTTCAGGATATGAAACCCTCCCTATCAGCGAGATTCTTCATTCAGGGTGTGAGTCTAGCGCAAACGTCTGGACAGTTCAGGATATGAAACCTTCCCTATCAGCGAGATTCTTCATTCAGGGTGTGAGTCTAGCGCAAACGTCTGCACGGTTCAGGATATGAAACCCTCCCTATCAGCGAGAGTCTTCATTCAGGGTGTGAGTCTAGCGCAAACGTCTGCACGGTTCAGGATATGAAACCCTCCCTATCAGCGAGAGTCTTCATTCAGGGTGTGAGTCTAGCGCAAACGTCTGGACGGTTCAGGATATGAAACCCTCCCTATCAGCGAGAGTCTTCATTCAGGGTGTGAGTCTAGCGCAAACGTCTGGACAGTTCAGGATATGAAACCCTCCCTATCAGCGAGAGTCTTCATTCAGGGTGTGAGTCTAGCGCAAACGTCTGGACGGTTCAGGATATGAAACCCTCCCTATCAGTGAGATTCCTCATTCAGGGTGTGAGCCTAGCGCAAACGTCTGGACAGTTCAGGATATGAAACCCTCCCTATCAGCGAGAGTCTTCATTCAGGGTGTGAGTCTAGCGCAAACGTCTGGACAGTTCAGGATATGAAACCCTCCCTATCAGCGAGAGTCTTCATTCAGGGTGTGAGTCTACTGCAAACGTCTGGCAGTTCAGGATATGAAACCCTCCCTATCAGCGAGAGTCTTCATTCAGGGTGTGAGTCTAGCGCAAACGTCTGCACAGTTCAGGATATGAAACCCTCCCTATCAGCGAGATTCTTCATTCAGGGTGTGAGTCTAGCGCAAACGTCTGGACAGTTCAGGATATGAAACCCTCCCTATCAGCGAGAGTCTTCATTCAGGGTGTGAGTCTAGCGCAAACGTCTGGACAGTTCAGGATATGAAACCCTCCCTATCAGCGAGAGTCTTCATTCAGGGTGTGAGTCTAGCGCAAACGTCTGCACGGTTCAGGATATGAAACCCTCCCTATCAGCGAGAGTCTTCATTCAGGGTGTGAGTCTAGCGCAAACGTCTGCACAGTTCAGGATATGAAACCCTCCCTATCAGCGAGATTCTTCATTCAGGGTGTGAGTCTAGCGCAAACGTCTGCACAGTTCAGGATATGAAACCGTCCCTATCAGCGAGATTCTTCATTCAGGGTGTGAGTCTAGCGCAAACGTCTGGACAGTTCAGGATATGAAACCCTCCCTATCAGTGAGAGTCTTCATTCAGAGTGTGAGTCTAGCGCAAACGTCTGGACAGTTCAGGATATGAAACCCTCCCTATCAGCGAGAGTCTTCATTCAGGGTGTGAGTCTAGCGCAAACGTCTGGACAGTTCAGGATATGAAACCCTCCCTATCAGTGAGATTCTTCATTCAGGGTGTGAGTCTAGCGCAAACGTCTGGACAGTTCAGGATATGAAACCCTCCCTATCAGCGAGATTCTTCATTCAGGGTGTGAGTCTAGCGCAAACGTCTGGACAGTTCAGGATATGAAACCCTCCCTATCAGTGAGATTCCTCATTCAGGGTGTGAGCCTAGCGCAAACGTCTGGATAGTTCAGGATATGAAACCCTCCCTATCAGTGAGATTCCTCATTCAGGGTGTGAGCCTAGCGCAAACGTCTGGATAGTTCAGGATATGAAACCCTCCCTATCAGCGAGAGTCTTCATTCAGGGTGTGAGTCTAGCGCAAACGTCTGGACAGTTCAGGATATGAAACCCTCCCTATCAGCGAGAGTCTTCATTCAGGGTGTGAGTCTAGCGCAAACGTCTGGACAGTTCAGGATATGAAACCCTCCCTATCAGCGAGAGTCTTCATTCAGGGTGTGAGTCTAGCGCAAACGTCTGCACAGTTCAGGATATGAAACCCTCCCTATCAGCGAGAGTCTTCATTCAGGGTGTGAGTCTAGCGCAAACGTCTGGACAGTTCAGGATATGAAACCCTCCCTATCAGCGAGATTCTTCATTCAGGGTGTGAGTCTAGCGCAAACGTCTGGACAGTTCAGGATATGAAACCTTCCCTATCAGCGAGATTCTTCATTCAGGGTGTGAGTCTAGCGCAAACGTCTGCACGGTTCAGGATATGAAACCCTCCCTATCAGCGAGAGTCTTCATTCAGGGTGTGAGTCTAGCGCAAACGTCTGCACGGTTCAGGATATGAAACCCTCCCTATCAGCGAGAGTCTTCATTCAGGGTGTGAGTCTAGCGCAAACGTCTGGACGGTTCAGGATATGAAACCCTCCCTATCAGCGAGAGTCTTCATTCAGGGTGTGAGTCTAGCGCAAACGTCTGGACGGTTCAGGATATGAAACCCTCCCTATCAGTGAGATTCCTCATTCAGGGTGTGAGCCTAGCGCAAACGTCTGGACAGTTCAGGATATGAAACCCTCCCTATCAGCGAGAGTCTTCATTCAGGGTGTGAGTCTAGCGCAAACGTCTGGACGGTTCAGGATATGAAACCCTCCCTATCAGTGAGATTCCTCATTCAGGGTGTGAGCCTAGCGCAAACGTCTGGACAGTTCAGGATATGAAACCCTCCCTATCAGCGAGAGTCTTCATTCAGGGTGTGAGTCTAGTGCAAACGTCTGGCAGTTCAGGATATGAAACCCTCCCTATCAGCGAGAGTCTTCATTCAGGGTGTGAGTCTAGCGCAAACGTCTGCACAGTTCAGGATATGAAACCCTCCCTATCAGCGAGATTCTTCATTCAGGGTGTGAGTCTAGCGCAAACGTCTGGACAGTTCAGGATATGAAACCCTCCCTATCAGCGAGAGTCTTCATTCAGGGTGTGAGTCTAGCGCAAACGTCTGGACAGTTCAGGATATGAAACCCTCCCTATCAGCGAGAGTCTTCATTCAGGGTGTGAGTCTAGCGCAAACGTCTGCACGGTTCAGGATATGAAACCCTCCCTATCAGCGAGATTCTTCATTCAGGGTGTGAGTCTAGCGCAAACGTCTGCACAGTTCAGGATATGAAACCGTCCCTATCAGCGAGATTCTTCATTCAGGGTGTGAGTCTAGCGCAAACGTCTGGACAGTTCAGGATATGAAACCCTCCCTATCAGTGAGAGTCTTCATTCAGGGTGTGAGTCTAGCGCAAACGTCTGCACAGTTCAGGATATGAAACCCTCCCTATCAGCGAGAGTCTTCATTCAGGGTGTGAGTCTAGCGCAAACGTCTGCACAGTTCAGGATATGAAACCCTCCCTATCAGTGAGATTCTTCATTCAGGGTGTGAGTCTAGCGCAAACGTCTGGACAGTTCAGGATATGAAACCCTCCCTATCAGCGAGAGTCTTCATTCAGGGTGTGAGTCTAGCGCAAACGTCTGGACAGTTCAGGATATGAAACCCTCCCTATCAGCGAGAGTCTTCATTCAGGGTGTGAGTCTAGCGCAAACGTCTGGACAGTTCAGGATATGAAACCCTCCCTATCAGCGAGAGTCTTCATTCAGGGTGTGAGTCTAGCGCAAACGTCTGGACGGTTCAGGATATGAAACCCTCCCTATCAGCGAGAGTCTTCATTCAGGGTGTGAGTCTAGCGCAAACGTCTGCACGGTTCAGGATATGAAACCCTCCCTATCAGCGAGAGTCTTCATTCAGGGTGTGAGTCTAGCGCAAACGTCTGGACGGTTCAGGATATGAAACCCTCCCTATCAGCGAGAGTCTTCATTCAGGGTGTGAGTCTAGCGCAAACGTCTGGACGGTTCAGGATATGAAACCCTCCCTATCAGCGAGAGTCTTCATTCAGGGTGTGAGTCTAGCGCAAACGTCTGGACGGTTCAGGATATGAAACCCTCCCTATCAGTGAGATTCCTCATTCAGGGTGTGAGCCTAGCGCAAACGTCTGGACAGTTCAGGATATGAAACCCTCCCTATCAGCGAGAGTCTTCATTCAGGGTGTGAGTCTAGCGCAAACGTCTGGACAGTTCAGGATATGAAACCCTCCCTATCAGCGAGAGTCTTCATTCAGGGTGTGAGTCTAGCGCAAACGTCTGCACAGTTCAGGATATGAAACCCTCCCTATCAGCGAGATTCTTCATTCAGGGTGTGAGTCTAGCGCAAACGTCTGGACAGTTCAGGATATGAAACCCTCCCTATCAGCGAGGGTCTTCATTCAGGGTGTGAGTCTAGCGCAAACGTCTGGACAGTTCAGGATATGAAACCCTCCCTATCAGCGAGGGTCTTCATTCAGGGTGTGAGTCTAGCGCAAACGTCTGGACAGTTCAGGATATGAAAACCTCCCTATCAGCGAGAGTCTTCATTCAGGGTGTGAGTCTAGCGCAAACGTCTGCACAGTTCAGGATATGAAACCCTCCCTATCAGCGAGATTCTTCATTCAGGGTGTGAGTCTAGCGCAAACGTCTGGACAGTTCAGGATATGAAACCCTCCCTATCAGCGAGGGTCTTCATTCAGGGTGTGAGTCTAGCGCAAACGTCTGGACAGTTCAGGATATGAAACCCTCCCTATCAGCGAGGGTCTTCATTCAGGGTGTGAGTCTAGCGCAAACGTCTGGACAGTTCAGGATATGAAACCCTCCCTATCAGCGAGAGTCTTCATTCAGGGTGTGAGTCTAGCGCAAACGTCTGCACAGTTCAGGATATGAAACCCTCCCTATCAGCGAGATTCTTCATTCAGGGTGTGAGTCTAGCGCAAACGTCTGGACAGTTCAGGATATGAAACCCTCCCTATCAGCGAGAGTCTTCATTCAGGGTGTGAGTCTAGCGCAAACGTCTGGACAGTTCAGGATATGAAACCCTCCCTATCAGCGAGAGTCTTCATTCAGGGTGTGAGTCTAGCGCAAACGTCTGCACAGTTCAGGATATGAAACCCTCCCTATCAGCGAGATTCTTCATTCAGGGTGTGAGTCTAGCGCAAACGTCTGCACAGTTCAGGATATGAAACCCTCCCTATCAGCGAGATTCTTCATTCAGGGTGTGAGTCTAGCGCAAACGTCTGGACAGTTCAGGATATGAAACCCTCCCTATCAGCGAGAGTCTTCATTCAGGGTGTGAGTCTAGCGCAAACGTCTGGACAGTTCAGGATATGAAACCCTCCCTATCAGCGAGAGTCTTCATTCAGGGTGTGAGTCTAGCGCAAACGTCTGCACAGTTCAGGATATGAAACCCTCCCTATCAGTGAGATTCTTCATTCAGGGTGTGAGTCTAGCGCAAACGTCTGGACAGTTCAGGATATGAAACCCTCCCTATCAGCGAGATTCTTCATTCAGGGTGTGAGTCTAGCGCAAATGTCTGGACAGTTCAGGATATGAAACCCTCCCTATCAGTGAGATTCTTCATTCAGGGTGTGAGTCTAGCGCAAACGTCTGCACAGTTCAGGATATGAAACCCTCCCTATCAGTGAGATTCTTCATTCAGGGTGTGAGTCTAGCGCAAACGTCTGGACAGTTCAGGATATGAAACCCTCCCTATCAGCGAGAGTCTTCATTCAGGGTGTGAGTCTAGCGCAAACGTCTGGACAATTCAGGATATGAAACCCTCCCTATCAGCGAGATTCTTCATTCAGGATGTGAGTCTAGCGCAAACGTCTGGACAGTTCAGGATATGAAACCCTCCCTATCAGCGAGATTCTTCATTCAGGGTGTGAGTCTAGCGCAAACGTCTGGACAGTTCAGGATATGAAACCCTCCCTATCAGCGAGAGTCTTCATTCAGGGTGTGAGTCTAGCGCAAACGTCTGGACAATTCAGGATATGAAACCCTCCCTATCAGCGAGAGTCTTCATTCAGGGTGTGAGTCTAGCGCAAACGTCTGGACAGTTCAGGATATGTGCTGACCACATCCAGTTTCCATCCCAATAAGAATCTCTTTCATTTCAGCCTTAAAGGAATTAGAAATCCATTTAAATGCCATTCAGCAATGCCCTTTTCATTACAGGCTATTTCTAAAGGTAGCCAAAACTGAAACGATGCTTAAATCCAGACAAACGGTTACCGAAAATATCCCGAAATTCAGTTTTGAAAGTTTAAAAAAACATTGAAATGTCTTTGGTAGTGCATGATCTTGGGGTCTGGCTTGAAACCAGACTTTCGCTGGAAGCTCGCATACAAAATCTGATTAAAGCAGGACATCATAAACTCAGAATTCGGAGCGGGCTAAAACCATTCCTAGAGGGGGATGATTACTGTTTAGTATTGCAAGCAATGATTTTTGCAGGTTTGGATTCTTCGGATTGCCTGTTGGTACGATTAGATCTTCACAGCTGCTACAGATCTCAGCGGCGAGAATCCTTACTGGGACATGGTCATGCGAGCACATTACTCCAGTTCCAGTTTAGAGTACAACGCAAGGGGCTAACTCTAGTTAAGAAAAGAGTCTGCAATAATACCGAATCTCTCTGCTCGGGCACGAAGCTTCATGTACAATACACCCCGACACTGCTTGCGATGTTCCAACCATCCGGTAGGCCAATCTGGGGCAAGCGAGGGAGCGGAGCAATATTATGCAGCACCATGCCTGAGAATTTCCATCTGGAATTAAAACGCTGGTTATTTCAACAAGTGTTCAAGGAGCAAACTGCAGCTGCTAGCGTAGAGGGGGGGCGGGGGGGGGGGGGCATGATTACCTCAGACTGATTCCAGTCCAGAATGCACAAATATGTAAGGGATTTCATGTCTAGCTTGTATTTGATGACTGTGTCTTTATTGCAGACTGCTATGATCTGGGGAGTATGTGGTATATAAATAATATTAAATAACATAAATAACATGTTTCTTCTGGGCCTTGGACCAGAGGTGGATGAAAAGTGGTGTGAAGAGGGCAGGCTGATGACAGGGCAGCATTTTCTCTTGCAGAGGGTTCGGTGGTGGGTGGTGAGAAAGGAGGAGCAGTGGCCCGTGCACACTCGGCCTTCCCCTCCCCTCCCCCCATGGCTGGTCCCACTGGCCCGTGCACACTCGGTCTTCCCCTCCCCTCCCCCCATGGCTGGTCCCACTGGCCCGTGCACACTCGGCCTTCCCCTCCCCTACCCCCATGGCTGGTCCCACTGGCCCGTGCACACTCGGCCTTCCCCTCCCCTCCCCCCATGGCTGGTCCCAGTGGCCCGTGCACACTCGGCCTTCCCCTCCCCTCCCCCCATGGCTGGTCCCAGTGGCCCGTGCACACTCGGCCTTCCCCTCCCCTCCCCCCATGGCTGGTCCCAGTGAGCCGTGCACACTCGGCCTTCCCCTCCCCTCCCCCCATGGCTGGTCCCAGTGGCCCGTGCACACTCGGCCTTCCCCTCCCCTCCCCCCATGGCTGGTCCCAGTGGCCCGTGCACACTCGGCCTTCCCCTCCCCTCCCCCCATGGCTGGTCCCACTGGCCCGTGCACACTCGGCCTTCCCCTCCCCTCCCCCCATGGCTGGTCCCAAGCCCACTGGTGATCTGCAAGTCTGTGGGTTAGTGCAAGCTCGTGGGCCTTGCAGAAGCCCCGATTCCCTCCTCATTCAGGGCTTTCCTGCTACTGCAAAACCTGACGCCAGGGCAGCACCTTTGCAGGGTCTGTGAACGTGTGCTGGCTCATAGGCCCTGTGCTGACTTCCTCTAATGCCTGCTGCTGCCTCCTGCCTGAAAAGCACTGCCCCCACCCCCATCCTGAAGTCTCATCTCATAGGGCTTTTGGTGGCCTTTCTTTGCAATGCCTTCAGCCAGAGCAGGCGACGAGCAGCCTCACGTCCAGACTGCAGACTCTGGCTTCTGTGTTACCCAGATAATTAACTCCAGATACATCCCCAGGGCTCAGGTTAGGGGCTGGTGGTCGGCTGCTGCGGGCACCGCTCCTGAAATTTCTCACACGCGTGGTGTGCAGCTCATCCTGCGAGGAGCCCTTGCCCGTAGGCTTGCAGGAGCTGGCCGCGCGGCGACGATGACCGAGCGCTCCCCAGCTGCATGCTTGGACTCCTGCCTTCTTCCGTCTGTCTCCACAGCACCTCCTCGTCCAGGCCTCTCTGCTCTGCGTGTGCCACATCCTGCTGCTCCAGAAGCTGCCTCAGGAGAACCAGAAGCAACTGCTGGCCACCAGCCTGTTCACCTGTGGGGTTTCCACGGCCTTACAGACCACTCTGGGAAGCAGGTAAATTATCCAGCAGGACCCTTCCCCCTTCCTCTGGGCAGCAGCAGGTGCCATAGACCCCCCACCCTGCAACTCCTTCCAGCCTCGGGGTGAAAAGAAGGGTGCAGCTGTGATGCTGGCACCAGGGGAGACCTGCACAGGCAGCTCAGCAGCCATGTGAGGCTCTTGGGCTGACCTTTCCATACTCAGAGCCGAGTGTTTGGATTTCGGCCAAGCCTCCTGAATAGCTCCTATGCAGGTGCTCTCTGCAGCCTTTGAATGGATGACTTGATCTCAGTGCGATAATCTTGCTGTCTCGCGCAGGCTGCCGCTGGTCCAGGCCCCATCCTTCCAGTTCCTGATCCCAGCTGTGATTCTCAGCAGGCAGTCGTCGGCCGCTGACAGGGCATATAGGCATGGTAAGTCATGGTTTAAGGAGTTCATATCCATGGTAGTTGCTGGAGAAAATGATGCCCGGGCTAGGGTTGCATTCAGTGTACCCTTTCCCTTTTGGGCTTACATGCTTGCAGACTCATAGATTGACTCAGAAGGGCGGTGTGGCGCCCCCCTTACTTACTTGGAGCCGGGGGGGAGGAGTCAATCTGCTTGGCTGCCTTTGTGACCGTCCTGTTCCTACCACGAGATATTCCTGCTGCACAGTGAGCTGCAGCTTGCAAAATATCAACTGCTGTCCATTGTACTCCTAAGTTTATTTTCTTTCTGACATTTTAACTCTCATCTTTGAAAGAAAGTGTACATTTCCTATTATGATCCCACTTCCTGTTTATAAAACGCTTCTCCTTGAGGTCGCCTTTCAGGTGCTGATGGTTGATTCATGTTACCTGTATTAACATGATTGCTGCTTTAGGGGTCTCATGTGTGACGTAACTCCAGTGATTGATGGTCTCCGTCTCCCTGCAGGTACCGAGAAGTGTCATATTGAGCAGGGACTGTCCTTTTGTATGTTTGCACAGCGCTGCGTAGGTCACGTAGCGCTACAGAAATGTTCAGTAGTAGTAGTAATATATGACGTATCGCCAGTGACTGATGGTCTCCGTCTCCCTGCAGGTACCGAGGAGTCTCATATTGAGTAGGGACTGTCTTTCTGTACGTTTGCACAGCGCTGCGTACGTCGCGTAGTGCTACAGAAATGTTCAGTAGTAGTAGTAATATATGACGTATCGCCAGTGACCGATGGTCTCCGTCTCCCTGCAGGTACCGAGGAGTCTCATATTGAGCAGGGACTGTCTTTTTATATGTTTGCACAGCGCTGCGTAGGTCGCCTAGCGCTATAGAAAAGTTCAGTAGTAGTAGTAGTAGTAATATTTGACGTATCGCCCGTGACTGATGGCCTCTTTCTCTCCACAGGCTTGGAAGGGTCTCTGGAATGTACCAGTCTGGCCTGTAACACCACCAACAGCTGGAACCAGCCGATCAGAGAGGTAAGTGCTATGCCTTTTGCAGCTTTCCACAGCCACAGAGAAGAGTGACTGTATGCAGGAGAACATAAAATAGAAAAATACAATACAAACACGTGCATGTATTGGACACAGAGTCACAAATGCAGAAAGGGGTGGAATTAGCACACAGGTGAAAGTAGCTGGAGTTGAAGCCTTGGCGATTGACCCATGTGCCAGACCGTGCAATATTTTGGGCATAGCAGAACATTACTGACCCAACGGGGTTATTCTTCCGGCTGCTCATTAGTAACTTCGCGGTACCCCTGCTGGAAGGCATTTTACTTTCATCAAGGATGCGTGGGTGGGGGCTGGCACTGTAGAATCTGGGTTCTAGGCTCTGCTCCAGGATGGGGGCCAGCTTTAGACTGAGCTTCTGGAAACCCTTGGGAAAGGTCAGTCTCCCCCATCCCTGCTATCGCTGCCAGCACTGTGTCCTTTCTAAGAAAGGTTCTCACTTCAGTGCCTGTCACTGGGACTTTGTGACATGTGAAGTTTGCCCTGCACGTCAGAAGACAAGACGTCCCTCCTGAGATGCCATAGGAGGAGCGAGGCGTCCTTGCCAGCGCCTCGGGGATGGACGGCTCCTCGGCTTGCTGCAGGGTGGAAGTGTCTTCTGCTCTTACCATTGCCTCAGGTGCTGCCCTTTTCCACCCAGGCTGCAGGTGCTGTGCTGGTCTCTGGGGCGCTGCAGATGCTCTTCGGGGTCTCTGGTCTGTGTGGGGTGATCTCGCAGCGCAGTGGGCCCATGGTTCTGGCCCCCACCCTCTCCATCATCGGATTCTCCATCTACAAAGAGGCCGCTCTCATCTGCTCTGCAAACTGGGGACTAAGCATGCTGTACGTCAAAGTATATTTGGTAACTATAAACTGAAACCATTTCCTCCCCTTTGCCACTTCCCCCCGTCCAGCAAGACCTCACTCATGCCCCTGTAAGACTAATGGAGGTGATTTTAAATGTGAATACTCTAAGACCGTCTGAAGCTGTGATTTTTTTTTCTGAGTTTCCACTTGGCTTCAAGCGAAAATGCATCAATAATTAGTAAAAAAAAAAAAAAAAAAAGTCTAAACATCAGCTTGGTTGTGAAGGGCTGAAGATCTGAGTAAAATTTGGCCCTGGTTAGGGGATACAGTATTAGATTTTTTGTATTGGTTTATTTAAAATGTATAAGCTTGAGGCAGTGCACGATAAAACATGCATAATTTCAGGTATGACTAGGTAATCCTGTGGGTGAGGGTATGTTACTGTTACAATGTGTTAGTACATGGGAGGGTGTATTACTGTTAGTATGTGTTAGGGCATGATAGTGCAAGCATATGATTCTGATAGGAAATGTTAGGGTTACTATGTGTTAGTACATGGGAGGGTGTATTACTGTTAGTATGTGTTAGGGCATGATAGTGCAAGCGTATAATTCTGATAGGAAATGTTAGGGTTACTATGTGTTAGTACATGGGAGGGTGTATTACTGTTAGTATGTGTTAGGGCATGATAGTGCAAGCGTATGATTCTGATAGGAAATGTTAGGGTTACTATGTGTTAGTACATGGGAGGGTGTATTACTGTTAGTATGTGTTAGGGCATGATAGTGCAAGCGTATGATTCTGATAGGAAATGTTAGGGTTACTATGTGTTAGTACATGGGAGGGTGTATTACTGTTAGTATGTGTTAGGGCATGATAGTGCAAGCGTATGATTCTGATAGGAAATGTTAGGGTTACTATGTGTTAGTACATGGGAGGGTGTATTACTGTTAGTATGTGTTAGGGCATGATAGTGCAAGCGTATGATTCTGATAGGAAATGTTAGGGTTACTATGTGTTAGTACATGGGAGGGTGTATTACTGTTAGTATGTGTTAGGGCATGATAGTGCAGCGTATGATTCTGATAGGAAATGTTAGGGTTACTATGTGTTAGTACATGGGAGGGTGTATTACTGTTAGTATGTGTTAGGGCATGATAGTGCAAGCGTATGATTCTGATAGGAAATGTTAGGGTTACTATGTGTTAGTACATGGGAGGGTGTATTACTGTTAGTATGTGTTAGGGCATGATAGTGCAAGCGTATGATTCTGATAGGAAATGTTAGGGTTACTATGTGTTAGTACATGGGAGGGTGTATTACTGTTAGTATGTGTTAGGGCATGATAGTGCAAGCGTATGATTCTGATAGGAAATGTTAGGGTTACTATGTGTTAGTACATGGGAGGGTGTATTACTGTTAGTATGTGTTAGGGCATGATAGTGCAAGCGTATGATTCTGATAGGAAATGTTAGGGTTACTATGTGTTAGTACATGGGAGGGTGTATTACTGTTAGTATGTGTTAGGGCATGATAGTGCAAGCGTATGATTCTGATAGGAAATGTTAGGGTTACTATGTGTTAGTACATGGGAGGGTGTATTACTGTTAGTATGTGTTAGGGCATGATAGTGCAAGCGTATAATTCTGATAGGAAATGTTAGGGTTACTATGTGTTAGTACATGGGAGGGTGTATTACTGTTAGTATGTGTTAGGGCATGATAGTGCAAGCGTATAATTCTGATAGGAAATGTTAGGGTTACTATGTGTTAGTACATGGTAGGGTGTATTACTGTTAGTATGTGTTAGGGCATGATAGTACAAGCGTATGATTCTGATAGGAAATGTTAGGGTTACTGTGTGTTAGGGTGTATTACGTTTGGCTGTGATAGCGTTTGATAGGGTGAGCATATGATTGTGTTAGGGTATGTTACCATTAGGGTGAGCGTATGGTTGTGTTATGATATGATAGGATGGGCATTTAACTGTGTTAAGGTATGTTCTGAAAATGGGTGTGTTAGGGTGAGCCTTTGATTGTGTTAGGATATGATAGGATGAGTATATGATTGTGTTAAAGTATATTATGGATAGGATGTGTTAGGGTGCATGTATGTTTATATTAGGTGTATTACTGTTAGGGTGAGTGTATGATTATTTTAGGGTATGTTACTTTTAGAGTGAGTATATTATTGTGTAAAGGTAGGCTACAGTTAAGGTATATTAGGGTATGATAGGGTGAGTAAATGATTGTGTTAGTATATGTTTATGGATAGGGTGTGTTAGGGTACGAGAGGGTGAGCATATAATTGTGTTAGGGTGAGCATATAATTGTGTTAGGGTATGAGAGGGTGAGCGCATGATTGTGTTATGATGGTTGTATGATTGTGTTAGGATATGAGGGTGAGTGTATGATTGTGTTAGGGTGAAGGTATAATTGTGTTATGGTATGTTACTGTTAGGGTAAGTGTATGATTGTGTTAGGATATGTTTATGGATTGGGGGTGTTAGAATATGATAGGGTGAGTGTATAATTGTATTAGGATAAGTGTATATTTGTGTTAGGGTATGATGGGGTGAGTGTATGAATATGTTAGTATATATTTATGGATAGCATGCGTCAGGATGTGTTAGGGTAAGTGTATGATTGTTTTAGGGTGATTGTATGATTGTATTAGGATATGAGAGGGTAAGGGTATGAATGTGTTAGTGTATATGTATGGATAACGTATCAGGGTGTGTTAGGGTGAGTGTATAATTGTATTAGGGTAAGTGTATACTTGTGTGTTAGGGTATGATAGGGTGAGTGAATGAATATGTTAGTGTATATTTATGGATAGCATGCGTCTAGATGTGTTAGGGTAAGCATATGATTGTGTTGGGGTGATTGAATGATTGTTTTAGGGTATGAGAGGGTGAGGGTATGAATGTGTTAGTATATATTTATGGGTTAAGATGTGTCAGGGTGTGTTAGGGTGAGCATATGATTGTGTTAGGGTAAGTGTATACTTGTGTTAGGGTATGTTAGGATGAGTGTATGATTGTGTTAGTGTATATTTATGGATAGGATGTGTCAGGGTGTGTTAGGGTGAGCATATGATTGTGTTAGGGAAAGTGTATACTTGTGTTAGGGTATGTTAGGATGAGTGTGTGATTGTGTTAGTGTATATTTATGGATAGGAAGTGTTAGGTTGAGCATATGATTCAGTTAGGCTGATTGTATGATTGTGTTAGGGTATGAGAGGGTGAGTGTATGATTGTGTTAGTGTATGTTTATGGATAGGGTGTGTTAGGGTGAGCATATGAATGTGTTAGGACGATTGTATGATTGTGTTAGGGTATGATAGGATGAGTGTATAATGGTGTTAGGGTATATTTATGGATAGGATGTGTTAGGGTGAGCGTATGATTCAGTTAGGCTTATTGTATGATTGTGTTAGGGTATGAGAGGGTGAGTGTATGATTGTGTTAGTGTATGTTTAAAGATAGGATGTGTCATGGTGAGCTTATGATTGTATTAGGGTGATTGATTGTATTCGGGTATGAGAGGGTGAGCGTATGATTGTATTAGGGTGATTGATTGTATTAGGGTGTGTTAGGATGAGTATATGATTGTATTAGGGTGATTGTTTGATTGTATTAGGGTATGAGAGGGTGAGTGTATGATTGTATTAGTGTATGTATATGGATAGGGTGTGTTAGGATGAGTATATGATTGTATTAGGGTGATTGTTTGATTGTATTAGAGTATGAGAGAATGAGTGTATGATTGTGTTAGTGTATGTTTATAGATAGGGTGTGTTAGGATGAGTATATGATTGTGTTAGGGTGATTGTTTAATTGTATTAGGGTATGAGAGAATGAGTGAATGATTGTGATAGTGTATGTTTATGGATAGGGTGTGTTAGGATGAGTATATGATTGTATTAGGGTGATTGTTTGATTGTATTAGGGTATGAGAGAATGAGTGTATGATTGTGTTAGTGTATATTTATGGATAGGGTGTGTTAGGGTGAGCGTATAACTAGGTTAGAGTGTGTTACAGTTAGGGAATGTTAGTTTAGAATTAAGGTAAATTAATGATCTGAGATATCTGGATTATGCTTAGGATCAGACTGTATTTTGATTAGGATATATTAGAGGTAGGATGGCTGGTTTGCCCTTTTTCTTTTCAGTAATTAAACCTTCACAATATTTCCCACAGTGAATTTAGTATGAATTTAAGGGAGTTGCCGTTTTCTTCCCTTACGAGGTCTATCCCGTCGGTCAGCAGATGTTGCTGTCTTTGTGGGAGGCTCCCTTGATTGGGTGTAGGGTAGAGAGGGTGTTTGTGCTTTGCTAACACTCAGCCTCATGTCCTTCCCATAGAAAGTCTGTGCTTTGTCCTTCTCTCCTAGTCTGGTCCTCCTGGTGATGCTGCTGTCCCAGAACCTGCGCTCTTGTTACTTGCCTCTCTGGACATGGAAACAGTGGAAGGGTTTTGTGCTGAAGACGTATTTCCCGGCCTTTCGCATGTTTTCGGTACAGTGGGACTGAATGCTTTGTCTCTCTATTTTTTGGGCGTGAGAGCGCAGCTCAAGCTCATGTGACCAGTAGTTGCACTCTTCAGTCTAGTTACAAATTGCACAGCACTTTGGCTATTTTCCTCTTTCTCCTGACGTGTGTGGCTCTGCATAATTCTGAATGCTTGTATAAGGATTAGCTCAAAAGAGCTACAAGCAGCAAAAGCTTACAAACCAGAAAACTATAGATAAAATGTCAACCCAATCCATTCTGCTTACTATCTCTACCTGCAATACCACTAACCCCATCTAATCTCACTGACATACTGCAATACTGAACAGACCCCGCCGAACCTCACTGACCTACTGCAACACTGAACAGACCCCGCCGAACCTCACTGACCTACTGCAATACTGAACAGACCCCACCGAACCTCACTGACCTACTGCAACACTGAACAGACCCCGCCGAACCTCACTGACCTACTGCAATACTGAACAGACCCCGCTGAACCTCACTGACCTACTGCAATGCCACAGACCCCACCTAACCTCACTGACCTACTGCGATACTGAACAGACCCCACCGAACCTCACTGACCTACTGCAATGCCACAGACCCCATCTAACCTCACTGCCCTACTGCAATACTGAACAGACCCCACCGAACCTCACTGACCTACTGCAATACCACAGACCCCACCTAATTTCACTGACCTACTGCAATACTGCAGATTTCATCTAACCAGTGAACTACTGCAGTACTGCAGATTCCATCTAACCACTGACCTACTGCAATACTGCAGATTTCATCTAACCACTGAACTACTGCAGTACTGCAGATTCCATCTAACCACTGACCTACTGCAGTACTGCAGATTTCATCTAACCATTGAACTACTGCAGTACTTCAGATTCCATCTAACCACTGAACTACTGCAGTACTGCAGATTCCATCTAACCACTGAACTACTGCAGTACTGCAGATTCCATCTAACCACTGAACTACTGCAGTACTTCAGATTCCATCTAACCACTGAACTACTGCAGTACTGCAGATTCCATCTAACCACTGACCTACTGCAGTACTGCAGATTTCATCTAACCACTGAACTACTGCAGTACTGCAGATTCCATCTAACCACTGAACTACTGCAGTACTGCAGATTCCATCTAACCACTGAACTACTGCAGTACTTCAGATTCCATCTAACCACTGAACTACTGCAGTACTGCAGATTCCATCTAACCACTAAACTACTGCAGTACTGCAGATTCCATCTAACCAGTGAGCTATTGCAGTACTGCAGATTCCACCTATCCTTTTTTCTACTGCAATACTGCAGACTCTACCTAACCTCACTGACCTATTGCAATGCCACGGACCCTACGTAACATCACTTACATGCTACAGTACCACACACACTACCTAGCTTCACTGATCAACTGAAAAACTGCAGACTCTGTCTAACTTCTTACCTACTGCAATACCACAAATCCAACCTAACCTCACTTACCTACAGAAATACTGCAGATACTATCTAATCTCGCTAACCTACTGCAATACTTCACAGACCCCCACCAAATCTGTGACCTACTGCAAAACTGCAAATTACACCTAACCTCTTACGTACTGTAATACCAGACTCTACCTAATCTTACTGACCTACTGCAATACCACAGACCCTACCTATTTTAATTGACCTACTGAAGAGTGCAGACTCTACCTAACTTCACTCACTTATTACAATATCACAGATTCAATCTAACTTCACTTACCTACTGCAATAACTCACAATAACTCACAGACCCCCACCAAACCTCAGTGACCTACTGCAAACTGCAGGCTTTACCTAATTTCACTTATCTGCTGCAAAACCTCAGGCTGTACCTAACCTCACCTGCTGCAATACCACACACCCCACCGAACCTCACCGATCAACTGAATAACTGTTTTCTCTACCTAACGTCACTTACCTACTGCAATACCACATCTAACCACTCTACCTATCCTCACTGACCTACTGCAATCCCACCAAACCTCACGGACCTACTACACTGCCACAAACCTTACCTAGCCTCCATTTCCTGCTGAAATACTACAGATCCCACCTAACCTCACTTATTTGTTGTAAACCACACATCCTATCTAACTATATTTATCTAGTGCTTTGGATTCTCTGTGCTATGCTGATACTGGGTTTTCTTCCAGCACTTCTGTTAGGAAAGTGTTCCATGAATGCACCACTCTTTTTGTGAAGAAATACACCTTTATGTCACTAATGACCTTTTATTTCTGACGTTTTCTTCCACTGAAAAACACTTGTGCATTAACTATACTCAAGGTCACATGCCATAGGGTTTACAGTATAGAGCTTCAGGCATTGTAGTTACCCTCCTCTGGATCACCCATGCTCTATGGACCTGATTCACTTTGCTTATTTCCCACTGACATGAGAATCAGGTCCTGTGCCACTCCAGTAATGCAGCTTCCATCCACTAGACAGAACGCTCCCACAGAAGAGATCTTAGTGTAAGAAATATCTCAACACATAGTTTGTGGTAGAGACCAAATGGGTCCCATCTAAACCAGCATGAGGCACGCTGATACACCAACGTTCTCCCAGTGAGGACAGTCAGCCTCTGACTTATCTTCAAAAGTCTGTAAGGCAACTTTAAAAACATGCAGAAAAGGACATAGTAAAATAAATTAAGACATGACCCAAGATGCTAGAGATTTTGGCTCCTTCTGCTCTGTCCTCAGGAGGTGTTACACCAACATTTCTAACTCCTCCAGTCACTAAGGTTTCTGCTCCTAATCTAGTTTGTACTTTACATCTCCCGAGGACCCCCTTCTATGGGACTTCTCAGCCCACAGCCTTACCTAGCTACACCTGATCCCCTCCTAAAGCCTTGAAATCACACCTGCAGATGGGATCAATGGGGTCTCAACAGCTCAAGTAGAACATCTTTTCATTATTCATAGATTGACCCAATAAAATGTATCTCAGTCTTCTAACATTTCAATGTTTCTGTGTAAACCTTCAGTTAACACCGAGATGCTCTGCTACTGGCATCAGTGCATGATTTTATTCAGCTGCTTTTGATGCGCTTTCACATGAGATTTTACTGAAGAGGTTTCAGAGCACTGAGCTGGATCAGATCTACATTTCCACAGGTTAAGGCTGGGGACCATGCTTCCTCTTGGAAGGCTGTTGATTCAGATCTGTCTGATACCTTAAGTCACCAAGTAACAACCTGGGTCTTAATCTCCAAAAGACTGAAGCTTGAACATCCCCAGTTTCTTTTCTATCAGAGGATTCTGATTTGGGAGTATTGTTTGACACTAGGATGTCCATATTCAGAGGCATTTATAACTCCGAAGTTATCTGGCTAAATGAATATTTGGGCATGTATCTGGCTGGATATAGTAGGGATGCTCCGGGGAGGACTTACATTAAGTGGCCAAATAGCTTATCTGGCAAAGTCTAGTTAAGCCATAGGGGTGTCCTAAAGTTAGTCAGATAAAGTTATCTGGCTAATTTTGCTATCCGGACAGTGACCGAATATGGACCTTTAAATGTTTCGTGAGATCTTGGACCAGAATTATGCTAAAATCAGATTTTTTTAAGCTAAGATTTTTAGAGGGATAGCCATGTTAGTCTGGTGTAGCAAAAAAGACAAGAATCGAGTGGCATCTTATAGACTGAATAATTGATTAAAGCATGAGCTTTCGAGGACAGAGTCCACTTCGTCAGATGCATGAAGAGATATATTAGAGATGGGTAAAATATATACAGAACAGAGAGAAGGCATTGGATTAGGCAGAGAATAATGTGTAGAGAGTGTTAATAGCATTATAGTATAGCCTACTGACAACTGAGGTAAGTGTGAACAGACAGAATGATCTGATAAGTTAAGTTCATAGATATTTAAAAGTATTTGTGTCTTAAATGTTTCCTTTCTTGTCTCTGATCCAATAAAATTTGGGGAATGATGTATTGAACAGTGATTGGCCTTGTGTGCCCACATCTTCTCTTATGATTTTGACTTTCTAGACATAACACAAATTCTATGTTTTTAGTTTTTGTAGTTTATATTTCTCTAGAAATTTCTTTTTTCAGTTTTAAGCATCACAATTTCTACATCCTCTGCATTGCTACTCATCCCTCATATTTTTCAATCCAATTTTAACTTCTTCTGAATACCTGGAGGTTTTCATGCCACAGTCAGGGGTCAGATGACCTTCTATCCCCTCTCCTCCCGAGTCCTTTGTTTTGGTAGTCAGGGGTCGGATGACCTTCTATCCCCTCTCTTCCCAAGTGCTTTGATTTGGTAGTCAGGGGACAGATGACCTCCTATCCCCTCTCCTCCCGAGTCCTTTGTTTTGGTAGTCAGGGGTCGGATGACTTCCTATCCCCTCTCCTCCCGAGTCCTTTGTTTTGGTAGTCAGGGGTCGGATGACCTCCTATCCCCTCTCCTCCCGAGTCCTTTGTTTTGGTAGTCAGGGGTCGGATGACTTCCTATCCCCTCTCCTCCCGAGTCCTTTGTTTTGGTAGTCAGGGGTCGGATGACCTCCTATCCCCTCTCCTCCCGAGTCCTTTGTTTTGGTAGTCAGGGGTCAGATGACCTCCTATCCCCTCTCCTCCCGAGTCCTTTGTTTTGGTAGTCAGGGGTCGGATGACCTCCTATCCCCTCTCCTCCCGAGTCCTTTGTTTTGGTAGTCAGGGGTCGGATGACTTCCTATCCCCTCTCCTCCCGAGTCCTTTGTTTTGGTAGTCAGGGGTCGGATGACCTCCTATCCCCTCTCCTCCCGAGTCCTTTGTTTTGGTAGTCAGGGGTCGGATGACCTCCTATCCCCTCTCCTCCCGAGTCCTTTGTTTTGGTAGTCAGGGGTCGGATGACCTCCTATCCCCTCTCCTCCCGAGTCCTTTGTTTTGGTAGTCAGGGGTCGGATGACCTCCTATCCCCTCTCCTCCCGAGTCCTTTGTTTTGGTAGTCAGGGGTCGGATGACCTCCTATCCCCTCTCCTCCCGAGTCCTTTGTTTTGGTAGTCAGGGGTCGGATGACTTCCTATCCCCTCTCCTCCCAGGTGCTTTGTTTTGGTAGTCAGGGGTCGGATGACCTCCTATCCCCTCTCCTCCCGAGTCCTTCGTTTTGGTAGTCGGGGGTCGGATGACCTCCTATCCCCTCTCCTCCCGAGTCCTTTGTTTTGGTAGTCAGGGGTCGGATGACTTCCTATCCCCTCTCCTCCCGAGTCCTTTGTTTTGGTAGTCGGGGGTCGGATGACCTCCTATCCCCTCTCCTCCCGAGTCCTTTGTTTTGGTAGTCAGGGGTCAGATGACCTCCTATCCCCTCTCTTCCCAAGTGCTTTGATTTGGTAGTCAGGGGTCGGATGACCTCCTATCCCCTCTCCTCCCGAGTCCTTTGTTTTGGTAGTCGGGGGTCGGATGACCTCCTATCCCCTCTCCTCCCGAGTCCTTTGTTTTGGTAGTTATGGGTCGGATGACCTCCTATCCCCTCTCCTCCCGAGTCCTTTGTTTTGGTAGTCAGGGGTCGGATGACCTCCTATCCCCTCTCCTCCCGAGTCCTTTGTTTTGGTAGTCAGGGGTCGGATGACCTCCTATCCCCTCTCCTCCCGAGTCCTTTGTTTTGGTAGTCGGGGGTCGGATGACCTCCTATCCCCTCTCCTCCCGAGTCCTTTGTTTTGGTAGTCGGGGGTCGGATGACCTCCTATCCCCTCTCATCCTGCGTCCTTTGTTTTGGTAGTCAGGGGTCGGATGACTTCCTATCCTCTCTCCTCCTGAGTTCTTTGTTTTGGTAGTCAGGGGTCGTATGACCTCCTATCCCCTCTCTTCCCAAGTGCTTTGATTTGGTAGTCAGGGGTCGGATGACCTCCTATCCCCTCTCCTCCCGAGTCCTTTGTTTTGGTAGTCAGGGGTCAGATGACCTCCTATCCCCTCTCTTCCCAAGTGCTTTGATTTGGTAGTCAGGGGTCAGATGACCTCCTATCCCCTCTCCTCCCGAGTTCTTCGTTTTGGTAGTCAGGGGTCAGATGACCTCCTATCCCCTCTCCTCCCGAGTCCTTTGTTTTGGTAGTCAGGAGTCGAATGACCTTCTATCCCCTCTCCTCCCCAGTGCTTTGTTTTGGTAGTTAGGGGTCGGATGACCTCCTATCCCCTCTCCTCCCGAGTCCTTTGTTTTGGTAGTCAGGGGTCAGATGACCTCCTATCCCCTCTCCTCCCGAGTCCTTTGTTTTGGTAGTCAGGGGTCGGATGACCTCCTATCCCCTCTCCTCCCGAGTCCTTTGTTTTGGTAGTCGGGGGTCGGATGACCTCCTATCCCCTCTCCTCCCGAGTCCTTCGTTTTGGTAGTCAGGGGTCGGATGACCTCCTATCCCCTCTCCTCCCGAGTCCTTTGTTTTGGTAGTCGGGGGTCAGATGACCTCCTATCCAAAAGGACAGGCCTCCAAACCAAAAGGAAGAGCTGGACAGAGATCTGGTTGAAGACATCCATAAGATAGGTAAGAAAGGGGAAGTGGTGATCATTGGTGACTTTAATATGCCAGATGTAGACTGGAAAATCCCATCTGCAGAATCTAAAAACAGTAGAGCAATACTGGATGCCATGCAAGTATCTTTGTTCAAACAAATGGTATTGAAACCCACGAGAGAAGGAACTATTCTCGACTTAGTGCTCAATAATGGAGAAATCGTCTCTGATGTCAAGGTGGGCGCCCACCTCAGCACCAGTGATCATCAAACGGTATGGTTTAATATCACTAAAAGAATAGGGAAAAGAACCACAAAGACCCGAGTTTTACAGTTCAAAAACACAGACTTTGAGGAAATGGGGAAGTACCTAGAGGAAGAACTAAATGGATGGGAAAATGAGAGAGATGTGGATCAACAGTGGACCAATCTAAAAGGAGCAATCGCCAAGGCAACTGCTCTATATGTTAGAAATGTAAAGAAAAGCAAAAGAAAAATGAAACCTATCTGGTTCTCAAAGGAGGTGGCTGACAAAATTAAAGCTAAAAGAACTGCATACAAGAAATACAAAAGATCCCAAAGGAAGGAGCACAAAGAAGAATATCTGATTCAACTGAGGGAGACAAAGAAATTAATCAAGTTGGCAAAAAGTCAAGCAGAAGAGAGGATTGCCAAGGAGATAAAATATGGTGACAAAACATTTTTCAGATACATCAGCGAAAAAAGAAAAGTCCAAAGTGGTATAGTGAAATTGAAAGGTGGAAATGATCAATGTGTGGAGGGAGACGAAGAAATGGCAGAAATATTAAACGAATACTTCAGCTCTGTGTTCACTAAAGAAGACCCTGGAGAAGGACCATCTCTACACAACAAGAAACTGGAGGGAAGCGGAACAGAGGAAAATCCATTTACAGTAGATAATGTATGGGAAGAGCTAAAGAATCTGAAAGTGGACAAGCCATGGGGCCTGATGGGATTCATCCAAGGATACTGAGGGAGCTCAGAGATGTGCTGGCGGGACCGCTGTGCGACCTGTTCAATAGATCCCTAGAAACGGGAGTGGTGCCGAGTGATTGGAGAAGAGCGGTGGTGGTCCCTCTTCACAAGAGTGGGAACAGAGAGGAGGCTGGTAACTACAGACCAGTTAGCCTCACTTCAGTGGTGGGAAAAGTAATGGAGTCACTGTTGAAAGAGAGAATAGTGAACTATCTACAGTCCGGAGAATTGATGGACCAGAGGCAGCATGGATTCACCAGAGGAAGATCCTGTCAGACAAATCTGATTGACTTTTTTGACTGGGTAACCAAGGAATTGGATAGAGGAAGAGCACTCGATATCATATACTTGGATTTCAGCAAAGCTTTTGATACGGTTCCGCACAGGAGACTGGTGAATAAAACGAGAAGCTGGGAGTGAGTGCCGAGGTGGTGACCTGGATTGCAAATTGGTTGACGGACAGAAGACAACGTGTGATGGTAAATGGAACCTTCTCTGAAGAGAGAGCGGTTTTAAGTGGTGTACCGCAAGGATCGGTGTTGGGACCGGTCCTGTTCAATATCTTTGTGAGCGACATTGCGGACGGGATAGAAGGTAAGGTTTGTCTTTTTGCGGATGACACTAAGATCTGCAACAGAGTGGACACGCCGGAAGGAGTGGAGAGAATGAGACGGGATCTAAGGAAAATGGAAGAGTGGTCAAAGATATGGCAGCTGAGATTCAATGCCAAGAAGTGCAAAGTCATGCATATGGGGAGTGGAAATCCGAATGAACTGTATTCGATGGGGGGGGAAAGGCTGATGTGCACGGAGCAGGAGAGGGACCTTGGGGTGATGGTGTCTAATGATCTGAAGTCGGCGAAACAATGCGACAAGGCGATAGCTAAAGCCAGAAGAATGCTGGGCTGCATAGAGAGAGGAATATCGAGTAAGAAAAGGGAAGTGATTATTCCCTTGTACAGGTCCTTGGTGAGGCCTCACCTGGAGTACTGTGTTCAGTTCTGGAGACCGTACCTTCAAAAAGACAAAGACAAGATGGAGGCGGGGTACAGAGAAGGGCGACCAGGAAGGTGGAGGATCTTCATCGGATGACGTACGAGGAGAGATTGAAGAATCTAAATATGTACACCCTGGAGGAAAGGAGGAGCAGAGGTGATATGATACAGACTTTCAGATACTTGAAAGGTGTTAATGATCAAAAGACAACGACAAACCTTTTCCGAAGGAAAAAAATCAGCAGAACCAGGGGTCACGATTTGAAGCTCCAGGGAGGAAGATTCAGAACCAATGTCAGGAAGTATTTCTTCACGGAGAGGGTGGTGGATGCCTGGAATGCCCTTCCGGAGGATGTGGTGAAGACCAGAACTGTGAAGGACTTCAAAGGGGCGTGGGATAAACACTGTGGATCCATAAAGTCAAGAGGCTGCCAATGAAGAGTGGGTGACTCGCCAGAATGATGACTACTGCCTGGAGTCAATACCCTTATTAAATAAACATACACAGGCTTACGGTGACTCCAACATCGCTCTAAGCTTCAACAGCAAGAGGAAATGTGGAAAAAAGGATTCACACTCACAAAGAGGGGAGTAGCTGGCTTGTTACGGCGGTTACTACCCCAAATCAAATAAGCCTGATACTTCACTTTCAATGCATATACAGCAAAGTTCTCTGATTCAACGGCAGGGGAGAAGAAAAACTGATACTTCACACATCCAGCAGAGCTCTCTGCTTCAACGGCAGGGGAGAAGAAAAGAGGGTTCGCACTCACAAAGCGGGGAGTAGCTGGCTTGTTACGGCGGTTACTACCCCAAACCAAATGTGCCTGATACTTCACTTTCGATGCACATCCAGCATGGCTCTCTGCTTCAACGGCATGGGAGAAGACTTATACGTCACGCATATCCAGCATAGCTCCCTGCTTCAACGGCAGGGGAGAAGAAAAACAACCAATAAGGGCTAATAACATAGTCTGGGTAAAACAAATAAGCATGGGTGCAGCTTGCTTATTGCGGCGGCTACTACCCCTAACGAATCAAGCTAGATATTTCACTTGGATGCAGCTCCATCACTGCTCTCTACATTAAAGGTGGGGGGGTGGAAGGGAAATAGAACCAAGAGCTAAGAGAAACAGATAAGTATGAGAGAAAATATGTGTGAAGCTTGCTGGGCAGACTAGATGGGCCATTTGGTCTTCTTCTGCCGTCATTTCTATGTTTCTATGTTTCCCCTTTCCTCGGGAGGAAAGGGGATACCCTTTCCTCCCGAGTCCTTTGTTTTGGTAGTAAGGGGTCGGATGACCTTCTATCCCCTCTCCTCCCGAGTCCTTTGTTTTGGTAGTCAGGGGTCGGATGACCTCCTATCCTCTCTCATCCTGAGTCCTCTGCTTTCTTTACTGCTTCTACAGCTGTTGCTGCCCATTTCCTGCATCTGGATGGTCTGTGGCATCCTGAATCATGTTGGCATTCAGACAGAACGGCAAGGCCTCCCCTTCGGGCACCTGTCTGCAGAGAACACCACGCTGCCTGCTCCCTGGATCAAGGTCCCCTACCCAGGTACAGACTAACACCCTCCCCTTCTTTTCAGATACTTGTGCTGACGCCGGAATGACAAGACTTTGGTAAATATTTCACCTCCCTTGTCCTGATAGAGGGGTGAGGGGAACTTTTCATGTTTAGATGGTTGTAATGAGATTGGAATTTTTCTTTTTTTTTTTCCTTTTTAACTTTTGCATATATAAAAAATAGATTATAAACATGTTGGACCTTGTGGGAAATGTTTATAAACATGTGGGTCTTTGAATCACTTTATGAAAAGACTCTTAGTTTGTAGAAATGTCCTTTTCAGACCTCTCTCCCCCACACACCTTCCTTGACATGATCACGTGTAGCTCCCAAAAGCTGATCAAGAAGGAGAGAATAATTAAACCGTCCACACTGGTGGAAATGCCGTGGACACTTTCTACCTGTGGCATTTTCACCAATAATCAAAGAAAAATTAGGCCTGTGCTTTTACTTTGATTATTGCCATGGGGAAAAATGTTCCTGCAGATGTTTGCAGCTGCTTTTCTTGTGGGTATTTTCCTTTGAAAATAATGTACGTAGATTAGAAAATGTGATCCTCACGTTATTTCGTTCCCCTGAGCTAACCCTGCCTGCCTCTGCGGTCGCCTCGAGATAATGCAGGCAGAATTATGCACATTGGGGAAACCGAAGAGATGACAAAGACAGAATTTCACCTTCCCTGCGGTTTGGCAGTGTCTGAGCAGCTCGCGTTTGCTACAGGAATAGCTTTGATTGCTGCCCGTGAAATGCACTGATACTCCCATAAAAAGCTCTCGCTGCACGGATTTTGCACTTATTGACCCCTGTTTTCTGGCTGTGCATTGGTGTTGGACTTCAGTGCCTCTTTTGATGCTTTTAAGTTTCTCTTGTAACTTGAGCCCTGGAAAAAGGGCAGAATTAGGGTAAACCCACCTGTCTTTATTGGCCACGAATGCGGAAGGTTTTGACACAGACCCTGAGGGGCTGATGCAATGGAACGCACTCAGCCTACTGCACGGGTTTACGCGATGCCGGGCACGTGTCTTGGGCGCGCTAGCCTAGCACCTGAATCCAGTAAGGAGATTAGCGCGTCCAAAACGTGCACCCCAGGGGCGGATTGGTCCATCGGGGCTTTGGGCATGCCCTGGTGGGCCAGTCACGTGGTTGTGTGGCTAATTTGTGCCGGGCCATGCGGAGGAAAAGACGTTGCCCCTGTCAGCCGGGCCGTGCGGCAAAAAAGAAAGAAGCCACGGTTGGGCGGGCCGCACGGCTGAAGAGAAAGCAGCCCTGTCAGCTTGGCCGCGCCGTGGAAAAGAGGCTGCTGCTGGGAGCTGTGCCATTTAAGAGACTGTTGCATCGCTGAAGAAAGAAATCTGATGCTAACTGAACTCTTTATGTTCCTTGGAGAGAGAATGAATGTGTATACGAGTAAATAGGATGTAAGACAGAATGTGTATGTGTGTGTGTGAGGGGCGTCCCCACAGGCCCAAGGAGCAAGCTTCTGTTATTGGTGTGTTCCGGGGAGAGAGAGAGCATATGTATGTGAAATGGAGCATGTATGTATGTATGAGAGAGAAAATGTGTGAGCAAATAGCATGTAAGAGAGCATGTGGTGAACGTGTGTAGGAGCATGTGAGCAAATAGCATGGTGAGACTGCATGTGTGCGAGAGAGAAGCTGTGCAGGCCCGAGGAAGCCTCTGTATGTTCTGGAGAGAGAGAGAGAGTGTGTGTGAGAGAGAATGTGAGAGAGAGAGAGTATGTGTATGTGGGAGAGAGAGAGAGAGAGAATGTTGTACCACTCCCTTCCCGAACTAATCCATGACACTCTCAGGGTAACTTGAAATCAAAAGCTCCCAGATATGGAGAGCAGGGTATTTTTTTTATTCTTATTAGTTTTAATAATTGGTGTAATTTGATGTTTTCTGTTTTTAAATATTTTATTTATTTGGATGATATTCTGCTTTTAATGGTATTTGGGAATACTTAAAAATAATTATTGGGTATTCTTTTCATCTGCTGTACTATTATGATTGATGTTTTATATATCTTGATTTATATCTTGATATATATCTACCTAATATGCACCATAAACAAACTCTCTACTCAGAGACTGTACATATGAGACACCATATTTATATTGAACTTTTGTATATAATTATTCTCCTCTATCTCTTTCTATTTCTTACATTCCCAGTTCATTAGCCCTTGTTAATTGTAACTGCTTCTCTTCATCACGTTATTTATGTTTTTTGGTTGTATTATCCGCACCCCTGTTTTCTGTAAACCGACATGATGTGAACGAGTTCATGAATGCCAGTATAAAAAAACCTTAAATAAATAAATAAATAAATGTGTGCATGTGAGCAAATAGCATGGTGAGACTGCATGTGTGTGAGAAAGAAGCTGTGCAGGCCTGAGGAAGCCTCTGTTTGTATGTTCTGGGGAGAGAGAGAGAGTGTGTGTGTGAGAGAGAGAGTATGTGTATGTGAAATGGAGCATGTATATATGTATGAGAGAGCATATGTATGAGCAAATAGCATATAAGAGAGCATGTGGTGAACCTGTGTAGGAGCATGTGAGCAAATAGCATGGTGAGACTGCATGTGTGCGAGAAAGAAGCTATGCAGGCCCGAGGAAGCCTCTGTATGTTCTGGAGAGAGAGAGAGAGTGTGTGTGAGAGAGAACGTGAGAGAGAGAGAGTATGTGTATGTGGGAGAGAGAGAGAGAGAGAATGTTGTACCACTCCCTTCCCGAACTAATCCATGACACTCTCAGGGTAACTTGAAATCAAAAGCTCCCAGATATGGAGAGCAGGGTATTTTTTTTATTCTTATTATTTATTTATTTATTTATTTATTTTTAATTTTTATAGACCGAAGTTCTTGTAGGAACTACAAATCAATCCGGTTTACATACAACTTTTAAATGCCCAAAAAGAGTAGTGGGCTTTACATAGAACAGTTGAACAATAAAACAGGTAACAATAGAACTAACAATAAATTATGGAACAAATAGAATAGATAACCAATTAAACATAGTAATGTAGTAATAAATATTATATAGAAAAAAATATATATATATATAAAAGAGATAGAGTAAATGGAGTGTGAGTAAAGTATAAATACAAAGATGAAAGAGCTCAAAAATTAAGGTACAGTTGAAAAACATTGTAATAGGAAAAAACAGTGAGATAACCCATGATTTGGGTTAAAAGACTTGATTAGGTAGCATTAGAAATCTGGGAAGGCTTGACGGAAAAGCCATGTTTTTAGCTCTTTTTTGAACTCCTGATGACTTGGTTCTAGTCTTAGATCTGGGGGGAGCGCATTCCATTGGTGGGGGCCTCCTGAAGACAGTGCTCTTCTGCTCAGTGATGATTTTACCTGAGGGGCTTGCAATGTGCCTTTGTATGCGCTTCTAATTGGTCTGGATGAAGTATGAGGTTGGAGTTGGGTGCTTAATGTGATCGGAGCAAGATTGTATGTTGCTTTGTGAATAATTGTGAGCACTTTATAGAGGATCCTGTGGTTAATAGGAAGCCAAT
The DNA here is from genome assembly GCF_901001135.1 of Rhinatrema bivittatum. Lineage (NCBI taxonomy): Eukaryota > Metazoa > Chordata > Amphibia > Gymnophiona > Rhinatrematidae > Rhinatrema > Rhinatrema bivittatum. Next base: position 9,382,692 of record NC_042620.1, read on the forward strand.
GTAGGTTACGAAGGATTGGAGTGATGTGATCTCTTTTATTAGAGTTTGTAAGTATTCTGGCAGCGGCGTTTTGAACCATTTGTAAGGGTTTGATGGTATTTGAGGGTAGACCGAGAAGGAGGGAGTTGCAATAATCGAGCTTAGATAGTATGATGGATTGAAGTACTAGCCGGAAGTCAGAGAAGTGAAGGAGGGGTTTTAGCTTTCTGAGGACTTGCAGTTTGTAAAAGCAGTCCTTTGCGGTATTGTTTACAAACTTTTTTAGGTTTAGATTGTTGTCTAGCCAGGCTCCAAGATCCCTGACGTCTGGTGAGAACTTGCTAATTGAGTTTGGGTGAGAGGAGCTTGAAGAGATGGTGAGGGGATCTTGGGAGATAATGAGCATTTCGGTTTTGTTGGCATTCAATACTAAATTGAGGCTTGAGAGTAAGTCTTTAATTGGCTGTAGACAGTCATTCCAGTAGCTGATCGTTTTTTGAAGGGATTCTGAAATGGGGATAAGGATTTGGATGTCATCTGCGTAGAGGTAATGGATAAGCTTGAGGTTTGAGAGCAGGTGGCAAAGAGGGAGGAGATAGATATTGAAGAGGGTGGGTGAGAGTGAAGATCCTTGAGGGACTCCTTGATCTGAAAGAACTGGAAGCGATTCCTTGTTGTTTATCCTGACTTTATAGAATCTGTTGCTTAGGAAGGACTGAAACCAGCTGAGAGCTGAGCCTTTGATACCTATGTTGGCTAGTTGGTCTATAAGTATGGTGTGTTTTACCGTATCAAAGGCAGCGGATAGATCTAGAAGAATAAGGAGGTAGGATTGTTTTTTCTCTAGGTTGACTAGGATTGTGTCCGTAAGTGATAGTAAGAGAGATTCGGTGTTTAAGAGTTTTCGGAATCCGTATTGTGCCGGAGACAGAATGTTATGATTTTCCAGATATTCTGACAGTTGTTTGTTAACAGTTTTCTCCATTAATTTGGCTATGAGAGGTAGGTTTGCGATTGGTCAAAAGTTCGCTGGGTCTGATGGAGAGGCGTTTGGTTTTTTTTAGTAGTGGTTTGAGAATGGCCAATTTTAACTGGTTGGGGACTTGGCCTTGAGAGAGTGATGTGTTAATTATATCAGAAATTGGTTTTGAGATTGTGTTTGGTATGGAGATGAGCAGGTTTGTTGGTAATGGATCCGATGGGTGGGATGATGGTTTGATTTTCTTGAGGGTAATTTCTATCTCCAGTGAAGAGGTAGGTTCAAAAGAAACAAGACTAACGTTTTGTTGAGGTGGGGATATGAGATGGTAGGTTGGGGGAATATTGTTGGTTGTGAGAGAGTAGGTGAGGTTGGTGATTTTTGTCTTGAAATAATTGGCGAGTTCGTTGGCTTTACTGAGTGCTTGGTGGTCTGGGATGGAGGGAGGAGATGGTTTAGTTAATGAGGAGACGTATGAGAAAAGTGCCTTTGAGTCAAAAATGAAGTTGTGAATTTTTTTTGCATAAAAGTCTTTCTTTGTCCTGAGTATAGCGTTCCTGTAAGTGTTGAGGAGGGATTTGTATATTGCGTGTGTCGTAGTGGTGGGGTTTTTTCTCCAGCATTGTTCTTTGTTCCTTAGTGTTTGCTTGAGAGATTTAAGTTCCGGGGTAAACCAGGGTTTTCTGTTGTCTGATGTGGGATGTATGGTTTTGGTTGACGTTGGGCAGATTTGATCTGCAATTTTATTATTGAGATTGATCCATGAGGTAGTTGCTGTGGTTGTGTCTGTGAAATCTAGTTGATTTAGTGATTCTGATATCTTTTCATTAAGGAGATCTAGCGAACATGGTTTCCTGAAATGGATGGTGGATTTGGTAGAGTCTTTAGGTGGTGGGTTGTTGATCTTAAGTGTTGTGTAGATGACCCTATGGTCTGACCAGGGAACTGGTGAGCACGTGGGGTTAGAGTGGATGGTAAAGCTGTTGTTAATGAAGATGAGGTCCAGTGTATGGCCTGCCTTGTGGGTGGGACTATTGACGATTTGAGTAAAACCCAAGTGACTGAGTGATGAGAGGACTGTTATGCAGTTGATGGATTGTGGGGAAGCGTCCACATGCAAATTAAAGTCTCCCAGTATTATAGCGGGTTTGTCAGCGTTAATGTGTTTGGCTACAAGCTCGATAAGGAGAGAGGGATTCGATTCCAAGTTCCCTGGTGGGGCGTAGACGAGAGCTACTTGGATTTGTTCAGATTTGAAGAGGGAGAATTCCAGTTTAGAGGATGTGTTTGTATATTGTAAAGATATGTTTAGACCTTTTTTTACTGCCAGAAGGAGCCCTCCACCCCTTTTTCTGGGTCTAGGGACTGAGAAGAGGTCATAAGATTGTATGGGAAGCTGATTTGTTAGTACGGTATCTGTCTGTTTTAGCCATGTCTCTGTGATGGCACAGATATCTGGGTTGACTTCTATAAGATAATCATTGAGGATGTGCGTTTTCTTGGAGAGAGACTGAGCGTTGAATAGGGTTAGAGTAAATAGTGAGAATCCTAGGATTTGTGTAATTGGTGATATCATTATTGGGATAAGCCTTTGTTGTCGTACAATGTGCTGATATGTAGGTTTTGTGTGTGATCTGAGTTTGTTCCAGATTGTGGGTATAGAGTAGCTATGCATCTTTGTGGTGTAATTGACTGGGGTTGCAGCGAGAGAAGTTGCTCTAGTGCTGTAATAGCTGGAGAGACTGATTGCTGGATTGGCTGAATGCTGGAGTGTCTGGATGAAAGTAGAAGAGGCTAGAGGCTGGAGAGTCTGGGTAGTTGTTGGAGAGGCTGGAGGAATGCTGGTGCGGCTGGATGCTGGGTGGTGAGTCTGTGTGCTGGAGAGTCTGGTTGGGGATGAGTGCTGGAGGAATGCTGGTGCGGCTGGAATCTGGCTGGATGCTGGAATGCTGGTGCGGCTGGATGCTGGCTGGATGCTGGAATGCTGGTGCGGCTGGATGCTGGAATGCTGGTGCGGCTGGATGCTGGCTGGATGCTGGAATGCTGGTGCGGCTGGATGCTGGAATGCTGGTGCGGCTGGGTGCTGGAATGCTGGTGCGGCTGGATGCTGGAATGCTGGTGCGGCTGGATGCTGGCTGGATGCTGGAATGCTGGTGCGGCTGGATGCTGGAATGCTGGTGCGGCTGGATGCTGGCTGGATGCTGGAATGCTGGTGCGGCTGGATGCTGGCTGGATGCTGGAATGCTGGAATGCTGGTGCGGCTGGATGCTGGCTGGATGCTGGAATGCTGGTGCGGCTGGATGCTGGAATGCTGGCTGGATGCTGGAATGCTGGTGCGGCTGGATGCTGGCTGGATGCTGGAATGCTGGTGCGGCTGGATGCTGGAATGCTGGTGCGGCTGGGTGCTGGAATGCTGGTGCGGCTGGATGCTGGAATGCTGGTGCGGCTGGATGCTGGCTGGATGCTGGAATGCTGGCTGGATGCTGGAATGCTGGTGCGGCTGGATGCTGGCTGGATGCTGGAATGCTGGTGCGGCTGGGTGCTGGAATGCTGGTGCGGCTGGATGCTGGAATGCTGGTGCGGCTGGATGCTGGCTGGATGCTGGAATGCTGGTGCGGCTGGATGCTGGAATGCTGGTGCGGCTGGATGCTGGCTGGATGCTGGAATGCTGGTGCGGCTGGATGCTGGCTGGATGCTGGAATGCTGGAATGCTGGTGCGGCTGGATGCTGGCTGGATGCTGGAATGCTGGTGCGGCTGGATGCTGGAATGCTGGCTGGATGCTGGAATGCTGGTGCGGCTGGATGCTGGAATGCTGGTGCGGCTGGATGTTGGCTGGATGCTGGAATGCTGGCTGGATGCTGGAATGCTGGTGCGGCTGGATGCTGGAATGCTGGTGCGGCTGGATGTTGGCTGGATGCTGGAATGCTGGTGCGGCTGGATGCTGGAATGCTGGTGCGGCTGGATGCTGGCTGGATGCTGGAATGCTGGAATGCTGGTGCGGCTGGATGCTGGCTGGATGCTGGAATGCTGGTGCGGCTGGATGCTGGAATGCTGGTGCGGCTGGATGCTGGAATGCTGGCTGGATGCTGGAATGCTGGTGCGGCTGGATGCTGGAATGCTGGTGCGGCTGGATGCTGGCTGGATGCTGGAATGCTGGTGCGGCTGGATGCTGGAATGCTGGTGCGGCTGGATGCTGGAATGCTGGCTGGATGCTGGAATGCTGGTGCGGCTGGATGCTGGAATGCTGGTGCGGCTGGATGCTGGCTGGATGCTGGAATGCTGGTGCGGCTGGATGCTGGAATGCTGGTGCGGCTGGATGCTGGCTGGATGCTGGAATGCTGGTGCGGCTGGATGCTGGAATGCTGGTGCGGCTGGATGCTGGAATGCTGGCTGGATGCTGGAATGCTGGTGCGGCTGGATGCTGGCTGGATGCTGGAATGCTGGTGCGGCTGGATGCTGGAATGCTGGTGCGGCTGGATGCTGGAATGCTGGCTGGATGCTGGAATGCTGGTGCGGCTGGATGCTGGCTGGATGCTGGAATGCTGGTGCGGCTGGATGCTGGAATGCTGGTGCGGCTGGATGCTGGAATGCTGGCTGGATGCTGGAATGCTGGTGCGGCTGGATGCTGGCTGGATGCTGGAATGCTGGTGCGGCTGGATGCTGGAATGCTGGTGCGGCTGGATGCTGGAATGCTGGCTGGATGCTGGAATGCTGGTGCGGCTGGATGCTGGAATGCTGGTGCGGCTGGATGCTGGCTGGATGCTGGAATGCTGGTGCGGCTGGATGCTGGGTGGTGAGTCTATGTGCTGGAGAGGCTGGATGAAGGAGGCTAGATGAGTGTTGGATGCTGTAGAGACTGAAAGAATGCTGGAGAGACTCGATGAGTGTTGGAGAGGCAGGGATTACCCCAATGTGCTTGGTGTTTGCTGCGATGTTCACCTTCTGCTCCCTAAGCGGGTAATCCTTTAAGTGTGAAGCCGCGTGACAGGTTGGTGGTTTAGTCGTAGGTGAGAAGGTATTACGTTGTTCCACATCTAAATCTTAAAATCTAAATTGGTAGTTTTAATTAGTTTTAATAATTGGTGTAATTTGATGTTTTCTGTTTTTAAATATTTTATTTATTTGGATGATATTCTGCTTTTAATGGTATTTGGGAATACTTAAAAATAATTATTGGGTATTCTTTTCATCTGCTGTACTATTATGATTGATGTTTTATATATCTTGATTTTATTGTTTGAGGTTTAATGAGGAATAGTGATGTTTCTGTTTTTACCTTGTTGCACTACACGCGGAGTCTGTCTTGTTATGGTTTCCAATTCAGTTTTTGTCTGCATGTTTCTAGTTATACTTTATCTCTTTATTCTGTATTTGGTGAGGGTCCATCTGTGTTCTGTATGTGTGACTGAGGTGAGGTATTTTGCTAGCATGTACTTTCAGCTTGGCTTGTTCTGTTTTCCTAATATCAGGTGTATTTTTTTCAATGCATATCCTGCTTCAACCGCAGGGGAGAAGAAAAACTGATACTTCACGCATATCCAGCATAGCTCTCTACTTCAACGGCAGGGGAGAAGAAAAACTGATACTACACGCATATCCAGCATAGCTCCCTGCTTCAACGGCAGGGGAGAAGAAAAACAACCAATAAGGGCTGAATAACACAGTCTGGGTAAACAAATAAACATGGGTGTAGCTTGCTTATTGCGGCGGTTACTACCCCTACTACCCCTAACTAATCAAGCTTGATATTTCACTTAGTTGCAGCTCCATCACTGCTCTCTACATTAATGGTGGGGGTGGAAGGGAAATAGAACCAAAGAGCTAAGAGAAACAGATAAGTATGAGAAAAAAATGTGAAGCTTGCTGGGCAGACTGGATGGGCCGTTTGGTCTTCTTCTGCCGTCATTTCTATGTTTCTATGTTTCTATGTATTGGTGTTTTAGGGCCTGGTGTAATATTTGAAGTGTTGCCTTTTCTTAGGTAGGGTTGTTACTGTTGAGTGCTGGCAGTTAGTGCTCTTTTCATGTGGGAGGTTTACTATATTGTAATTAAGTTTACCTAAATCTTTTTGAGGGTTGACATGCTTTCCATTAGTCTCAATACCATATGACTGCAGGTGTCTTTTTTGCAGAGGTTTTCGGTTGATGGTGCAGTAGTGCATATAAATAATATACATGTTTTAAGTGATATTTTTACCTTAGAATACTGAATATTCGTTTTCTTGTAACATCTGTTACTATAAATTCATATTTTTTTAAATTATTGAGGCTGTAAGGTTCACCTATGACACCTAAGACCCTCGCACCAGCTCTGGCTGCCTGGCTCCACAAGAGAAAGCAGGATTCCATCTGGAGCTGGGCTACTTTGGGTTAGTGCCTCTCCCCAGTCTTGGTCAGGGTTTAATTTTCTGTTTTTTATAAGCCCAGGGAACAGTAGGGGTCACTTCTTGTCCCCTCTCCCCTGGAGTTGGTAGGCAGAGCAGAGCCTGGGGAACCATAAAAGCAGCAGACGTGTAGCCTGCAGTCACTGGGCATGCACTGGAGTGGTGGGAGGGTTGCGGAGAAGTGGAGGCGAGCTACAGGCACAGTTGGGAAGGGGGTAAGCCAGGAGGAAGTACCTGTGCAGTGTTAGGGAGACTTCTGTCTGAGGTGACTGCACTGAGCTCTGAGAGAAGCAGCAGGCCCTGGAACCAGCGAGTCTCCTAGAGAATGAGATTGGGAAAGGGAGGGGCTGCTGCAGAATGGGGAACTTTACACTGTGATGCAGCTGTGCTGGACTGGGGGCACTCTCTGTGTGAGTGCATAAGCAGCAGCACAACGTCGGAGAGAGTGAGAGATGCACATACCCATATACACTTTGTCTGTGAGAGAGAGTGTGTCTCTGACACAGACACATACTGTGGGTGGGTGGGTGTGAGAGAGAGTGTGTGTCTCTGTGGGTGTCAGTGTGTATGTGCCAATAAAGTTTCTGCAATATAAAACTCTGGTTGTGACTGAGCGTGTGTGTGTCTGACACTGGCTGGCAGGGTCATTACTTGCAACTGGTTCAAGAGCCAGACCAGGAAGCCAGAGAATATCTCTATAAGAGATATAAGCAGATATATAGAGGGCCCAACCTGCATGGATGGAACAGGGGCTGCAACTCTACTCACCCTTGGTCTCCAGAATATGTTCAATTTTTTATTTTTTTTTTTTAGGAAAGATGATGTTTATTTTGGAGATATTTTGGTTCAATTCTGCTGGGCTCCAGGGTTGACTTAGTTTGCTTTTGGAAGCTGTTGATACACATGCTGCAGGGAAAGTGCATGAAGGTGTCGGATACCCCATGGGCCAGTTTTGAAAAAATCCCCTGGGTCAATATGTTCCTGCAATCTGCCCCTGGCGAGCCCTAACAAATATGTAAATATATCCAAAGCAAGAAACCTGTGTGGGAGTCGGTTGGACCATTAGATGACCGAGGGGTTAAAGGGGCTCTTAGGGAAGATAAGGCCATTGCAGAAAGACTAAATGAATTCTTTGCTTCCGTGTTTACTAATGAGGATGTTGGGGAGATACCAGTTCCAGAGATGGTTTTCAGGGGTGATGAGTCAGACGAACTGAACCAAATCACTGTGAACCTGGAAGATGTGGTAGGCCAGATTGACACACTAAAGAGTAGCAAATCACCTGGACCGGATGCTGTGCATCCTAGGGTAGTGAAGGAACTCAAAAATGAAATTTCAGATCTATTAGTTAAAATTGGTAACCTATCATTAAAATCATCCATTGTACCTGAAGACTGGAGGATAGCAAATGTAACCCCAATATTTAAAAAAGACTCCGGAGCAATTTGGGTAACTATAGACCAGTGAGCCTGACTTCATTGCCGGGAAAAATAGTGGAAACTATTCTCAAGATCAAAATCGCAGAGCTTTTAGAAAGACATGATTTAATGGGACACAGTCAACATGGATTTACCCAGGGCAAGTCTTGCCTCACAAATCTGCTTCATTTTTTTGAAGGGGTTAATAAACATGTGGATAAAGGTGAACCGGTAGATGTAGTGTATTTGGATTTTCAGAAGGCGTTTGACAAAGTCCTTCATGAGAGGCTTCTACGAAAACTAAAAAGTCATGGGATAGGAGGCGATGTCCTTTTGTGGATTACAAACTGGTTAAAAGACAGGAAACAGAGAGTAGGATTAAATGGTCAATTTTCTCAGTGGAAAAGGGTAAACAGTGGAGTGCCTCAGGGATCTGTACTTAGATCTGGAAAGGAATATGACGAGTGAGGTTATCAAATTTGTGGATGATACAAAATTATTCAGAGTAGTTAAATCACAAGCAGACTGTGATACATTACAGGAGGACCTTGCAAGACTTGGAAGGTTAGGCATCCAAATGGCAGATGAAATTTAATGTGGACAAGTGCAAGGTGTTGCATATAGGGAAAAATAACCCTTGCTGTAGTTACACGATGTTAGGTTCCATATTAGGAGCTATCACCCAGGAAAAAGATCTAGGCATCATAGTGGATAATACTTTAAAATCGTCAGCTCAGTGCGCTGCAGCAGTCAAAAAAGCAAACAGAATGTTAGGAATTATTAGGAAGGGAATCGTTAATAGAATGGAAAATGTAATAATGCCTCTATATCGCTCCATGGTGCGACCACACCTTGAATACTGTGTACAATTCTGGTCGCCTCATCTCAAAAAAGATATAGTTGCGATGGAGAAGGTACAGAGGAGGGCAACCAAAATGATAAAGGGGATGGAACAGCTCCCCTATGAGGAAAGGCTGAAGAGGTTAGGGCTGTTCAGCTTGGAGAAGAGACGGCTGAGGGGGGATATGATAGAGGTCTTTAAGATCATGAGAGGTCTTGAACGAGTAAATGTGACTCGGTTATTTACACTTGCGAATAATAGAAGGAATAGGGGGCAATCCATGAAGTTAGCAAGTAGCACATTTAAGACTAATCGGAGAAAATTCTTTTTCACTCAACGCACAATAAAGCTCTGGAATTTGTTGCCAGAGGATGTGGTTAGTGCAGTTAGTGTAGCTGGGTTCAAAAAAGGTTTGGATAAGTTCTTGGAGGAGAAATCCATTAACTGCTATTAATTAAGTTTACTTAGGGAATAGCCACTGCTATTAATTGCATCAGTAACATGGTATCTTCTTAGTTTTTGGGTACTTGCCAGGTTCTTATGGCCTGGATTGGCCTCTGTTGGAAACAGGATGCTGGGCTTGATGGACCCTTGGTCTGACCCAGCATGGCAATTTCTTATGTTCTTATGTATCCAATGGCGCCCATCAGATATAAATTGCAAGTAGATGAGGACATTAGATATTACCCCCATGCAGTAAAGTGCTGGGCACCCAATGCACACTTTTTAACTTGGCAAATTTAACTCCAGCCTCGGAAGTGGTCAGCTTACTTTAAAAAAAAAAAAAAAAAGGTTCTCTGTGTTGCGATAAGTGTGTCCTGCCTCTTAGTATCACCGTGACACTTTAAGTTATTGCTTTTGGTGGAGAAAAATAATTGTACATTTTGATTTGATAGCAAAGGGTGCCTAATATTTTACTGAAGTTGCTCAATGTTTTATAACATAAAAAGAAGCGAGATCAAAATAGACACTCGTATTGGGCACCGATGCAATAAACTGTTGAGCGCTATAGATGCACAATTCTCCCTTAGCGTGCCCTTTTTAACACTGCCTCTCATTTAAACATTGCATCGGGCACCCAGCAGATGCGGCTGCGCGGGCGTTAAGACCACGGATGCTCAATATTAGCACCCGTTTTCAGCTTGCGTTTTTCTGCACTGGCCCCTGAGAGGGGGGGGGGGGGGGGAGGTGTCACATTCTCTATGCCAACCCCCAAAAGCAACCAAACAGGTATCTGCTCTAAACTAGTATGCAAATCCCAATTTGGCCAGCTCAGCTTTGTATCCTGCTGAAGTTGATCAAGTGGCTAAGGAGCTTTTTATTTATTCTCAGGCTGACGCAGAAAGCTGAAATGTATTTTTTTAACTCCCGATGCAGTAAGCTAATGCTATGCTAATATAGAAACATAGAAATGATGGCAGAAGAAGACCAAACGGCACATCCAGTCTGCCCAGCAAGCTTCACACTTTTTTTTTTCTCATACTTATCTGTTTCTCTTGGCTCTTAGTAACCTTTTGGTTCTATTTCCCTTCCACCCCCACCATTAATGTAGAGAGCAGTGTTGGAACTGCATCTAAGTGAAATATCTAGCTTGATTAGTCAGGGGTAGTAGGGGTAGTAACCGCCGCAATAAGCAAGCTACACCCATGCTTATTTGTTTACCCAGACTATGTAATTCAGTCCTTGTTGGTTGTCTGTATATACATCCACTTTTCTTCATTCTCCTGCCGTTGAAGCAGAGAGCTATGCTGGATATGAGTGAAGTAACGGTCTTTCTCCCCTGCCATTGAAGCAGAGAGCTATGCTGGATATGAGTGAAGTAACGGTCTTTCTCCCCTGCCATTGAAGCAGAGAGCTATGCTGGATATGAGTGAAGTAACGGTCTTTCTCCCCTGCCGTTGAAGCAGAGAGAGTATCAGGCTTATTTGGTTTGGGGTAGTAACCGCCGTAACAAGCAAGCTACTCCCCGCTTTTTTTGTGAATGCAAATCCTTTTTTCCACATTTCCTCTTGCCGTTGAAGCTTAGAGCAATGTTGTTGTTGCATTAACCGTGTGTGTGATGATTATTGAATAAGGGTATTGTCTCCAGGCAGTAGCCATCATTCTGGCGAGTCACCCACTCTTCATTCACGTCCTCTAGACTTTATGGATCCACAGTGTTTATCCCACGCCCCTTTGAAGTCCTTTACAGTTCTGGTCTTCACCACTTCCTCCGGAAGGGCATTCCAGGCGTCCACCACCCTCTCCGTGAAGAAATACTTCCTGACATTGGTTCTGAATCTTCCTCCCTGGAGCTTCAAATCGTGACCCCTGGTTCTGTTGATTTTTTTCGGGCGGAAAAGGTTTGTCGTTGTCTTTGGATCATTAAAACTTTTCAAGTATCTGAAAGTCTGTATCATATCACCTCTGCTCCTCCTTTCCTCCAGGGTGTACATATTTAGATTCTTCAATCTCTCCTCGTACGTCATCCGATGAAGATCCTCCACCTTCCTGGTCGCCCTTCTCTGTACCGCCTCCATCTTGTCTTTGTCTTTTTGAAGATACGGTCTCCAGAACTGAACACAGTACTCCAGGTGAGGCCTCACCAAGGACCTGTACAAGGGGATAATCGCTTCCCTTTTCTTACTCTATATTCCTCTCTCTATGCAGCCCAGCATTCTTCTGGCTTTAGCTATCGCCTTGTCACATTGTTTCGCCGACTTCAGATCATTAGACACCATCATCCCAAGGTCTCTCTTCTGCTCCGTGCACATCAGCCTTTCTCCCCCCCATTGAATACAGTTCATTCGGATTTCTACTCCCCATATGCATGACTCTGCACTTCTTGGCATTGAATCTCAGCTGCCATATCTTCGACCACTCTTCCAGCTTCCTTAAATCCCGTCTCATTCTTTCTTCTCCTTCCAGCGTGTCCACTCTGTTGCAGATCTTAGTGTCATCCGCAAAAAGACAAACCTTACCTTCTATCCCATTCGCAATGTCGCTCACAAAGATATTGAACAGGACCGGTCCCAACACCGATCCTTGCGGTACACCGCTTAAAACCGCTCTCTCTTCAGAGAGAGTTCCATTTACCATCACACATTGTCTTCTGTCCGTCAACCAGTTTGCAGTCCAGGCACTCACTCCTAAGCCTCTCATTTTATTCACCAGTCTCCTATGCGGGACTGTATCAAAAGCTTTGCTGAAATCCAAGTAGATGACATCGAGTGCTCTTCCTTGATCCAATTCCTTGGTTACCCAGTCAAAAAAGTCAATCAGATTTGTCTGACAGGATCTTCCCTGGTGAATCCATGCTGCCTCTGGTCCAGCAATTTTCCCGACTGTAGATAGTTCACTATTCTCTCCTTCAACAGTGACTCCATTACTTTTCCCACCACCGAAGTGAGGCTAACCGGTCTGTAGTTACCAGCCTCCTCTCTGCTCCCACTCTTGTGAAGCGGGACCACCACTGCTCTTCTCCAATCACTCGGCACCACTCCCGTTTCCAGGGATCTATTGAACAGGTCACACAGCGGACCCGCCAGCACATCTCTGAGCTCCCTCAGTATCCTGGGATGAACCTCATCAGGTCCCATGGCTTTGTCCACTTTCAGTTTCCCCAGCTCTTCCCATACATTTTCTACTGTAAATGGAGTTACATCTACTCCACTCCCCTCCAGTTTCTTGTTAACTAGCGACGGTCCTTCTCCAGGGTCCTCTTTAATGAACACAGAACTGAAGTATTTGTTTAATATTTCTGCCATTTCTTCGTCTCTCTCCACACATTGATCCTTTCCACCTTTCAATTTCACTTCACCACTTTGAACTTTTCTCTTTTCACTGATGTATCTGAAAAATGTTTTGTCACCTCTCTTTACGTCCTTGGCAATCCTCTCTTCCGCTTGACTTTTTGCCGTCTTAATTTCTTCTAATGAACTGGGAGTTACAATATGCGCAAATACAACAATGTATGCACAACCCTGACTTAATATGCCTGCTCAGCAGAGGCCCAAGGCATATTGTAAGCAGGAGGAGGGAATCTGGAAGGAGAGCTGAATGTTTCACTCTACCTTATTTTTCAGTTCTTTGGAATCTGAGTTGTGCAAGCTGTGGAAGAATTCTTGGAAAAGCAGCCTGGAACGGCTACTCCCCTCTTAAAGGGACCGCACCCCCATCGCAGCTGCCAATCCAACACCTGGAAAAGCTGCAGCTCTCAGCCCAAACACACGTTTTATGCGCAGAAAACCATGCTTTTAATTAAAAAATACAAAAAACACATTAAAACCTTTGAGGCCAGCACGCCTGAGCCCCAACACTCCTAGTACTAAAAATATTAAAGAAATCATTTTGGGGAATTGCATAGAATTCAAAGAAGGTGCGGTGCTTAGCAGCCCACGGAAAGATCTCAGTTTCTATTATTTTGGATGGCTGGCAGGGGCTGGGAGGGAATCGGGCCTGCTGGCCCCCAGAGGTTAGTTTCTCTTCCGGTTGAATATTGCTGGTTAAGGGTAGTTATTTAGATACAGGGGCCCAGATAACTTCAGGACTGCTCTGTACCTCCATAACTTCAACAATTACTAAAGTGGGAGCATTGCTGCGGACATTTCAACATTTTCTCCACCAAGTCTTTTAGGTATATCATAGTTTGGTTTTAGAAAGGCACACAATGTTGAAACTTCCCTATTGTCCAGTTTTTTTTCAACACGGATTTGATAAGGGTGAGCATTTTTTAAATGGTTTTACTGGATATCGAGTCTGCAGTGTTGAACTGGTTTAGATCTTCTTTGACCGGTCATTCACAATGGGGCAGATTTTCAAAGGGTTGCGCGCGTAACTTACGCACATAATCCTGAGAAAGTGCCCCTGCGCGCGCCGAGTCTATTTCGCATAGGCTCGGCGGCGCGCGCAAGCCCCGGGATGCACGTATGTCCCGTGGCTTTGAAAAAGGGGCGGGAAGGGGGCAGGGTGCCGGTCTGGGGCGGGACCGAGGCCTCTGGGACGGCAGCCGTGCCGGGGAATCGCGCACCCGCAGCCGGCCGGAGCGCGCAAGTTACACCTGCCAGAAGCAGGCGTAAAAAGGACAACAAAGGTAGGAGGGGGGGGTTTAGGTAGGGCTGGGGGCCGGGTTAGATAGAGGAAGGGAGGGGAAGGTGGGGGGGAGCGGAGGGAAAGTTCCCTCTGAGGCCGCTCCAATTTCACAGCGGCCTCGGAGGGAATGGGGAAAGCCATCGCAACTCCCCTAGGGCTCGGCGCGCGCAAGGTGCACAAATGTGCACCCCCTTGCGAGCACCAAGGGCAAAGATTTGTGCACGCCGGGTTGCACGCACAAATCTACGCCCGCGCGCATGTTATAAAATCTGGCCCAATGTGTCAAGTTAGGAAGTGTTTTTTCCATCTTTACATTACAACATAACATAATGACGGCAGATAAAGACTAAATAGTCCATCCCGTCTGCCCAGCAATTTGCTTATGCTAGTAACTTCTCTCCATGCAGGTTACCCCCATGTTTCTGTTAAGGGCAGTAACTGCCGCTCCGTGCAGATTACCCCCATGTTTCTGTTAAGGGCAGTAACTTCTCTCCATGCAGGTTACCCCCATGTTTCTGTTAAGGATAGTAACTTCTCTCCATGCAGGTTACCCCCATGTTTCTGTTAAGGGTAGTAACTTCTCTCCATGCAGGTTACCCCCATGTTTCTGTTAAGGATAGTAACTTCTCTCCATGCAGGTTACCCCCATGTTTCTGTTAAGGGTAGTAACTTCTCTCCATGCAGGTTACCCCCATGTTTCTGTTAAGGATAGTAACTTCTCTCCATGCAGGTTACCCCCATGTTTCTGTTAAGGGTAGTAACTTCTCTCCATGCAGGTTACCCCCATGTTTCTGTTAAGGGTAGTAACTTCTCTCCATGCAGGTTACCCCCATGTTTCTGTTAAGGGCAGTAACTTCTCTCCATGCAGGTTACTCCCATGTTTCTGTTAAGGGTAGTAACTTCTCTCCATGCAGGTTACCCCCATGTTTCTGGTAAGGGTAGTAACTTCTCTCCATGCAGGTTACCCCCATGTTTCTGTTAAGGGCAGTAACTTCTCTCCATGCAGGTTACCCCCATGTTTCTGTTAAGGGTAGTAACTTCTCTCCATGCAGGTTACCCCCATGTTTCTGTTAAGGGTAGTAACTTCTCTCCATGCAGGTTACCCCCATGTTTCTGTTAAGGGTAGTAACTTCTCTCCATGCAGGTTACCCCCATGTTTCTGTTAAGGGTAGTAACTTCTCTCCATGCAGGTTACCCCCATGTTTCTGTTAAGGGTAGTAACTTCTCTCCATGCAGGTTACCCCCATGTTTCTGTTAAGGGTAGTAACTGCCGCTCCATGCAGGTTACCCCCATGTTTCTGTTAAGGGTAGTAACTGCCGCTCCATGCAGGTTACCCCCATGTTTCTGTTAAGGGCAGTAACTGCCGCTCCATGCAGGTTACCCCCATGTTTCTGTTAAGGGCAGTAACTGCCGCTCCATGCAGGTTACCCCCATGTTTCTGTTAAGGGCAGTAACTGCCGCTCCATGCAGGTTACCCCCATGTTTCTGTTAAGGGCAGTAACTGCCGCTCCATGCAGGTTACCCCCATGTTTCTGTTAAGGGCAGTAACTGCCGCTCCATGCAGGTTACCCCCATGTTTCTGTTAAGGGCAGTAACTGTCGCTCCATGCAGGTTACCCCCATGTTTCTGTTAAGGGTAGTAACTGCCGCTCCATGCAGGTTACCCCCATGTTTCTGTTAAGGGCAGTAACTGCCGCTCCGTGCAGGTTACCCCCATGTTTCTGTTAAGGGTAGTAACTGCCGCTCCGTGCAGGTTACCCCATGTTTCTGTTAAGGGCAGTAACTGCCGCTCCGTGCAGGTTACCCCCATGTTTCTGTTAAGGGCAGTAACTGCCGCTCCGTGCAGGTTACCCCCATGTTTCTGTTAAGGGTAGTAACTGCCGCTCCGTGCAGGTTACCCCATGTTTCTGTTAAGGGCAGTAACTGCCGCTCCGTGCAGGTTACCCCCATGTTTCTGTTAAGGGCAGTAACTGCCGCTCCGTGCAGGTTACCCCCATGTTTCTGTTAAGGGCAGTAACTGCCGCTCCGTGCAGGTTACCCCCATGTTTCTGTTAAGGGCAGTAACTGCCGCTCCGTGCAGGTTACCCCCATGTTTCTGTTAAGGGCAGTAACTGCCGCTCCGTGCAGGTTACCCCCATGTTTCTGTTAAGGGCAGTAACTGCCGCTCCGTGCAGGTTACCCCCATGTTTCTGTTAAGGGTAGTAACTGCCGCTCCGTGCAGGTTACCCCCATGTTTCTGTTAAGGGTAGTAACTGCTGCTCCGCGCAGTTACATTATTTGAGGGCCTTGACTGCTGGGGTTCAACAAGGGTCAGCTTTATGCAACCCTTTTTAACTTTTGTGTGTTAGCGAATTTGGGGTTGGGTTATCATTTGTATACGGACGACATCCAGTTATTTATGTCTGTCCAGTCCTTTATGAAGAATTCTTTAGTGACTGTTGCTCATTGCCTTACTTCTGTAAGGGACTGGATGTCATCCGATAGATTAGTGCTGAATTTAAAGAAGCCTGAGATTGTTTTGTTATCCCATTTTCCAGATATTCTTCATACCTTTATTTTGAAGGTATACAAATTCCATTATCTAAACAATTTAAAAGGTGACTTTTTAAAAGTCCAGCGCATGCCAGAACCGGGAGATATACGCAGGAGTTGGGCCGGTGTGCGCTGAGCGGATTTTAAAAGCCACCCGAGTACGTGCATATTTCCTGCTGCACGCACAGATGAAACGTTCCCAAGCAGGGCGGCTCATGGGCATGATCTTGGGCGTTCCTGGACTTCAATTTCAAATCAGCGCATAAATACTTATGCGCACAGGCGCACGCTGGGATCCCGTGCCGCCTAACCCCACTTCTGCCATGGAGGCCATGTGAGGTATAAAAATAAAGCTATAGATAGCTCGGCAGGGTTTTAAGGGTCGGGACTATGAGGGGGGAAGGGAGGCTATTAAACTATGGGGGTTTAGAAGTCCTATCCCTTACCTGGGAGAACTGGGAATGAACTGGGAAAGCTGGTACCGGCATCGGTGTGCGTCTATTATAATTCCCCGAGTTATGGTAGAAGTGGCATTTGTGCGCATCCACTTAAAACTGCGTGCGGACGCACACACATTCACGCGTATGTTTAAAAAAAAAATGGCTGCGTACCTGGGCATCGGCTGACGAACGCGTGCATGTGCGCGCCGGTTTAAATGTGACCGTCCTTAAGAGTCTAGGGGTTTATATTGCTTGACCTTTATTTTAATGTTTGCAGGTCTAAAGTGTGGCTAGAACTGAATTTTTTGAACTTTATATGCTACAACATTGAAGCCTTTTTTTGAGTACGACAGAAGATGCGAAGACTGATTCGTGCCCTGTTAACCTCGGCTTTAGGTTACTGTGACTCTTTATATATTGGGCAGCCTCAGTCGACTCTGCGAGCTCTTTGGCTGGTGCAGAACGGCCTTGCATGGGTTGTTTCAGGGGCAAATATACCCGATCACATCACACCCATCCTTTTCAAACTGCATTGCTTGCCTGTTTTATGGAGGGTGAGATTTAAATTGTTGACCCTGAGTTTTAAAGCCTTTCATGGGCAGGCCCTGACTTATTTTAATTCACTCTAAAAATTTACCAGCTCAGCCGCTCTCAGAGATCCCTCTTTTAAGCAGGTCAGGCTGGATGTTTTGGAGAGCGTCTGTTTTAGGTCGCTGGTCCGTCTCTCTGGAACTCCTTACCTGAGAGTTTGAAGAGTCAGATGTCTTTGTCAGCTTTTCATGAGGCCCTGACGGTGTAACATCTGGATTGATTCAGGTTTAAGACGGGTGGTGGTCTCAGAATGACCTAGGATTGATGGTGATAGGGATAACATCTTTATGGTCCAGCATGTGTTAGTCCAATGCTGGCTGAGGAATTTTCCTATAGCAGGTTTCATGTGTGTCTTGCTTTTATTGTTTTTTATTTTATTGAGGATGATTTTATTATTGTAATGCTTTATTATTTTTATGAATGTTTTATCGTAACCCGCCTAGATATAAATTTATTAAATACACTCTTGAATAAGCTATCCGAATAACCTAGCCTTGCCCCAGAATGCCCCCAATTTATCCAGATAACTTTTACTTGGGTTAGTCATTATGTGGATACAATTTATCTGGTTAGAGAGGTGGAACATTTAAACTTTGGGTTTATCCGGGTATCACGAAGTTACCCGACAAACCCCTATGAATATGGACCTCAGAGCTTCCTTTAAGTTTAGCAGGGTCTCCTTTAATGCAGTCTCATTGGCTGTGTGTGTGGCCGAGTCTAGGATCTGAAGGAGAGAGGGGATTTAAGTCTTTTTTACCTTATGGACATGCGTGATGCTCGTTTCTTCTAGGTGAGAGGGGGTGGCCATTCCTCAGTGCTCGTGCCCTGTGCATGGGCACAGTCCTGGCTGTAACCTCCAGCATAAACTCTTTAGGGTGCTATATCTTGTGCAGCCGTGTGCAGCATTCTCCCCCCGTTCCCCGACATGCCTGCAATCGAGGGATCTGCATGGAAGCTGTCGGCAATGTTCTGTCTGGGATTCTGGGAAGCGCGTCTGGAGCAGCCTCCAGTATCCCCAATGCTGGAGCGATTGGGCTCACCAAGGTAAGGCACAGCCCTGGGCTGTAGCTTGTGTTTGGGAGTGTTGAGGGTGGGATGGGGGGTATATTGTCCCCGCCCTCCATTGGGGTAGAAGTAATGCAGTTTCCCCGTGTCCAGTCCAACTGAAGTCTGTTCAGATAGAAACCTCCCCCATCCCTTGATTCTGGGAAATCTGCACGTTCACCCCTCTTTTAGGTTCATGGGCTCCAGTACCTCTGCGGTGCAGGTTTAGAGGTTCCAGTATCTCTGCCGCGCAGATTTAGGGGCTCCAGTGCCTCCATGGTGCAGGTTCGCTCTGCTACCTCTGCAGGGCAGGTTTAGGGGCTGAACCCATCCATGAAAAGATGAAGTACTCAGACAATAATAAGCAGGCAGAAGAAAAAGAGGGAACTGCCCCCTATAAACTGTCAAATCTGAAATGTGGAGCTTCTCGTGGGAACGCCAGAGTGTTTACAGACCTCACTGTTTTGTCTGTGGCATGAGCACAGTGTATGGAGACTTGCAAACAGCTGTCTGGTTAGTGAGGCACTGGCAAAGAGTCCGGATAGACTGCAGAAAGATGCAGGTGGAGCTGGAGATACGGGAGGCTAAGTGTAATTTGACAGATGGACCATGGCTCAGAAGCCCTAGTCTAAATAAGAAGTTGGATGGCACCTGTAATTATGTGCTGTGCTAATTATGGGTGACTGTGACATCACAACAATACATATATGTCATAACAGCTCGGGTGATTATGATGTAACATTTTCTCCATGCTTAGGCTGGCTCCCGTCACTCTGTGCAGCTGTGTGCTCTGGCCTGTGTATTGCTGGGAATGTCCCCCCGTCTGACAGAGCTGCTTGCTGCCATCCCACTGGCTGTACATGGTAAATGATCCTATAAAGACTTCTGTACATTTATATCCAGAACAAATCCACACCGAGAGTACTCATGTCAAGCAGGTTTAAAATGACAAAAGAAGTCACTGAAACCTCATCAAAATACTTTTTCATGAGATTAACTATTAACTGTAAACAGCGACTTCTGCAGCTCTGTTAGCAGTCCTGTTATTAATTAAACTAAACTCTTACTCTAACCCTACAAATTCAATAGAAGCTCAGCTTGACTCTACTCTGAATTCCTTAGATGCCCGCCCCTATTTACAAGTGCGGCTGTGGGATCCTTTCCTTGGCTGCAGTTGTTCCACAGCTTGCTTTAGTCACTCCATGCACTTTTACTATGCAAATTCTGGCCCAGTTACAACATAAAATATGACACATGAGACCCAATGACCGCTCGTTCTATTCATCTAATGCCTATCGAAGGCACAATTCATGCTCTGGAGTGTATTTAAGGGTTTCTTTGTGCGATGCGTCCGCTGCTCTGGTGGAGGTGGGTGAGAGATTGAGTAGCAGGTCAGTACGTACCTGGGGAAATGGCTTTTGATGTGACTGGGGTTAGAAGTCAATCTGATGTTCCTTTCCCCCTCCCCAGGTGGCGTCCTGTGCACAACGCATGCTGTCAGCATCGGCACAGGGATCTCCTACTTCCAGTATACGGACATAGACTCAGGCAGGAATGTCTTCATCGTGGGATTCACCATCTTCATGGCGCTCCTGGTCCCGCGTTGGCTGACTGCTGCCCCCGACTACATAACTACAGGTTCCTTTGGGAGGGGGGAGAAATGTGCTACCAGCGGACGGCTTAAACTCATTAATTCTGCTGTTTCTGGGTGTCCAAAGTATGCAAATGTTCCTGGGGCAAAAAAAATTAAAAAATATATATATATATATAACAAAATAAACATTAATTGTCCATATCCTGAAAGCCAGGTGAGTCTGTGGTCCTCAAAAGTCAGATTGATTTGTACACACTTCTACTCCTTTGTCACTGATCCCCTGGTCTTGTAAAAAACAAACAAACAAAAAAAAGGGCCAAAGAAGAACCAAAATGATACAAGCAGATAATAAGCCAGCGACTATACAAAATCAAATATCACTCGCTGCAGCTCGGCATCCAGTGCGATATTCTAGTTATCTGCCATTATTTCATATGGCAGAGAATTTCCAATATAACATAAAACACAAAATTATAAGCAATAAAATACAGAAAGAAGATGATAGGGTTTACTGTAACAAAATAAGAGGAATAAACTCAAATACATATTATTTATCGTGATGTTCCAGCAGCAGAGTGCAATGCCCCTGACTAAAGAAAGCCCAGCTCACCGGGCTGTGTGGTACGGTTCACTGCATGGACAAGGACTTACTGTGGCCTTCCCAGTAAGGACTGTTTTACTGTATATATATATGGGACTACGTCAGGGAACATATAGCCTCCGGCAGGTCACAAACAGAGTCCCAGTGTTTGAAGAATAAACTTACATCCATCTGGTGGCTTGAGAGATCTTGGAGAGTTTTCATAGTGCTGGGACCAGCTTTTTCTGCCCCCTGCCAGATATTCAGAATTACACATTCTCTCTCTGATTTATCAGTGACTGCTGCGGCACAGCAAGGCCCCCCTTCCTCTCTCTCTCCCTCCATTCCTTGTCCATGAGCATCCCTCCTCTCTCTACCACCCATTCCTTGTCCATGAGCATCCCTCCTCTCTCTACCACCCATTCCTTGTCCATGAGCATCCCTCCTCTCTCTCTACCACCTATTCCTTGTCCATGAGCATCCCTCCTCTCTCTCTACCACCTATTCCTTGTCCATGAGCATCCCTCCTCTCTCTCTACCACCCATTCCTTGTCCATGAGCATCCCTCCTCTCTCTCTACCACCCATTCCTTGTCCATGAGCATCCCTCCTCTCTCTCTACCACCCATTCCTTGTCCATGAGCATCCCTCCTCTCTCTCTACCACCCATTCCTTGTCCATGAGCATCCCTCCTCTCTCTCTACCACCCATTCCTTGTCCATGAGCATCCCTCCTCTCTCTCTACCACCCATTCCTTGTCCATGAGCATCCCTCCTCTCTCTCTACCACCCATTCCTTGTCCATGAGCATCCCTCCTCTCTCTACCACCCATTCCTTGTCCATGAGCATCCCTCCTCTCTCTACCACCCATTCCTTGCCCATTAGCATCCCTCCTCTCTCTACCACCCATTCCTTGTCCATGAGCATCCCTCCTCTCTCTCTACCACCCATTCCTTGTCCATGAGCATCCCTCCTCTCTCTCTCCCTCCATTCCTTGTCCATGAGCATCCCTCCTCTCTCTCTCCCTCCATTCCTTGTCCATGAGCATCCCTCCTCTCTCTCTACCACCCATTCCTTGTCCATGAACATCCCTCCTCTCTCTACCACCCATTCCTTGTCCATGAGCATCCCTCCTCTCTCTCTACCACCCATTCCTTGTCCATGAGCATCCCTCCTCTCTCTCTACCACCCATTCCTTGTCCATGAGCATCCCTCCTCTCTCTACCACCCATTCCTTGTCCATGAGCATCCCTCCTCTCTCTCTACCACCCATTCCTTGTCCATGAGCATCCCTCCTCTCTCTCTACCACCCATTCCTTGTCCATGAGCATCCCTCCTCTCTCTCTCCCACCCATTCCTTGTCCATGAGCATCCCTCCTCTCTCTCTCCCTCCATTCCTTGTCCATGAGCATCCCTCCTCTCTCTCTCCCTCCATTCCTTGTCCATGAGCATCCCTCCTCTCTCTCTACCACCCATTCCTTGTCCATGAGCATCCCTCCTCTCTCTCTCCCTCCATTCCTTGTCCATGAGCATCCCTCCTCTCTCTCTACCACCCATTCCTTGTCCATGAGCATCCCTCCTCTCTCTCTCCCTCCATTCCTTGTCCATGAGCATCCCTCCTCTCTCTCTCCCTCCATTCCTTGTCCATGAGCATCCCTCCTCTCTCTCTACCACCCATTCCTTGTCCATGAGCATCCCTCCTCTCTCTCTCCCTCCATTCCTTGTCCATGAGCATCCCTCCTCTCTCTCTACCACCCATTCCTTGTCCATGAGCATCCCTCCTCTCTCTACCACCCATTCCTTGTCCATGAGCATCCCTCCTCTCTCTCTCCCTCCATTCCTTGTCCATGAGCATCCCTCCTCTCTCTCTACCACCCATTCCTTGTCCATGAGCATCCCTCCTCTCTCTCTCCCTCCATTCCTTGTCCATGAGCATCCCTCCTCTCTCTCTCCCTCCATTCCTTGTCCATGAGCATCCCTCCTCTCTCTCTACCACCCATTCCTTGTCCATGAACATCCCTCCTCTCTCTACCACCCATTCCTTGTCCATGAGCATCCCTCCTCTCTCTCTACCACCCATTCCTTGTCCATGAGCATCCCTCCTCTCTCTCTACCACCCATTCCTTGTCCATGAGCATCCCTCCTCTCTCTACCACCCATTCCTTGTCCATGAGCATCCCTCCTCTCTCTCTACCACCCATTCCTTGTCCATGAGCATCCCTCCTCTCTCTCTACCACCCATTCCTTGTCCATGAGCATCCCTCCTCTCTCTCTCCCACCCATTCCTTGTCCATGAGCATCCCTCTTCTCTCTACCACCCATTCCTTGTCCATGAGCATCCCTCCTCTCTCTACCACCCATTCCTTGTCCATGAGCATCCCTCCTCTCTCTCTACCACCCATTCCTTGTCCATGAGCATCCCTCCTCTCTCTACCACCCATTCCTTGTCCATGAGCATCCCTCCTCTCTCTCTACCACCCATTCCTTGTCCATGAGCATCCCTCCTCTTTCTCTCCCTCCATTCCTTGTCCATGAGCATCCCTCCTCTCTCTCTACCACCCATTCCTTGTCCATGAGCATCCCTCCTCTCTCTACCACCCATTCCTTGTCCATGAGCATCCCTCCTCTCTCTCTACCACCCATTCCTTGTCCATGAGCATCCCTCCTCTCTCTCTACCACCCATTCCTTGTCCATGAGCATCCCTCCTCTCTCTCTACCACCCATTCCTTGTCCATGAGCATCCCTCCTCTCTCTACCACCCATTCCTTGTCCATGAGCATCCCTCCTCTCTCTCTACCACCCATTCCTTGTCCATGAGCATCCCTCCTCTCTCTCTACCACCCATTCCTTGTCCATGAGCATCCCTCCTCTCTCTCTACCACCCATTCCTTGTCCATGAGCATCCCTCCTCTCTCTCCCTCCATTCCTTGTCCATGAGCATCCCTCCTCTCTCTGTACCACCCATTCCTTGTCCATGAGCATCCCTTCTCTCTCTCTACCACCCATTCCTTGTCCATGAGCATCCCTCCTCTCTCTCTACCACCCATTCCTTGTCCATGAGCATCCCTCCTCTCTCTACCACCCATTCCTTGTCCATGAGCATCCCTCCTCTCTCTACCACCCATTCCTTGTCCATGAGCATCCCTCCTCTCTCTACCACCCATTCCTTGTCCATGAGCATCCCTCCTCTCTCTACCACCCATTCCTTGTCCATGAGCATCCCTCCTCTCTCTACCACCCATTCCTTGCCCATTAGCATCCCTCCTCTCTCTCTCCCTCCATTCCTTGTCCATGAGCATCCCTCCTCTCTCTCTACCACCCATTCCTTGTCCATGAGCATCCCTCCTCTCTCTACCATCCATTCCTTGTCCATGAGCATCCCTCCTCTCTCTACCACCCATTCCTTGTCCATGAGCATCCCTCCTCTCTCTACCACCCATTCCTTGTCCATGAGCATCCCTCCTCTCTCTCTACCACCCATTCCTTGTCCATGAGCATCCCTCCTCTCTCTACCACCCATTCCTTGTCCATGAGCATCCCTCCTCTTTCTACCACCCATTCCTTGTCCATGAGCACCCCTCCTCTCTCTCTACCACCCATTCCTTGTCCATGAGCATCCCTCCTCTCTCTCTACCACCCATTCCTTGTCCATGAGCATCCCTCCTCTCTCTCTACCACCCATTCCTTGTCCATGAGCATCCCTCCTCTCTCTCTACCACCCATTCCTTGTCCATGAGCATCCCTCCTCTCTCTCTACCACCCATTCCTTGTCCATGAGCATCCCTCCTCTCTCTCTACCACCCATTCCTTGTCCATGAGCATCCCTCCTCTCTCTGTACCACCCATTCCTTGTCCATGAGCATCCCTCCTCTCTCTCCCTCCATTCCTTGTCCATGAGCATCCCTCCTCTCTCTCTACCACCCATTCCTTGTCCATGAGCATCCCTCCTCTCTCTACCACCCATTCCTTGTCCATGAGCATCCCTCCTCTCTCTCTACCACCCATTCCTTGCCCATGAGCATCCCTCCTCTCTCTACCACCCATTCCTTGCCTAGCAGCTTTCAATCTCTCTCCCCCTCATCCTATGCCCAGCAGCAGCCCCCGCTCCCTGCCCAGCAGTTTCTCTCTCCCCACTAACTGCTTAACATAAGAAGCCACCTCTCCCCGTCACCTCCTGCTCGGCAGCAGTGCCTTCTTTGGCTCCTTTCTTCATACCAGGCCAAGCGGCAGCCCTTTTTTTTTTTTCTGTCTCCTCCTCCCTCCTATGCTCCTTGAGCTGCACTGCTGCAGAAACCTAAAATAAACTCAGCACGGGGCCTGTGAACCATCTCGCACCCACCCGATGCAGCCCCAAACCTTCTCACACCCAAATTTATTCACTGCAGTATCCTGAAAATCTGACTGACTTGGGATCATCCAGTACAGGTCGGGGAGTTACTTCCCTAAGTCCTTCAGCCTTGCACACTCCTAAATAATTTTCAGACCCACGACGCTCCCCCTGCTCCATCAAAAAAAAAAATGTGATAACTCAACAATTGTCCCCACCACCTTTCTCAGAACAATCACGTAAGTGGACATCATAATTAAAGTATATAACTAATACAATCTATGTTTCAGTAATCATATCACAGTATCTGAATGTGTCATTTGTGATTTTGGAAGATAGACTACAAAAAGAAAATCCCAAGAAATACCTAAAATCACAAGAAAGTAATGCTAATTAGTAGAAGTTAATCTGTGAAATGGCTGGCTGAGCTAAATGGGAAATGTTTCCCCTTAATATTCACCACAGGAAAAACATTCAAACTATGTTGTAACTTCAGTAACAGGGACATAAAGTCCCTCCATTAACAAAAAAAACCCTGCAAAATGTCACCCAGAACCTGTGCAGCAAAGCTGCCACATCAAAATAGCGCTAAGTGCCAGAACTCAAATAGCAGCAACCCTGTTTGAAAGGCAGCTCTGAAAGTACTCCACCTGCCCCTAAAACACTGGGATAAGAGAAGAAGCTGGAATGCTACAGATGTCTACACATAGCCCAGACGCTAGCAGAATAATTTAACTCCGTCACACTCACACATACAGACAGAATTACCTTCAGAATAAGGGATCACAACTTAGGAAGAGCAAAATATGCAGAGAAAAACTGAATTCCTCTTTGTTCTGCTAACCATTGCAGCTTCACTCCCCTCCACCTCTATTCCTATTCCCTGCAGACAGGAGAGGGGACTGGAACAGAGGAGATGCCCGGTTAGGGATCAGAGGGCTCTTCCTTGCTTTGTACTGTAACACGAGTGTCATTAATATTCAATGGTATGACTTTTCTTTTGAACACAGGAGGACATCACGCCTTTTTCTCCTACCCTACGTTACTCTGGAACCTCTTCAGCTGCCCGTAAAGTCTCTAGCTCAGACACTTAACCTTGCACTTCCCCTCTTCCTAGGCTGGAGCTCTCTGGACCTTCTCTTCCTGTCCCTGCTCACAGCGCCAGTCTTCCTGGGAGGCTTCTGCTCCTTCCTTCTGGATAACACCATCTCAGGTGAGAGCTTCCAGCCTTACGCCACTCTTCTCTTTACTTATTCCACAGTGGGAGGAGAGATTTTGTGTGGGACGCCCTTGCTCAGGTTTACATGTGGAGTCCTACACGTGGACTTCCTTCAGAATCTCAGAAAATATTGGGGATGCTGGAACATTAGTTAGCTGCATTTCCTGGAGGGTTGCATTAACTTTTCTAAATGTTTTAAATGCTTCCCATCCTTTGTTGCACTATTTTCACTATTCCACACTTAACTTGCTGTGATTTACACTCTCACACATCATAAAATTACAACTTGCATATCATTTTCATAAATACCTAATCCTAAGATTATATAACATAATATTACAAGACATAAATTGATAAAAGACAACCCAAACTAAACCCCTCTCTTGGAGAGAGTTTAACACAATATCCCTGATCCTTCAGCCCCTGAACTAAGTTGCCTTCCTTATCACCAGTGCCTGTCGAACAGCCTGTTCCAAAGGTATAGGCCTAAAATTGACAATGCTCTCCCCTGCGTCCTTTTCATATGTGCATCATTCTTAGCAGAGATAACCAGTAAATTAGCTGGAGAGGCTCTTACTTGTCCCCTTTATTTAAAGTTCTCTTAACTTTCCTCTTTCACATATATTCTATGTCTAGCTATCACACTAATGACAGATACACCCCTGGAGATTAGACTGATGGGGACTGGTCAATGGGACGCCCCTGAATATCACGCACACAGGAACTGGTGATTAGGACGCCCTGGTTATAACACTGATGGGGACTGATGACTGGGATACCGCTGGAAATCATACAGATAGGGAAATGGTAATTAGGATATCCCTGGCTTTCACACTGAAGGGGACTGATGTTTGGGACGTCTCTGAATATCATATTAACGAGGACTGTAGATTGTGGCACATGTTGATATAGGAAAATTGGTTCTTACCTGCTAATTTCCGTTCCTGTAGTACAACGGATCAGTCCAAACTCCTGGGTTTATTCATCCGTGCCAGCAGATGGAGTCAGAGAAAGTAAAACTGACACTGCTTCATATAGCCTGGTGCCACCTGCAGTTCCTCAGTATTGACCTGTACCCAAGCTAAGTGCCATACCAAATTAGGCAATCAAAACCTTGTATAACAAAACTTGTATAAAACTAGTATAAAAAAACTTGGTAAAGAACTCTTCTGCTATGTCAAAAATACAACAGCTGAGCAGACGACTCTCCACCTCCACATAACGGGTGGGCTCTGGACTGATCCGTGGTACTTCAGGAATGGAAATTAGGAGGTAAGAACTAATTTTCCTTTCCCTGTACATATCCGGATCAGTCCAGACTCCTGGGATGTACCAAAGCTCCCTAACAGGGTGGGACCTGGAGAGTCAAGCTCGCAAGACACTCTCACCAAAAGATCGAGCCTCTGAATCCTCCACATCTAGCCAATAATGACTTTCTAAAGTATGCAGCGACTTCCAAGTCGCCATTCTACAAATTTCCTGAGGAGGAACCAACTGAGTTTCTGCCCAAGGGGGTCACCTGTGATCGAGTAGAGTGAGCTCTCAAACCTTCCGGTACTTGTCGACCCTTGAGTATGTATGCAGAGCTAATGGCTTCCTTAAGCCACCTTGCAATGGACGTTTTGGAAGCCTGGGTACCCTTCTTCGGACCACTCCACAAAATAAAAAGGTGATCCAACTTTCTAAACTCATTCGTGACCTTGAGATATTGCAACAAAGCTCTATGGACATCTAACTTCTGAAGTTCCCGTGCATTAGGCTCAGAACCACTCAAGTCCGGAAAGGCTGGCAGCTCCACTGTCTGAGATGAAAAGCGGAAACCACCTTCCGATGAAAAGATGGCACCATCCGCAACGAAACACCTGCTTCTGAAATCTGAAGAAATGGATTGCGACGCAATAAAGCTTGCAACTCAGAAATTCTCCCCGCAGAGCAGATAGCTACTAGGAAAACAAACTTCAAAGTCAAATCTTTAAGGGTCACTCTACAAAGAGGTTCAAAGGAAGCCTCACACAAAATCTTAAGAACAAGATTGAGATTCCAAGGAGGATGCAAATTTTTGACTCCTCGAATAAATCTGACTACATCAGGGTGAAAGGATAGCCGGTACCCATCCACCTTCCCTTGCAAGGAAGCCAAGGCCATCACTTGCATTCTTAGCGAGCTGAAAGCGAGGCCCTTGACCAACCCGTCCTGGAGGAACGACAAGATGTGAGACAGTGAAGAATGCAACGCTTGAACTCCCTTAGACACACACCAAGACTCAAAAACCTTCCAGACTCGCACATAGGTGAAGGAAGTGGACTTCCGACTCGCTTGGAGAAGGGTAGTAATCACTGCTTCCAGATACCCCCTGCTCCTCAAACGCTTCCTCTCAAAAGCCAAGCCACTAGACAAAAGCGATCTACCTGGTCGAAAAATATGGGGCCCTGCCACAGAAGACGAGGGAGATGACTGAACAGCAACGGGCCTTCGACTGCTAGGTTGACCAGATCCGCAAAACACGGCTGGCAAGGCCACTCTGGGGCCACCAGTACCACCTCCCCCGGATGCCTCTCTATGTGCTGCAAAACCTTGCCTATCAGCAGCCACGGAGGGAAAACGTATAAAAGAACTTCCCGAGGCCAAAGTACCACTAAAGCGTCTACGCCCTCAGCCCCGTGTTCCCTCCCATCTGCTGAAGAAGTGGGGAGCTTTCGCATTGTGTTGAGTCGCCATCAGATCTACGTGTGGATGTCCCCACTTCCTGCAAATGAGCCATATTGCTGCATCCGACAATTCCCATTTGCCGGGATCGAGAAAACTGTAACTGAGAAAATCTGCTTGGACATTTTTGACCCCTGCGATATGCGAAGCAGCTATATGAACCAGATGTTGTTCCGCCCAGAAGATCAACATATGAGCCTCCTGTGCTACCGCATGACTCTTGGTGCCGCCTTGTCGGTTGATGTAAGCTATGGTCGTCGCATTATCCGACAGAACCCATATGGACCGGCCTCGAACCAAAGGCAGAAAGGCAAGTAAAACTAAATATACAGCCCTGGTCTCCAAGTGATTGATAGACCAAGAAACATCCTTCACGGACCAGGTGCCCTGGGCTGCTTGACCCTGACACACTGCCCTCCAACCAGACAGACTGGCATCGTTAGTAAGTATGACCCAATCTGGAACCTCCAACGTGACTCCCCACACCAAGTTGGGAGTGTGAAGCCATCAGGATAGGCTGTGTCTGGCAGGAGGAGTGAGAGACACAGATTGGTGGAATGCCTCTAACAAGCTCCACTGTGCTAGAAGAGCTTTCTGAAATGGCCTCATATGAGCGAACGCCCACGGTATCAGCTCCAAGGTTGAAGTCATTGAGTCAAGGACCTGCAGGAAGTTCTAGGCTCTGGGGATGCACAACCTTGACAAGCACTGAACTTGAGATTGCAACTTGATCACTCTCTCCTCCGTCAGGAACACCCTGCCCTGAAGCGTGTCGAAACGTGCTCCCAAGTACTCTAGAGCAGCAGTCACCACACTTCCCGATCCCCTGCTGACCCAGCTGCTCCCCGTACTCAAGCAAAATAGGTCCTCCGCCCGGGCTTAAACTGCTGATAGCCCAGGCGGAGCGCTGCAGGACGGCTGGAGTCAGCGGCACCGGCATGTTCTCTTCTTCCCGCGCCCTGGAAGAGGAAGTGGTAAGCAGCAGGTGTGTGCGTGGGAAGAAGAAACCATGCTAGTGCGCTCAGCATTGGCCCAAAGAAAAGAAGAGAGGCGCGGCCTGAAGGATGAGCAGCATAGCTTGGAGTAAAATGAGGAACAACATCAACCCTCGCAGCTGATGGGACTCCTTTCTCCGCGAGGGCTGAAAATGAAGGAGGTTGCTGCTACCTTTAGAGTTGGGAGGAGGCTGCTGCTGCTGCCGCTAGTTCGGGGGAGGGGGAGAGTGAGTGAATGAGCAAACATGTGTATTTGAAATCCTGTGTGTGTGTGTGTGTGTGTGTGAGTGAGATAGCATGTATGTGTGTGATTGAGAGCTGGTTTAGGTGTGAGAGCATGTGAGTATGTGATTGAGAGCCTGAGTGTAAATGAGAGAAAGCATGTGTGTCTGTGTGTGACTGAGAGCTGGTTTAGGTGAAGGGAGCATGTATGTGATTGAGAGCCTGAGTGTAAATGAGAGAAAGAGACAGCATGTGTGTCTGGGTGTGATTGAGAACTGGTTTAGGTGAGGGAGCATGTGAGTATGTGATTAGGAGCATGTATGAAAGTGAGAGAAAGAGACAGCATGTGTGTCTGTGTGTGACTGAGAGCTGGTTTAGGTGAGGGAGCAGTGAGTATGTGATTGAGAGCATGTGTGAAATTGAGAGAAAGACAGCATGTGTGTCTGTTTGTGATTGAGAGCTGGTTTAGGTGAGGGAGCATGTGAGTATGTGATTGAGAGCCTGTGTGTAAATGAAAGAAAGAGAGAGCATGTTTGTAAGCATGTGAATGAGAGTCTGTGTGTGAGAGAAAAGGACATCATCAATGTGTGTGATTGAAAGCCTGTGTAACGTGAAAAGATAGACAGCATGTGTGTAAATGTGTAATTAAGAGCCTATATAAGCGAGAGAGAAAAAGCATGTGTATATGTGAGCGATTGAGAGCCAATGTGAGAGAGAGAGAGAGGAGAAAGTTGCAAGCAAATCATCCCTCCTCCTGATAATTCAAAACAATCTCAGGGCACCTGGATATCAAACGTTCCCAGGTATGCAGAGCAAAACATTTTTTGTATCCTTATTATGTTTCATTACTCGGTCTTTGTGTCTGCTATTTTAAAATATTTTATTGGTATCTAGAACATTTTGTTATGAGTTGTTAATTATTGGATATTCCATTCATCAGCTGTTTTGAAATAATCTGTTCTTTTTGTTAGTATGGTTTTACTGCTATTGATTTTATATTTCTTGATTTGTTTTATAAGGTTGGGTGATATTTCTTTTTTTCCTTTTTACACTGCATACAGAGACTCTGGCTTGTTGCTGTTTCCAATTCAGTTTTGTCTGCATGCTTCTTGTTATGCGTTTTGGTCTCTTTATTCTATGTTAGGTGAGGGTCAGCACATGTGATTCAAGTGAGGTTCTCTGCTGGCGTGTAGTTTCTGTATAGGGCTCTATAGCAGCCTGACTTGGTCCGTTTTCCTAATAGGAGATGTCTTGGTGTCTTAAGGCCTGGTGTAATATTTTCAGTGTTGCCTTTTCTTAGGTAAGGTGGTTACTGTTTAAGTTTTGGAAACTGGTGCTGTTTTGGTGTGGGATGTTTACTATGTATGCAATTTCTGTTCAGACAGAATACGTATCTTTTCCTTGTGTCATTCTTAACAATAAAAATAATACTGGACCTTTATTTTTTATTTCCGCCATGAATTGTAAGGAGCAGTGTGTCACACATGTGAGCGTGGTCTGTCAGGTGTGTCAAGATGGGAAAACGGTTGAGAACCACTGCTCTAGAGCACTGAAAGAAACTGCAGGTATATTCACCAGCCACCATCTGCTGGAGACAAGAAAATTATTACTTACCTGCTAATTTTCGTTCCTGTAGTACCATGGATCAGTCCAGACCGTGGGTTATGTCCCCATTCCAGCAGATGGAGTCAGCAAAAACCTCGAGGGGGCGTCACCATAAGTACTACTACCCCCTCTGCAGGAGTTCAGTATCGAGTATATCAAAGCCCGAGTAGAAAAACAGAACCCCCGAATTGAATCAAGTTTATACAACACGGCCAACAATAGCCGTCAACCATAGCAACGAAAAACTGGAGCGTCCTAGCAACGTGTAGGAGGCTGCACGAACAGTAAGGCAACTTGTGAGGAGCTGTGAACACAGAGAACATGGAAAATGGTAAAGCTGTGCACACAGTGAACAGTGACAATGGTAAAGGACAGATACCAGTACAGTCCCGTCGCGGAAACGGAGCAGGCTGAGCACCCAGATGTGGTGGGCGTCTGGACTGATCCATGGTACTACAGGAACGAAAATTAGCAGGTAAGTAATAATTTTCTTTTCCCTGTACGTACCTGGATCAGTCCAGACCGTGGGATGTACCCAAGCGTCCCTAAATCGGGTGGGGTCCTGCGAGGCCTGCTCGGAGAACCTGCTCACCAAAATGTCCCGAGACGGGAGAGGCGAGATGCAAACGATAGTGCCTCGCGAAGGTGTGTAACGACTTCCAGGTGGCCGCCCTGCAGATCTCTTGAGAAGAGACCGAACGGACCTCCGCCCAGGAAGCCGCCTGAGAGCGTGTGGAATGCGCTACGATGCCGGGCGGGGGAGTCCGCCCCGCCCCGACGTAGGAAGCGGCAATCCCCGCTTTCAACCACCTAGCAATGGTAGTCTTGGAGGCCTGGGAACCCTTCTTAGGCCCGGACCAAAGGACAAACAGATGGTCAGACGTCCGGAACTCGTTTGTAACCTCCAGATAGATGCGCAGCGTGCGTTGAACGTCCAGGAGTCGGAGAGACCTCGGCTCGGAGGAAGCGAAGGATGGCAACTCCACCGTCTGGTTCACATGAAACGCAGAGACCACCTTCGGGAGGAAGGAAGGTACGGTGCGGATCGAAACTCCGGAATCGGAAAACCGAAGGTAGGGTTCCCTGCACGACAGAGCCTGCAGCTCCGAAATGCGACGAGCGGAACAGATGGCCACCAAAAAGACCGTCTTGAGGGTAAGGTCCTTAAGTGTCGAACTGCGCAGTGGCTCGAACGGAGGCCCCGACAGGGCGCGAAGCACCAGGTTGAGACTCCAGGATGGACAAGGATCCCGTAGCGGAGGCCGCAGATGCTTGACACCCTTGAGGAAACGAGCGATGTCCGGATGTTGTAGGAGGGAGCCTTCCGCCCGCAACAGCGACCCAAGGGCGGACACCTGAACCCTCAAAGAGTTATAGGCTAGCCCCTTCTCTACCCCGGTTTGTAAGAACTGGAGAATCTGAGAAATCGAAGCTTTAGTAGGACTCGTGTCCTGACTAGTACACCACAGCTCGAACACCTTCCAGACTCGGACGTAGGCTACCGAAGTGGACGTCTTACGCGCCCGTAGCAACGTGGATACTACCGCCTCCGGGTACCCTCGGCGCCGGAGGCGACGCCTCTCAAAAGCCAGGCCGCAAGACAGAAGAGTTCTGCCTGCTCGAAAAATACTGGGCCCTGATGCAAGAGGAGGGGGAGGTGTCCCAGCCGGACAGGTCCGTCGACTACCAGCTGTAGCAGGTCCGCAAACCAAGGTCGGCGTGGCCATTCCGGAGCGACGAAAATCACCGTCCCCTGGTGTCCTTCTATCCTGCGGATCATCCTGCCTACGAGAGGCCACGGGGGAAACGCGTAGAGCAGAAGATGGGTCGGCCATGGGAGCGCCAGCGCATCCACCCCTTCCGCGCCGCGTTCCCTTCGCCGACTGAAGAAGCGGGGGGCCTTGGCGTTGAGCGCTGATGCCATCAGATCTAGGTGGGGAGCCCCCCACCGATGGACGAGGAGCTGCATCGCCTCTTCGGACAGGGACCACTCTCCTGGGTCCAGCAGTTGACGACTGAGGAAGTCCGCCTGCACATTGTCCACTCCGGCTATGTGAGACGCCGCTAGCCGCACGAGATGGCGCTCCGCCCATTGCATGAGCAGCGCCGCCTCTAGAGCGACCTGCGGGCTGCGCGTGCCTCCTTGGCGATTGATGTAGGCCACGGTGGTAGCGTTGTCCGAAAGTATCCTGACCTCCCGGTTCCGAAGAAGCGGGAGAAAATGTCGCAGAGCGAGCCTTACCGCTCTGGTCTCCAGACGATTGATGGACCATGTCGCCTCCACCGCGGACCATGTCCCTTGCGTGGCGCTGCGATTGCAGACCGCGCCCCATCCCACCAGACTGGCGTCGGTGGTGACCACCACCCAATCCGGTACGGCGAGGGACACCCCTCGAGCTAGGTTGGACGGCTCCAGCCACCAGCCCAGACTGTCCCTGGCCTTCTGAGGGAGCGGGAGGACCACCTGGTAATCCTGCGAGAGTGGCTTCCAACGGGAGAGGAGCGCCCACTGTAAGGGCCGGAGGCGCGCAAATGCCCAAGGGACCATGTCGATTGTGGATCCCATCACTCCCAGGAGTTGCAGGTAGTCCCAGGAAGTGGGATCTGGCAACGCAGAGAATCGCAGTATGTGATCCCGCAAAGAGTGCGCCTTGTCCTGTCGCAGGAAGACCATGCCCAGTCGGGTGTCGAAGGTCGCCCCCAAGAAATCCAAGCGCTGAGAGGGCACGAGGGAGCTTTTGGAAAAATTCACTACCCAGCCCAGGGAATGCAGGAACCGTAGCACCCGGGACACCGCTGCTTGGCCGTGGGTGAAGGACTTCGCCCGTATGAGCCAATCGTCGAGATAGGGGTGGACTAGGATACCCTCCTTCCGAAGGGCCGCAGCCACGACTACCATGATCTTGGTGAAGGTACGCGGTGCCGTTGCCAGCCCAAACGGGAGAGCGACGAACTGGAAGTGCTGGTCCAGAATCTTGAACCGGAGAAGATGATGATGATCCGGACGGATGGGAATATGAAAGTAAGCCTCCGTGAGGTCCAGGGAGGCGAGGAACTCCCCCGGATGGACCGCCGCAATCACCGACCGCAGTGTCTCCATGCGAAAGCGGACCACTCGGAGGGACTTGTTGACTTCCTTGAGGTCCAGGATGGGCCGAGACGATCCGTCCTTCTTTGGGACTACGAAGTAGATGGAATAGTGGCCCAAGCCCACCTCTCCGAAGGGCACGGGCACAATAGCGCCTATCTCCTGAAGCCTGTCCAGCGTTGACTGCACCGCTCGTCTCTTGAGAGCCGAGCCACACGGGGAGAAAATGAAACGACCCTTTGGTGGGCGGACAAATTCCAATGCGTAGCCGTGCTTTACGGTGTCCAGAACCCACTGGTCTGAGGTAATCCGCGCCCACTCCTGGTAGAACAACGTTAGCCGTCCCCCGATCCTGGGTACGGCGGAGTGGGCGAGCCTGGCATCATTGAGAGGACTTGGGTGAGGGATTACCTGCCCCTGGAGAGGTGCGGGCGGGCCTGCGTCCGCGAAAGGAACGCGTCCAGGGCTGAGACCTGGGCGCGGCAGGCCGGGAGCCCCCCGGCCTGTAACTCCGGTAACGTCGCTGCGCCCTGGCCCTAGTCCGGGAAGAAGCAAACGCACGAGAAGGACGATATCTATCCTCCGGAAGGCGGTGAACCGCGTTCTCTCCCAGGGACTTGATGAGCTGGTCCAGATCTTCTCCAAAGAGGAACTTACCCCTGAAAGGCAGGGAGCCCAGACTTGACTTAGAAGACGTATCCGCCGCCCAGTTGCGGAGCCAAAGCAGGCGTCTGGCCGCCACCACCGAAACCATGGACCTAGCCAGGACTCGGAACAGGTCATACGAGGCATCCGCCCCGTATGCTACCGCAGCTTCTAACCGATCCGCCTGGGCGGCCTCCGCAGCAGGCAGATCCTGGGAGGTGAGGAGTTGCTGTACCCACAGGAGGCTCGCACGCTGGGCGAGGGAACTGCACATCGCTGCCCTCATCCCCAGGGCGGAGACCTCGAAGACCCTCTTCAGAAAAATCTCCAATTTGCGATCTTGCGTGTCCCGCAAGGCCGCCCCTCCCGTCACCGGAATTGTCGTCCTCTTAGTGACCGCTGAAACTGCGGAGTCCACTCTCGGTACCTTGATGAGATCCAGGAAATCCTGTGGTAGTGGATACAGCCTTTCCATGGCGCGACCTACCTTTAGAGAAGCCTCAGGGGTATCCCATTCCCTCGTGAGAAGCTGCAGGAACGATTCGTGAATGGGAAATGCCCGGGCCCTCGGCCGCAGGGCAGCAAGGACCGGGTCCCCCTTCTTCGAAGATGTGACAACCGCAGGCGCTACTGGAGCGGGCGGCTCTGGCGGCGGGTCCAGATCCAATTCCTGAATAATTCGTGGGATGAGCTCCTCCAGTTCGTCCCTCTGGAAGAGCCGCAGCGTACGCGGATCGTCTCCTTCCGGCGTGGGGTCCCCTTGGCCCAAGTCCGGGAAATCGGGATCAAGGGCCCCTGGGTCTGGCCCCGCACCCACCGGTCCTGGAACCGTCCGGACGCGGGAGGGAGGACGGGGGGCCCCCACTCCCGCCGAGACGGGGGGGGCCGGAGCCGCGGGCGAGGTCCGACACAGTTTGGCAGGGGGGGGTCCCACCGGGTCATCCAATCCCTGCAGGTAAGCCGTGTGCATAAGGAGTATAAACTCCGGGGAAAACCCTGGTCTGGCCGAGGGGGCTCCGGTAGGCGGTGGCTCCGCGCTGGCTTGCCCCTGCGAGCCTTGCTCAGGCAGCAAGGCCGGGGGCGAATCCGCTGCCGAATCCCTGTCATCCGGCGTGTCCTGTGATCCCTCCGGACGCTGAGTGCTCAAAATGGCCGCCGTTCCCGCCAGGAATGGGGGAGGGGCCGGCCGACGGCGTCCAGGCAAAGGCGCAAGAAATGAAAAATCCGCGGCGGGCTGAGAGGTGCCTTCTCCCCCGGGAAGGCACCGTGCACAGATGCCCTCCCGGGAGATGCGGGACCCCGGTTCGCCGCAGGCCGCGCAGCGCGTCGGTCGCGGCATCAGTGTCGCGGCGAAAAACCCGCGAAAACTAAAGTAAAAAAAAATCAAAAAAAATCGAGGCCCGGGGTTCCGCGGGGAAGCGCGCCGCCGCCGCGGGGGGGCCCGATGGCCTGCACTGCCCGCCGGCGGAGAAGAGAACAAGTGTCGCGGGGGGGCCCTCCCGGCCGCACGGCCCGCCGAAGACGCAGAGACCTGCCTGCCTGCACCAGCAGCCCACGAGGAGCTGCAAAATGGCCGCTTTCAGGCTGGCCCGCGCGGAGAGGCCGGTAAAAACAGCATCCGCGAGGCAGGGCAGTTTGGGGAGCTGCAAGAAAATAACAGGCAAAACAACGCTACCACTTACCCCGTACGGTCCGAAGAAAACGGAAAGGACACACAGGACAAGGGGTAAGCCACGCCTCCCCAAAATTGAACCCTTTCAATTAACTTTTTTTTTTTTTTTTTTTTTTAACAAGAAAACTTGATTCAATAGAAATAGGCAAAAGCCCAAGAGAAAGGAGCAGAGGTAAAAGTCAAAAACCTAGCCAAGTTGGGAGAAACCCAAGTACCCTACTCGCATCTGCTGGAGTCAGAAGATACTGAACTCCTGCAGAGGGGGTAGTAGTACTTATGGTGACGCCCCCTCGAGGTTTTTGCTGACTCCATCTGCTGGAATGGGGACATAACCCACGGTCTGGACTGATCCAGGTACGTACAGGGAAAGAGAAATACTGAGGAACTGCAGGTGGCACCAGGGTATTTGAAGCAGTGTCAGTTTTACTTTCTCTGTCTCCATCTGCTGGCACAGATGAATAAACCCAGGAGTCTGGACTGATCCGGGTACGTACAGAGAACATACTTTTGGAGAATGGACACCTCTAGATATCAGTGACAGTGTCCAATGGAAGGGATACCCCTGACTACAAGAACATAAATTGCCATACTGGGTCAGATAGAGGGTCCATCAAGCCCAGCATCCTGTTTCCAACAGTGGCCAATCCAGGTTATAAGTACCTAGCAAGTACCCAAACATTACATAGATTCCATGCTACTGATGCTGGTAATAGCAGTGGCTATTCCCTAAATTAACTTGATTTAACTTATCCAAATCTTTTTTAAGCCAAGCTACACTAACTGCCCTAACCACATACTCTGGAAACAAATTCCAGAGCCTAATTTTGCATTGAGTGATATAATTTTCTCTGCTTTTTTTTTTAAATGTGCTACTTTCTAACTTCATGGTGTGCCCCCTAGTCCTATTATCTGAAAGAGTAAGCAACCGACTATCACACTGATGGTGAATGGTCACTAGGCTACCCCTGAATATCACGTTGATGATGTCTTAGTGATTGGAAAACAGTGATGGTGACCAATGGGTTGGATACTCTGGATAACACACTGATGGGAATTGAAGGCTAGGACACATATAGCTATCACACTGATGGGGTATAGTGTTTAGGACATTCCTGGAAATCATATTTCATAGGAACTATAGGCTGAGGTACATGTCAATATACTGATAGAGAATGGACACCTCTAGATATCCTTGCTAGTGACTGATAGATGGGACATCTCTGAATATCATGCTGATGGTGTCTTTTGTTGGGACACCCCTCAATATCAATGATGGTGACTGATAGATTGGATACCCTGAATATCACACTGCTGATGAGTGGGACACTTCTGAATATCACACTGATGGGTTCTTGTGGTTGGGTCACCCCTGAATATCAGTGATGATGGCCAATGGATTAGGTACTCTGGATATCACAGGGGGGGGGGGGGGGGCGCAGCGCACCCTGTAGTTTGGGGCATGTGTTGATGATATCACACTGATGTGGACTGGTCATTGGGAAAGCCTTGTATATCAGACTGATGGGGAACTGGGGTTTGGAACTTGGATCCCATTGGTGCTGATTGGTGGTTAAGGCATACCCGGATATCACACAGGTAATGAATGAATCATGGTGCATACACTATTAAATAGGGATGAAGATGCCCTCCTTCTAGTATCTGGTCATACTGTGAGTGTGGTAATGGGGCTGACTTTCCAGACTCACTTTCTTTAAAAAGAGAAGTAGGGAGCAGAGATTTGAGTCTGCCGTAGTTAATTATGTCACTGTATCCTATCATAATCTTATTGATTGATCTGATCTTTCATCCCATGATAACAAGCAAATGTTTATATCCTCTAAGGTCAAAAGTAAATACATTTCACTGCCGTCAGAGGAAGGGATTTCTGTTCTCTGAGAACGGTGAAATTATGGAACATTTACCAACAGGGACAATCACAGTTACAGCACTAAAATCTTTGGAAGTGAACTGGACAAGTGTTTTGGAGCAAAACGTTTACTATTAAATAAGATGAGTCGGACTCTAGGTAAAGGTCTGCACGTAGGGACTTAACATGGTAAACGACAGCAGCTAAAACCCAAAAGGTCCATCCAGTCTGCCTGGTGCTGTAACCACTGCTCTGTGCAGGTTACCCCAGTGCATTCCTGGAAACACAAAGCAATCAGAGCACTGCTGTTAAGGACTTGGTGTTGGGAAGAGACATATTTTCGCTGTGCTGTTGAACTGGCTACAGCTGCTAGGGAGTGTAGGGTTGCTTTCTACCAGCTGCTGTAAGGAAATAGAAGAGACTTGCTGGACCTCGGTGTAGCTACACATAGTGACATGGGTTGCAAATGTTTCCCTGCATAAGAGGATCTGAGCTATTTCTTCTTTCGTTAATTTCAGGAACCCTGAAGGAACGGGGACTGCTTCCTGATCAGCCCAAGTGGCACCCAGCCACTGGAGAAAGCAGCTACCAGGCAAGCAAAATGGAATCTGCCCATGTATACGGACTTCCTGCCAGCTTGAACAAGTGCCAAGTTTGCCCCAGGACACCCTTTCCCTGCCGTGTCCTCTGCCCGCTGGATGAGGAGGATGCTGGTGCAGAAGAGACACTGACATTACCAGAGGAAGGGACAAACCTGCTGCTCAAACCCTGTGCTCTTGTGATTGAGGCAGACCTGAAGCAGATCCAGGCAGAACCCCAGTGGCCTGCCCAGTCTGAGTGTTAATGAAGATGCTTTATCTCCCTCAACTACCTCCTACTGCACTGGCTGCTGTACTGCTGCACAATCTCAGCACCAAAGTGGAGGAATTTTTTTTGTGTGGGTTAAATGTGGACACGATCATCATCTAAACTTCCTGTGGGCTTCAACACATTGCTAATAGCAGGATTCACTGCTGCTCATCACATGCTGCGGGGGCACTGCATGTGATGGATGTGTGTCTGAAAGAGCAAACTGGAGGGCTTCCCCAGTGGTTGAAGGCTGAGATCTCCATCATGGCTGCATACCGTACAAGAAGGCAGGATCTTAGCACTGATGTGCAGTATCTTTCATTAGTACATACGTTGCTTAGTCAAAGCTAATCATGGAGATGACCTCTGAAGACTGTGTGTGTGAGGTTAGGGAAAAAGGACCAAAGTGGCGAGAAATGGCAGGTGGGAAGCTTGTCACTGGTCTACGGTCAGTTATAGAGCATGAGCAATACTGAGTTTAATCCTAATACATCTATTTAAGAATGATAAAATATTTATATAGGTTCATTTAAGCCACTAGAGAAACCATTTAGATTTACTACCTAATACAGTAAGTACAACTTCTGATTATTATTAAAAAAAACCCAGCTCTTTCCTCATTGCATCCCTTTCCATAGCAACAATTTTTCTTTTTACAATACATCTGAAAAAGTTAATAACATTTGTAACAGGATGAGATGGTGCACCCATGGTCCTAGCTGGGCAAACCTGATTCTCCTCCTTGATGGCTTGGTGAACGGCACTGAGCCACATTCTCTTTACTCTTCTGCTGCACTTCCAGTACCTTCCTACTGCTTTAACTTTCATTTCTTTTCTGCACCTGCCGGGTCTCTGATCTTCTCTGCAATCTCAGCCAGATCTAGAAAACTTGCAAATTTCTTTGCAATACCCCAAAATCCCAGCGTACTATCCTCATCTCTGTCACACTTGTTACTTGTTCTGTCTGCAAAGCGCTGTCACAAAAACACACAGGAACCGGCCTATCCATACACACACACACACAACCCGATCAACGCTGGATAATGTTCACTAATGTGCTCTGTCTGCCATGTACTGCTTCTCACACTCCCACACAAAGGCGTGCATGCAAGCTCGCACAAGTGGTCGCACACGCATGCCCAAGCACAGAGAGGCTCATGCAGGTGTGCACAGACTCCCAAATGCACACACAGGCAAATATACACACGGAGGCACAGGCATCCACACAGGCACGTGCATGCACACAAGTTGTTATAGACCCGACTGCTCAAACAACGCGGGCACTTCTGCGAGGGCAAAACCACAGCGAGGCGATCTGCCAAAATTTTTGCTAACAATTTTTGGTCACAATTCAGCAACGATATAGGACGGTATGCATCTGGCTGTAGTGGGTCCCTTCCCGGTTTCGGAATGAGAGTGATATGGGCTGCATTCATCTGGGTGGAAAACTGCCCTGCCGAATTAAAGAGGAAAAAAGCGAGGTTAAAGGTCCCGTCACCTATCAAGCAAGCCCTTATAAAATTCAGCCGAGAGACCATCTGGTCCCGGGGTCTTCAAGCGTTTGGATTTATAAATAGCCCTCCGGACTTCCTCCTCTGAAATTGGCTTATTTAAACATTTTTTGCTCCTCTGTGAGGGTAGGAATCGGGAGAGACTCACAAAACTGTCTGCACGCCTCTTCCGACCAACCCTCCGTCCTGTATAATTGCTGATAAAAATTTCGAAAGAGGCGCAATAGTAGTGTGTTTGTTTCCACGTGTCCTTTCGTTCTTAGTCCCGTCACAAACCGAGTCGCTCTCGCAGATCTAATCAAATGAGTCATTAATTTACCCGCCTTATTACTATGTTGATACAGCCTATGTTGGTAATATAAAATACTTTTTTTTGCTCTCTGGTGTAGTATTGAATTTAGCGTATTTTGCACCGATAGGTAGTTATCTTTATTTTGTCTCGTGTGTGACTGGACCAGACAAACCCGGGCCTTGCGTAATTGTTCAGTCAACAGTAAGACCTGCTTATTCAAACTCTTCCGCCGATGTGCCACATATGCGATAATATCCCCGGAGACCGCTTTAGCGGTATACCAATATAATATTGGCTGTTCAACATGTGCCTGGTTGAAGGATTCATAGTCCACCCACCGTTTTGTTAAATATTCATTAAAATGCTTATCTTCAGCCAGGTAGTAGGGATATCTCCACAGTCGAGCTCCTTGTTCAGGACGCCCGTCTGCACATCTAGCCAAACCGGGGCATGATCTGAAATTAATATCCTCAATACCCGCCTTGTATCGTAGGAAACATATGGGAGCTTAGAAAAAAATCTATACGGGAATAGGTACATGCGCCCGGGACAGGTGAGTAAAAGTTTTTTCCCCGGGATGCAAAGTACGCCACGGATCCACCAAATGCAGGTTTTCTCTAAGTGAGCCGGTCCCCTGCCCATTCCATACTCTTTGCGCCTGTGGGAGGCGTCTAAGAGAGCGTCTTGAATCGTATTAAAGTCTCCTCCCATAATAATATTATCTGAGATATATGGAAGGAGGTGTTGATACACCTCCTGAAAAAATTTTTGGCTCTAAGTATTCGGGGCATACAAGTTACATAATATTAAAGGTTTAGCGTATAATTCCCCAATCAATATAAGAAACCGGCCCTCTGGATCCTTAATCTCTTTCTGAATTTGATATGGTAAAAGTTTATTAACCAAAATCGCTACCCCCGCTGATCGGGTAGTGGCCGAGGCGTATAACCCCTCCTACCCAGCCTCCAGCTAATTTAGTGTGTTCTATGTCCGTAAGATGTGTCTCTTGTAAAAATCCAATGTCAGTCCCTTTACGCTTTAACGTCTGTAGGATCTTGTGTCTCTTAATCGGGGTATGATACCGCATACATTCCATGAGATTATGCGAGTTAGTGTGCTAGGCATAGACGGAAGAAAAAAACAACATAGATTTGCTAAATTTGCAATCCACACGAAAGCCTTCCCAGCTAAGGCCCCGTACCTATCTTCCCCCGCATGTGTACCATATCATACTGGAACGTTCCCATAAAAATACAAGGAATACAGTGAATGGAACGGCTTAAGAAGCCATCAGCAGCTCATTTCAAGCCCCCCTTCTCCGCCCTCCCCTCCCCAGCGACTCCCCACCCCTCCCCCACCACCCCCCCCACTCCCACATCCATCCCCCAGACCCCAATGGGCCTTCACCTGTCATAAGAACGCAAACCGGATTTTCCCCGCCCGGGTCTGCATTTGGGGGCAGGCCTCAGACCGGATGACCACCCCCCCCCTCCCGCTCCTTTCCTCCACCACGCGTATGTAAGCTATCAAGTATGTGCATAACCTCTTTTTTTTTTTTTCCTTTCTTTTCCCCCTTTCCTGAAACTACTAGCAGTCCGCTGCACCTCAATTGAGCCACTTGAAGTAACTATGCAATAACCCTCCCTTTCAAGAGAGTCCTATAGCCTTGAGTATTCTGATTCAGTCCATTTAGTCCGGCATCATTGCCTTGTCCATCATTGATGAAACTCTGGAAGCTGTTTTCCTCCTTGGACGTTCTACTCGCTGCCAGTTCGAG
Organism: Rhinatrema bivittatum; assembly: GCF_901001135.1. NCBI lineage: Eukaryota > Metazoa > Chordata > Amphibia > Gymnophiona > Rhinatrematidae > Rhinatrema > Rhinatrema bivittatum. The sequence continues at coordinate 9,425,919 of NC_042620.1, forward strand.
GACGCAGCCCCCCGAATCTTTGTGACTGTTTCTTCTGAAATAGACGGAGGAGGTTCCAGATGTGCCTGTGAAAGGCCTCCGTAGCTTCCTTCATGGTTTTCAAACGATATGTCGTCCCATCCTTTTGAAAAGACAGCGAAAAGGGAAAATTCCACCTGTATCTTATGTCTGCCGCACGTAGAGCTGCTGTGACACTTTTCAATTCATATCTCTTTTTTAACGTACTGGCTGCCAATCCTGGTAAACCGATACTGTAGTATTTCTCCAAGTCCACTGCTTCTTCTTACGGGCCAGCGCCAGAATATTTTCCTTTTGCAGGTAGCTATTGAAATTTATTATAATATCTCTCGGCTTGTTATCTCTGCGGACTCCCAGTGCCCTGTGCGCTCTTTCTATTGTAAGGGATTCTCGTGCTGGATCTCTTTCCGTGGACGCCTCTCCTCTTCCCCTGGTCAAGAAGAAAGGTGCAAAACGATTTTGCAGTCTCCATGCTGTCTCTAAAGTCTGCCAGTTCGGGTATCCCTCGCAGTCGGATGTTCATTCTCCTCGAGCGGTTTTCCATGTCTCCAGCTTATCTTGCAGAACAAGCAGTTCAGTATGGGTTTCGGTTGTTTTCTGGTTAGGGTCTGTAGCACTGCCTCATGGCTTTCCACCTGAACATCTAAATCATCGACCCTGCGTCCCAGCGCCATAAAGTCCTCTCTCAATTCAGAAAAGGAGTGTAGCATTCCTCTTTGTTCTGTTTCATGTCCGCCCGAAGTTCGATAAACCAATCTCTCATCGTGTCCTTTGTTGGTAAGTCTGAAAGGGAGGACGCCCCCTCCGAGATGCTTGTGGGGATAGTAGCGGCGCCTCAGAATCAGAGCCTCCCCCTCCACTCCCCTCAGGTCCTTCTGTTATGTCCATCCCTGATTGCCGCATCTCCGCCGCCACTTTGGTAAATGAAAATTTTTGTAGATCACTTTTTTTCCTGGCAGCCATCAGCTTAATGAAAGGTAGACCCTTCAATATTACTAGTTTGTGAAGTGTCTGGTCAGATCCACTATAAATGGGAGGATGATCCAGCCCAGCCCCTCCACTGGTGAGAGTGCCCACTCCTTTCCTACTCAGTACAATCGTGAATCCCCCAGCTGCACGCAGCCCCGCTTTTTATAGAATCCGACAATAAACTGTTAAGTCTGGACTACCACAATTCAAATGTGCTTCTCTGGTATAAGGCTGAAGCGGGTCACAAACCTCCTCCCTTGATTCCTTCCTCCGCACTGCTAGTGCCGCCAGGTCCTCTGGTATCAGCTCACGCACTGTATAAGGACTGTATAGGCCTCTCTTTAAGAACACTTAGAGGCAGGCCTCAGCGCGATGCCCCTACTTAAATAATTCGGTGTCAGGGTGAAGCCCTCCGTGAAGCCCACCTTTGCTGCATCTGCCAGGAAAACAATGTACCGGGCTGTCTGTTTCTTCCCCCAACTCCTCATCCAGTCACGCTGCCCTGTCTGGTCTCCTATTTTCTGTTTATTGTGAATTTCCCTGCTCCCTCTCGCAGGTCTTACAAATCACTGCAGTGATCGCGCCACAGCCCACTTATGCAGTCCAGAATCTCAACTGGCAGTCACCACAGGCCTTGATTATACTCCCGTACTAATATGAAAAAGGCTGATTTGGTCTCTAGTCTCCAGCGCCCCTCCTCCGTTTCTCATGCAGTTCGGGCCCGCCGGGTCTGTGTACATCCGTTATTTATATTTTGAAATTTGCACCGGCAGTCACAGTCAGCCGCTCAGATAAAATCATTCCCAGTCTTTTACGCGATCAGCGTGCAGGCCGGGTTAATCACAAGCTCACCTCGTTGCCACGTGGTGCTACTGCGCTCCTCTGAGATGTTTACCTCTAAGGGCATCGCCTGGCCAAGGGATGCCTCACCACGTCCCCGATCGCTGTCTGCACTTTTCATCAAACTATTTAGTTTGTGCTTTCTCAGCATAAGATTATGTGATCCGGCAGGCCCTGTAGCACCACGGCAGAAGTGTCACAGCGAAAGAGCGGTTCCAAAATGGCGAACGGGAGGATCTCAGCCCAGCCACACCGGCGAGTGTGGCATTCCCATCTCTCAAATATCTGTTTTTATTGATATGCAGTCGGTATGTAGTTGGTCAGCGTCGCTCAGGCTTCCCGATGGAGGTATTAAGATCGCGGTTTGCACATTTTTTGAAAGCTTTTAATTGTTTTAAATATTTCTTCTATTGAAAAGGCTTGTTATGAATAATCTAAAGCCTATTGTTCAATCTTAGAGACTGTCAGTTGAAAGATGGAGAAATTACTACATACCTGATAATTTCCTTTCTTTAGTGAATTGTAGGTCAATCCCAACGAGTGAATTATGCACCTCTGCCAGCAGAAAGAGATGGAGCAAAAGACATATATTCCCACCCCGTCATCAGCCCACCAGTATTCCCTGGAAAAGCCAAACTGTAGGCAAACTGATTATACGTGAACATTATTATCCACAGGCAAACACTCATGTTACTCAACCAACAGGAACACTGAACTCAGTGAATGAAAGGAACATATCTATCAAACTAAGGCCTAGAGAAGTCACTTACCAGTTGACAACGAAGAGCAGGAATCATACTCTGGGACTGACCTACCCTTCACTAAAGGAAGGAAAATTATCGGGTAAGTAGTAATTTCTCCTTCCTTAGCATTTGTCTAGGTCAATCCCAACGAGCGGGGATATACCAAAGCTAATCTTGAAAAGGGTAAGAGGCTGCCAGTGGTCCAGACAATAGGTGTCCTCCCTAGCCCTAACATCCAAGTGGTAATGCTTGGAGAAGGAGAGCAAAGATGACCATGTTGCCGCTTGGCAAATTTCAACAGGTGACAAGAAATGAAGTTTCACCCACGATACTGCCTGAACCCATGTGGAATGCGGTCTAATCTGTCTCAGTAAGGCAACTTCAGCAGCCACCTAGGCTGTCGTAATGACTTCCTTAACCCAGAATGCCTGCATCACCAGAGCTCCTTACTTACCTCCACCAGGAAGCACGTATAGACGACCAGACTTCCGAACAACCTTAATCACCTCCTAACACCGCTGTAAAGGACGCCTGACAATGAAGGAACGCAAAAGGCAGTACTCATCTTCATCTCTGACCCTGTCCAAGGCAGGCAGAGAAATGGACTGATTCAAATGAAATTCCAAAACGACTTTAGGCAAAAATAAAAAAAGGGCATCATCTGAAGTTGAACTGCAACCAGAGTCCAATGGAGAAGGCTCACTGCAGGAAAGAGGCAATGGAGAAGGCTCACTGCAGGAAAGAGCCTGCAGCTTAAGGACTTGTGCTGATTAGATTACTACCAGAAAACCTGTCTTCAAGGTAAGCAGCCGCAAGGAAAGAGTATGCAGCAGTAGAAAAGTCAGACCCACCAAACACTATAGAGGACAAGTTAAGGTCCCACACAGGCACCAGAGGCCGCAATGGGGAGTGAAGATGTTTATCTCCCTACAAGAAATGGGACACGTCAGGATGGGAAGACAACGATCCTCCAATGATTCTTTCCCTATAAGAAGCCAGGGCTGTGACTTGACCTTCAAGGTGCTAAGGGCCAAACCCTTAAGCAAGCCTTTCTGTAAAAATTCCAAAATCAAAGGAATATCCACCTTGAGCGGTTAAGTACCTTGCTCAGAACACCAGGCACCCAGACCCTTCAAACTCTAACCTAGGCTAGAGAAGTAGAAAATTTCCAGGCCCTTTCAATGAACAAACAGTAAGACAGAATCAATCTGGATCCTCATGCAGAATGAGCCCACGACATAAAGGTCCATCTGAAATGTAGACCAAGGGGACTATCCACCAGAAATCTCTGGAGATTGGTATACCACAGCTTTTGAACTCAATCTGGAACCAGTAAAAGGATGGTGCTGGTTTGACTTGTAAACCTTCTGGATCAGACTGCCTATCAGAGGCCAGGGGAAATGATACAGCAGGGCACCGTGTGGCCACTCCTGAAAAGAGCTTCAATGCCTATCACTTTTGGGTCCCACCTGCAACTACGCAAAGCGTGGAACCTTTGCATAGTTGAAGCTCTCCAAGAGGCCTAGATCTGATGGACTCCAGCAGTTCACCAAGAGCAGAAAGGTCTTGTCTGCCAGCTCCCATTCTCCTAGGTCCAAGTTTCTTCTGATGAGGAAATTGAATCTATAGTTGTTCGTTCAAGCTATGAGAAGGCGGATATGCTTAGAAGAAGCTGCTCTAGCCGCTTGGCAGATCGCCGGCACATCAACCAAACCGCTCTTGCTTCCCATTTGTTGATGATCCACTGCCACTCTGCTGCATTCCAGCGCCCTTGCAGCATCAACTCCTGACAGAGAGCTTTCCAGTCCTGGAGGCTTGCATCTGTCATGAGTACCAATCAATCCAGTGCTGTCAGGGAAATTACTTTCCTAAGATGATTGGCCTGTAACCAGTCATCTTAGGAAAGGAACATGGGATCTCACCTCTAATGGGAGGAAAAGCCTCACCGCATAGTTTGACTGCAGACTCTAACAGGAGATCAACTGGCACTGAAGAGAGCGCTTATGTGCCCTCTCCCAGGGAACAACTTCTAATGCGGCAGCCATCAACCCCCAGATCTATAGATAAGACCCATAGTCATACAAATAGGGTTCTGCAGGGATCAAACTCATAGCATCAACGAGTGAAACAGAGACTGCAGTAGGAAAACTCTGCCCTGTCTTGTATTGAACTGAACCTCAAGATATTCCAGGATCTGAGACAGCTGCAAATCACTTTAGGCCAAGTTCACCCCTGAGCTTAGTTCCTGTAGCAAGGAACCACCCTAAGGGAAGCATGAAGACTCTCTTCCATGGTTTTGGTTTGAATCAACCAGTTGTCCAGATAGGGGTGAATTAGAATGCCCTACTTGTGGAAAGCCGCCGCAAACATTACATGACCTAGGAAGAAAGGTCCCAAGCGCTGCAGCTAGCCCAAAAGGCAAGGCCTGAATCTGGTAAGGATGATCCAGAACAGCAAAACGGACCACTGAAGTTCCCACTGGATGGGAATATACATCCAGTATGGGCTGAAATGACCTTTCTTTCTTGGGCATGACCAAATAAATGGAATTACCAAACAATCAAAACTTCACTCTAAATTTTTAAACAAAAATTTCAATGTGGGTCTACCCAGATATTTAAAAATGGAGAAAAAGACTTCAGAGCCTCAAGCTTGTTCTACCAAGAACATATAACATGTACGAGGTGAACACATTGATCCAAAGTAATCTGGATCCACCTGTGGTAAAAATGGGATAGACGCCACCTATCTCTTGAACCAACAGGTGAGCCTGCCAACCTTCATTGGCAGACTCAAGGGTTCCACCTCCAGAGGCCGTATACCTTCGAGGTCCTCGGAGGTGAAAGGACTGAGATCTGGGGAAGGGACAGAACCTCTGGGAAGAACTTCCCCTATAAAGCTGAAAACACCTCAATTGCTTTGCTTTAGGATAGTCTCAATCCTCTAATCCTGAGCATCCTGCAGTGCCACACCTCCCTCTACCAGGATGGTGAAATGGTTCATGACAGAACACACCAAGGCATCCACCCTAAGGAAAAGCAACCACTCTCTGGTCTGTGGATCCAAGGGGTATAAACCGCCAAGACGCGTCCTTCTTTGAAAGATGCTCCTGCATAGTCCATTCCAGAAGTCAAATCTTAGAGTGCAACCTGAAGGGGAAAGAAACAAGAAGCTTTGCATAAGGTGACCAAAATAGGAACTTTCTTCTGCCTTCTCAAGGAGTCAGTCCCAGCCGGTCCGAGGGTCTTCAATGCCTGAGATACCAAACTTGGCAATTCATCTCTAAGAAAGAAACAGAGTAGAGTTCGATTTGACTCCAAAGGTGGGGAAATGTTCCCCATCACCATTAACATCATCAGTATCATTTTAATTCACCTACATTCGAGTTTAGTCAGGCCATATTGTGCCACAGCGCTTGGCTGCAGAGCCAGGCAGAGGAGCACTTGGAACGCACAGACCAACCTTAGTAGGCACAGATAATTCAGAAGTCCGGTGCCCTGTAGGAACGTTTACCAACCCTGGAAGAATTTTACTCAGGAAAAGAGGATGGGTCATTCCAGGCCCCACAGGCTCGAAACTGACATCTTGAGAGCTAGCAGCTCATGACGACTTGGCTCATGGATCAACCAAAGGAAGGGATACTCTCATTATGCCACTCTCGGTCCCAGTCCCCACAGACCGGACAGAGGGACCATTGCTGGCAAAATCAAAAGGGGCTAAATCGTTCTGAGCATCCAGGCAGCGCTGACACAAGCTTAAAGAAAGCTCCGGCTGGATGACCCTGACGTGGCATTCAGCACCACAGATAAGTGCTTAGGCTTCCTCTTGTGGGTACCATAGTTGTAAGCTTGCAGAACGGTGAAAGCTTGCATCTGGAATATGTGTGCATAAAGCTCGAGCCCAAAATAGGCACCGAAAATGTGTGCGTTCACGTATACGCACCTAGGCCACACACCCAACTAGGCACCCAGTCTGGGCACCCATTAAACCAAGGTGCCTAAGCAGGATGCACAAATGGATGCACAAGCGTGCATCGAGAGGCCCACAGCACAAAAACCGCATGCAAAGACTTCATGGCCTGCCATGCGCTCAAAATGATAGATGCCTGCGAGTGAGGCCTAGCCAAATGGCTACTCACCCCGCCATGCCTGCGCTGCCTCCTCAGCTCACAGAACTCCCCAGAGACTTAAGTGGGATAGATGAAATTTGGTTCTTGCCTGCTAATTTTCGTTCCTGTAATACCACAGATCAGTCCAGACCAGTGGGTTGTGCATCCCTACCAGCAGATGGAATCAGAGCAAAACTTTTGGGCACTGCTACATATATGAGAGTGCCACCAGCAGTCCGTAAGTATTAGCCTGTACCCAAGCCCACACTAATTAACAGAACTAACGGGCAAAGGGTGTTGAAACCCAATCAAACCTACAATCCATTCGCCCCCATGAAAACAATAAACAGAAACCAAACACCTATGAAACTGCTCCATCAAGCACCTCTGCAAAAGGAGCTCATAGAAAACAGCAAATCAACCTAGCATAAGGCAGTCTTTTGGAATCTGAAAAGGGGTGGGCCTCTGGACTGATCTGTGGTATTACAGGAATGAAAATTAGCAGTTAAGAACCAATTTTCATTTCCTGAACATACCCAGATCAGTCCAGACCAGTGGGATGTACCCAAGCCACCCTACATTGGGCAGGAACCTGAAAGACCCACACGTAGAACACTCTCACCGAAGGACGATTCCTCAGTAGCTTTAACGTCCAGCCGATAATGCTTAGTGAAAGTGTGAAGTGTGAAGTGAGGACCACACCGCTGCCCTACAGATTTCCTGAGGTGACAGAAGCTGACACTCCACCCAGGAAGTAGCCTGGGCCCTGGTAGAATGAGCTCTTAGACCCAAGGGTACTTGATGCCCTCGGGCTCTGTATGATGAGCAGATAGCTTCTTTAATCCAACGGGAGATGGTAGCCTTAGAAGCCTTGTCCCCCTTCTTAGGTCTGCTGAATAGGATGAATAGATGATCTGAATGTCGGAAGTCATTGGTAACCTCCAGATAGCGCAACAGGGCGTGCCTTATGTCCAAAAGATGAAGATCTTTCTCATGAGAGGATTCCCGGGATCACTGCGGAAACCCCAGGAGCTCCATCGTCTGATTGACATGGAAGGCAGAGACAACCTTGGGGCCGAAGGACGGAACCGTGCGCAATGAAACCCTATCGTTGTATATCCTAAGAAAGGGATTGTGACACGACAACGCCTGTAATTCTGAAATCCGTCGAGCCAAACAAATGGCCACCAGAAACACGGTCTTTAAAGTTAAATCTTTAACCGAAGCCCTGCGTAAAGGCTCAAAGGGGGTTCCACAAAGCACACGAAGTACTAGATTCAAACTCCAATCTGGACACAAGGGGCAGATGGGAGGGTGCAAATGTTTGACCCCTTTGAGAAACCGAGCAATATCTGGGTGAGCCGCTAGCGAACAGCCATAAAACCTGCCCCTCAAGGCACCTAAGGCACCCTCTCTGCCCCCCTAGTCCCTTCTTCTAAAGATTCGCATTTACAAAGAGCTCTCTGTAAAATAGTGTAAAATGCTGTAAAATAAGCTCTTGTTCCCCATTTTAAGTTAAGCTCGTGTTACCCGCATTTGCATTCAGTTCATGTTACATTTAGTTCATTTACATTCAGTTCATTTTACTCGCATATATGAAGAGTTATATGTAAAGCATTTTAAGCTAAGTTCTAGTTTCAATGTAAACCAATGTGATACTCACAGTGTATGTCAGTATATAAAATTGCTAAATAAATAAAATAAATAAATAAGGCTGCTACCTGGACCCGAAGGGAATTGAATGCTAAACCCTTAGCTAGCCCCTGCTGAAGGAAATCCAACACCAGGGGTACATCCACTGATAATGGATCCAAGGAGCGCTGGAGCACCAAGCCTCAAACAGCTTCCAGACTCTAACATAGGCCATAGAAGTAGCCAATTGACGCGCCTGAAGAAGAATGGAAATGACCTGTTCCGAATATCCCTTCAATTGCAAACTTTGCCTCTCAAAAGCCAAGCTGCGAGAGAGAAGTGATCCTCCCACTCTGAAATATGGGTCCCTGACAAAGCAGATGCGGAAGATGAGCCAGCAGCAAAGACCTTCTATCGCCATGTGAACCAGATCCACGAACCATGGGCGAAGCGGCCATTCTGGAGCCACCAGCACTACACTGCCTGGATGGAGCTCTATGAAATGGAGGAGTCGACCGATGAGAGGCAGGGAGGGAAGGCATAAAGAATTCCCGTGGGCCAAGGACACACCAGAGCGTCTAAGCCTACAGAGCCCAGCTGTCGGTGACAACTGAAGAAGCGTTCTGTCTTTGCATTGGACCAAGTTGCCATCAGATCTAACTGTGGTATGCCCCACCTGGCGCAAATGAGGTTCCAAGCTTCGGAAGCCAGCTCCCCACTCCTCGGATCAAGCTGTTGCCTGCGGAGGAAGTCCCTTGAACATTCTCCAACCCTGCGATGTGTGATGCGGCAATTCCCCTGAGATGGTGCTCTGCCCAGGCGACCAAAAGTCGTGCTTCGAGCGCCACCGCGGGACTTCTTGTCCCACCTTGCTGGTTGATGTAAGCCACTGTCGTCGCATTGTCGGAGAACCTCGCACCATTCTGTCTTCGATCAGGGGTAGGAATGCTTGCAGGGCAAGTTGGACAGCTCTCGTCTCGACTCGATTGATGGACCAGGATCTCTCCGTCGGAGACCAAAGACCTTGGGCGGCTTTGTCTTCACAAACTGCTCCCCAACCTGACAGGCTGGCATCGGTGGAGATCACCACCCAATTCGTAGGGTCCAGATCCACCCCCCGCTCCAGATTGTTGCGCGATAGCCATCACGATAGACTGACTCTGGAAGCAAAGGCATTGGTAAATGGAACTGCTCTGACACCGGGCTCCACCTCAAGAATAGCGCATGCTGTAACGGTCATAAGTGAGCGAACGCCCACGGGACCAAATCCAAGGTGGAAGCCATGGATTCTAGGACTTGCAAAAGATGCCAGACTGTAGGGTTCACCCTTTTGGTGAACCCTACAGTCTGGCATCTGATCTTGCATCACCCGGTCCGACGCCAGAAATACTTTGCCGCGAAAGGTATCAAATCGCGCTCCCAAGTAAACCAGAGCTTAGGTGGGCTCCAAGTGACTCTTCTGCACATTTATGATCCAACCGAGCGACTGTAAAGTGAACCTCACTCTCCGGACTGATCTCTTGCAGTCCTCTTGTGACTTTGCTTGAATCAACCAGTTGTCCAGGTATGGATGAACTAGAATCCCCTCCTTGCGAAGGAAAGCCGCTACCACCACCATGACTTTGGTAAAAGTACGAGGAGCTGTTGCCAGACCAAAAGGAAGGGCTCGAAACTGGAAATGCTGGCCCAACACATTGAAGCACAGATACTGTTGGTGGTCCAGCCGGATTGGTATGTATAGGTATGCCTCCGTGAGATCCAGGGACGCGAGAAACTCTCCTTTCCATACAGCAGCCATTATCATCCTCAGGGTCTCCATACGAAAACGAGGGATCCGAAGACAATGGTTCACCTTCTGCAGATCGAGGATGGGCCGAAACGTGCCCTCCTTCTTGGGGATCACAAAGTAAACCGAGTACCGACCCTGGCCCTGCTCTGTCACAGGAACCGGGACAATGGCCCTTAGATCGAGCAGTCGCTGTAGGGTCCCCTCACCGCCTCGCGCTTGCTGTGTGAGACCATGCGGGACTCCACAAAGACCTCCCGAACCGGACGTGAAAACTCTAGAGCGTAGCCATCCCTGATCACCTCCAGGACCCACCGGTCTGAGGTAATCCTTGCCCACTCCATGTAAAAGCTGGACAATCTGCCCCTGACAGCTTTGACAGCGGAATGGGTGCTCATGGCCTCATTGGGAGGGCTTACCGCTCCCTGCACCAAGGTTTCCAGAGTCCCTGCCTGGGTGACGACCACCGCGAAAGGACTGTTGGTGTCCTGATGTCTGTTTGTGTCCAGAAGGTGCTGAATATCTGCCAGTCTGGAATCTGCGACAATCACAAAAGCGAGTCCGAGGGGGAAACACTTTCTTCGAAGATCTTCTATCCTCTGGTAACCTATTACCCTTGGACTCCCCGAGCAGCTTTACCAACTGGTCCAGATCCTCCCCGAAAAGGAGCTTGCCCTTGAAGGGAAGATTACAAAGTTGGGATTTAGAGGACAAATCCACAGCCCAATTACGCAATCAGAGGAGCCGACGCGCAGCCACCACGGACTCCATGCTACGTGCGGAGGTATGCACAAAATCATATAAAGCATCCGCCACATACGCGATGCCTGCTTCCAAATGTGCGGCTTGTAATGCACCACTACCGCTGGCCCCAGAAATGGGAACTGCCTCCTGAGCCCAACAAAGGCAAGCCCTCTGCATAAGGCTAGCGCAAACCGCTGCCCGAAGGCTCAGAGCGGGCACCTCAAAGACCTGTTTCAACTGGATCTCCAGCTTGCGGACCTGCATGTCCTTCAAAGTGGCAGCTCCAGCCACGGGGATGGTGGTTTTCTTCGTGACCACCGAAACAGCCACGTCTACCTTTGGAATCTTAAACAGATCCAAAACATCCTCCGAAAGGGGATAGAGCTTAGCCATAGCCCTGCCCACTTTCAGCCCCGCATCCGGAGCATCCCACTCACGGGTCACCAGTTTGCGGACCTTCTTAGACAGAGGAAATGATGTTGTCGGTCCCCCGAATCCCATCGAGGACTGGATTAACCCCTTCACTATCGGATTCCTCCTGAGAAACCTTAAGACCCAGGACCTCCAAAACCTGGGGAATAAGGGGCTGCAGTTCATCCCATTTAAACAGGCGGAGAACGCTGGGATTGTCCCCCTCTGCAGCCAGGAGGTCGTCCTGAGCAATGTCCCCCAGATCAGGAACCGGGCCCGGATCCGCCCCCGGATTTGGGACTGCTCCCGAGCCAGGCCCTAGCCCCGGGAACTGTCCTCCCCAGAGTAGGGCTGGTCCACCGATTGCTGCTGAGGTTCCGCGGGCCTCCCATTCTTAGAAGGTGGTTTTGATTGATCCACCGGTCGCCCGGGTCTCTTGTGCGCCGCCTGCTTCCTAGCTAGGAAGGCCTGGTGCAAAAGGTGAACAAACTCCGGAAAGAACCCTTCCGGTTCCCCTTCCCCCACTGGAGGATCATTAGGTACAGACCAGTCAACCCCCAAAGAGGGATCCTCCCCCACCAGGGCCAAAATGGGGGGGGGGGGCAATCCTCCTCACACGATCCGCAGCGCGAGGCAAACCCCCCCCCCCCGACGAGCGGAGGCCCTGCTTTTCAAGGCGAACACCTGAAGATGAGCCCTCTAGCCCCGAGGAGCAGGCTGCACAAAGACAGGCTGGTCTAGTGCCTGTCTGCTTGCACCACACGCACGGCAGGCCGCCGTTTTCGTGCGAGGCGCCATTATTAGTTGCGCACAGCCACGAGGTCCGAGACTGAAGGAGTAGGCTGGCATCCGTGCAGAAGCGCGCACGCTGTTGCTGCTGCGGCAAAAAGGTTCAGTCCGGGCAAAACACACCGGCGGCACGCCGATGCAGACCGCGCTGCAAGCTGTGCCTACAAGGCCAACTTACCCCCTCCCTCATCGAGCAACCCAGAGCCCCGGGAGCTGAGGTAAAATGTGGGGGAAGGCGCTGCAGGCACTTCCCGGCCAGCCGCTACACAGGCAGGCCCCCCTAGGCACCGACTTCTTACCTCAGATTCCAAGAAACACCCAGTAGGTTTTTGTTTTTTTTTAATTTGATTACTTTTTTTTTTTGTAACTTTATGAAGCCATCTTCCTAGTGCAAGGAGTCAAGTGAGCAGCTTCTGTGGTGAGTAAACCTGGAGCCCCTGGCTATCAACATACCGGATTGTTGTGGGCGAAACCCTAGGCAGGGGTGTCCAATCCCCCCCGGTCGCCCGGCTTCCACTGAGGGATGGCCCACGAAGGTGTCTAACACCTCAGGGAGCAGACCTATCAAAAAATTCCTATCTTTCTTAACAAATCTGCTAACTAACTAAAGACTGCAGGAGTGCACCTCTACCATATGCTGGAGTCAGAGAAATACTGAGGGACTGCAGGTGGCACTCTCATATATGTAGCAGTGCCAGAAGTTTTTGCTCTCTGACTCCATCTGCTGGTAGGGATGCACAACCCACTGATCTGGACTGATCTGGGTGTTTCTCTTGGTTTGTTTTTTTTTTTTAATAAGAAAAACGTTCACCTGAGCCCAGCCCTCCGTGGCTGAGAGTAGGAATGGGTCCCGGCTACGGGGGGGGGGGGGGAGAGAGCTAAACCCGAACCACCAGCCTGCAACCGCTAATCGCACTATAGGTCCAGGCACCTCAAGGCTACCAAACTGAAGCACTCTACTGAGGGAGGCAAGTGGTGCTATAGCCTTTTCTTCCCAAAAAAGATGTCAAAGTTGGGCGCGCAACTGGCCACTCAGGAGCGCGCCGATGCCCGCAGTAAATAAAAAGGAGCAAAATCACCTTGTGGCCTATCACACACCAAAGGAAAAATCTAGAAGCAGGGCCTAGCCAAATGGCTGCTCAACCCGCCGGGCCTGCACTACCTCCTTACCTCACCGAACTCCCCAGAGACGTGAGCGGGACAGGTGAACGCCAAGGTAACAGACCCTTTCTCCTGCTTTCCTCTTGCTGCTGTATTATTTTATTTTTTTTGCAAAGCAACAAAACTTACCTGAGCTCAGCCTTCCTTAGATGAGAGCAGAAACGGGGCCTGGCTATGAGGGAAGAGGGCTAAAGCCTTCACTGCCAAGCCTCTCTCTACTTGCAACCACTATTAAGAATTTCTGGTCCACGACAGTCAATGCTATCAGACTGAGGGAGGGACCACACAGAATCACCTCAGGAGGCAAGTGGTGCTATATACACATCATCTTTCTATTATCTCCTTTCAATTCCTTCTTTTCTTCTCTTTTTTTTTTTTACTTACAGACAATCTTCCAAAGGGAAATGCATATCCACCATCTGCTGGAGATGGAGAATACTGGCAGGCTGTCGGGGTGGGACTATATGGCCATGACTTCAGCTTTTGCTCCATCTCCATCTGCTGGCAGTGGTGCATAACCCACTCGGGATTGACCTACTCGAATGCTAAGGAAAATCTGTTTACTGTTTATAAGTCAATATTCTTTGAAAATAAAGTTGCTTATGGAAATACATGTGCTTGAACATTCTTTTGTCTGATATAACATTTCACCTTTCCTGTTCTTAATACCAGCTATCATTTCCTTGTTAAATTGTTTTCAAAGTTCAAAACTAAAGATTCATCAGCTTTATTCTCTTACTTCTAATGTCTCCTTTAACCAATACTGAATCAATAAGCTATACTAAATATTTTTCAGCAAGATTTTTCCATTTCCCCTAGACATGATCTCCTTCAGGATCCTCTTACTCCTAGATCTAGGCTCAGTTTCTAATTGCTTAATCTGTATATTTAGACTGGCCATTGCTGACTTTAGACATCTTCTAGAAGAATGAGATGTATGATTACCCTATATTGCAGCTCTGAATACGTCCCACACGATTGATTATGATGTGACTTCCATTTTAAATAGTGGAAAGCAGAGTCACTTACATGTAACAGGTGTTCTCCGAGGACAGCAGGATGCCAGTCCTCACACATGAGTGACGACATAGGATACAGCCCGGCACAGAACTTTGATCTCAAACACTCTAGAACTTTCAAATGTGCCCTACTGAGCACGTGCAGCTGTAGCCATCACCCTGCCCCCTAGGCAGAGTCCCCCAGTCCATGATATAGTTAATGCATGGAGAAGCAACTCCCAAGGGAGGTGGGTGGGTTTCATGAGGATTAACATCCTGCTGTCCTCAGAGAACACCTGTTACAGGTCCTCTGCTTTCTCCGAGCAGGAAGCAGGAAATCACACAGTGCTGAAAGCACTATCACTCTCCTTTTTGCCTGTGAGGCAGCCAACCCACAAGGGGTCCAGGCTGGAGAAGAGCTGGGTTCTACAAAGAAAAACCATATAAATGACTGAGACATAAAACCCTCATGCATAGCAGGGGCGCCTAAGGCAGAGGAGTGATGCGAGTGCAAGCAGAAACATACTCCTTATCACAGAAAACATTAAAAGCAGGGTTTTGGATCAGTAAACCTGACAATGATAGTAGGTCTGGAACCTCTAGGCTTGTTTACATCTCTAGGCTTTACAGGAAAAGCCTAGAGATGTAAACAAGAAAAGGCCTCTTGGACGAAGACTGCACAGTTTCCTTCAGTGTCAGAAGACAACTGAAAATCCAACTGGGGCCTGAAAAACTCCCCAAAAAGCAATTGTGGTCTGAAGTGTACCCATGTGTGGCTGATAGGCACAATGGGCAGAAAGCCCAAGCAACGCCTGGAGAACAATCAGCACAATGGCAGGGCCTTGAACAGACCCTACGTGCCAAAACACCAGACCTAGCTGACCATGCAGGACAGCGACAAGAGATTCAGGCAACCCCTGAATCAGATGCTAGTTCAAACTCCCGAACAGGGAGTTAGGCCTGACGATCACCACTCACTGCACCCTATTAGGGGCAGGACTATCCATCCCATCTACAGGATAGGTCAGGTGAGCAGGAAGGCACGTTCGGCAACCTAGTGAAGGGAGAAGAGCTAAAGGCAGTAATGCCAGAGCCTGGTGAACATATAGAGAAAATGTGCTGAATCTTTCCCTGCACGTATACACGGAGATATACCAGGAATGCCTTAGCGTTTCCTCCTCTCCCCCTGACATTCTAACTGGAAGTCAGAGGGAGCGAGAACACAAGGAAGCAGGCCACTGGACTGGAAGGGTAAGCACAAGGCGCTAGGTTGTATATCCCAACGACAAGCAAATAACTCACTGCCGTTTCCAGTAGGGAGTTACCCACCGAGATAGAGCCCTCAGCCTGAATGGAACAGCTGGAACTGAGAGCGAATTCTCCAGGGAAGAAATCCAGAAACACTCCTCTAAGAGACAGGAAGCTGGGGTGCCGCAAGTGCATACCACTATTGAATAGGATTTCTTCACCAGCCTGGCAACCCTAAGGTTACCAGGGCAAGGTCAAGGTGATCTCGGAACAGATTGCCAAGCACCTGGCGTAGGTATTAATACCTCAGATTGCAAATACTTCCCCCAAGGAAGCACGCAGGCCAGTAATGGAACAATCATTGCATGAACCAGGACTCCCCAGTCCGCAGACATGGTTCTCTCTAAAATGGGGAAGTGTAGCTTGCAAGACATTGCAACCAAGAGCAGAACCTCTGTTGCAAGGTTACTCATTCCCCAACTCCCTCAGCCATGAATATGGTGATAAGTTGAAAGGCATTCTTGCCCCCCCTCGCAGGCATCTCTTCTCCTCGACTCGCACAGGCCCGCCTCTAACCGCGCCCTTCTCCAATCCGAGGCCAGTCGCATGGCTGACCTCAGAGAGAGCGACAGGAAGGATCGTTAAAGCACAGGCACCCCCCCAGGTGCCACGCGCCAGGCGTCTAGCACCGAAGGAGCACAACCAAGGAGCCTGCCCTTGGTGCGCCCCTTTGTGCCCTCTCCCTCAGACCAGATAACCCTTCCTACTACCTGGCGAACCACCATCACAGCTCCCAATAGACAGAGATCACCACTCTCCCCCCCCCCCCCGAACTTCCGACCCCCACTACTGGCCATCACTTCCAATCCCTCAACACTTTCACCTTTCACGAATTTACACGTACCACCTCTCCTGGTCCCTCCTACCACATCAGAACCAATCTCCTGTAACCTGCTGGCCTCAGCTATTACATCCAGTCCCTTCTGCAAATCTCTTCTAACACCCACGACTGCAAGCCTTGCAATTAAGACCTCAGTCAGCCATGCTTTTACACCCTATCCCCACCCTCAACTACCCCCACAAGCCGCGACACCTCCACCCAAGAAACCATACTACAGCTATCCACCCTCCCAAACCCAGATCACTGGTGCCAATAATGATCTCCCCCCTCACTCAATTCCTTGGTCTCATGGCCCTCTCCCTATTCTTTTCAATTCACAATCACTAGCCAAAAAAACTACAATCCTCAATGACCTACTACTAGACAAGCAACCAGTATCTGCGCATTAACCGAAACTTGGTTTAAACCCACAGATATTGCACTCATCAATCAACTACCCACACAACAGTACGATATCATATCTCTACCCAGACACAAAAAAAGAGGCGGCCTACTATTAGCGGCCAAAAAAGAATTAAGATTAATCCCTCAGACTGTAAAGACTGCCCCCAAATTCGAAATTGGCCTCCTCAAATCTAATCGATTACAAATATGCCTAGTCTACACCCCCCCCCCCCCAGGCCTTCTAGACTCTGACGCCTCCCCCCTCATAGAATTCATGGCCAAACACATAAACAATGACTCCCCAGCCATTATCCTGGGCGAC
Organism: Rhinatrema bivittatum; assembly: GCF_901001135.1. Taxonomy (NCBI): domain Eukaryota; kingdom Metazoa; phylum Chordata; class Amphibia; order Gymnophiona; family Rhinatrematidae; genus Rhinatrema; species Rhinatrema bivittatum. The sequence continues at coordinate 9,442,973 of NC_042620.1, forward strand.
TTCAACCTCCACGTTGACATGGCCCCTCTATCCCCCAACTGTGAAGCCATTCTAGCCTCCATCAAAGCTATGGGATTTAACCAAATCATAGACCACCCCACCCATAAAGCAGGCCACACCCTCGATTTAATCTTTATCAACTCCCATCTCCCATTCACAACACCTCCCACCTGTACCCCAGTACCCTGGTCAGACCACTCGATGATCAACGCCAACCTCACGGTAAAAGAAAAACTGATCCCTTCCCCTCTCCGCAAGACCTGTTCAATAGATCCCTAGAAATGGGAATGGTGCCACAAGATTGGAGAAGTGCGGTGGTGGCTACGCTACACAAGAGTGGGAACAGAGAGGAGGCTGGAAACTATAGGCCGGTTAGCCTCACCTTAGTGGTGGGAAAATTAATGGAGACTCTGCTGAAGGAAAGGATAGTGAACTATCTACAATCCAGTGGGTTTCTCGACCCGAGGCAGCGTGGATTCACCAGGGGAAGGTCCTATCAAATGGATCAATTGATTTTTTTGATTGGGTGACTAAAGAATTGGATCAAGGAAGAGCGCTTGATGTGATCTACTTAGATTTCAGGAAAGCTTTTGATACAGTCCCGCACAGGAGGCTTATGAATAAAATGAGAAGCTTGGGAGTGAGCACAAAGGTGTTGAGTTGATTACAAACTGGTTGCTCAATAAATACATTAACTCTTAAGAGCTCTAATGTGTTAACTTATGTGACATGATATTTCTAATGCCAGGATAATAACTTTTAACAGGTAATCCATTTTTTTTACTGCGTTTTATCTTCATGATGTATTTATTACTTTTCATGCCTTTTGCCTTTTATGTAATAATTTTATCTACCTTACTTTTATTCTCTTTATTTTAATTCTCTTTAATTCTCTTAGACACTGTGTTTTAATCTTAAAACAATGTAAACCATTGTGATGTTTTTTACTGAACGACTGTATATAAAATAAATAAATAAATAAATAAATAGTCCGTTAATGATGATTCTCCCCTTAGAAATATCTATCGGAACAAGGACCGAAACAAGGACCGCTCCAGATTGTCTTTAGGCAAGCGACAGAGCTTATCCATGACTCTGCTAACCTTAAGGCCAGTTGCCCGGAGTATCCCACTCCCTGACCACCAACTGTTTTACTAACTTATGAAAAGGGAAATTTCTGGCCAGACCTCGTAAGCCAGCCATGACCGGATCCATTGAGTCCTCGTTCGACTCCTCCTGCGGAACCGTTATCCCTAACTCTGCCAGGACATGCTGAATCAGAGGTCCCAATTCCTCCTTTTGAAACAGGTGAACTACTTTGGGATCATCCCCCTCCATAGAGGGGACACTTGCCGATTCCTCATCTGGATCCTGCCGAACTCTGGGTAGACTCGAGTCAGGAGGACCATCCCCATATGGCAACCCATTATCGGACTCCTCTGACGAACCGTCCTCGGCGGCCCGACACCATTAGACTGAGGACTCTCCGAATCCTCGTGGCCCCTGAAAACTTTAAACCTCTTTTTGGGTGGAGCAGCTGACGCTTTCCGCATTGGGAGGGGAAGCACCCAGTGGTGCTCCTGACCAGAAAGGTTTCATGCATGAGAATAAACTCGGGAAAAGGGAGCAGGACCAGGAGAATCCCCAACTAGAAGATCTGACTCCTGCTCAAACTGCCCCTCCTGGATCTCAGGCTTCATTGGGGCTGGAATTCACGGGGGATAGCAGTGGTGGGAGATCACTTCCCCCTGCCGACCTCTTTGCAGAAGTCGCAAGGTTTTCAAAATGGCTGCTGTTCCCACGCTGAGCGGGAACGGATTAGCAGCCTCTTCCAAAACAGCTTGTGACCTGCTAGACCTGGGCTGCCTTGATGATGTTGCTGCAGCCACTCCCGATGAGCCCTCACCCCAGAAAGGTATCAGCCAGCCCTCAACAAATGTGAGCTGTGCTCACCACACGCAGCACAGCGACTCCCTCGTAGCATGGCTCGGCCCAACCCCGACTGCTCGGCACATGCCCGGAAAGAAAGGAGGGGGAGAGCCGCAAAGACCGGATCTCCCTGAACGCTTACCTTCCTCTGCCACCGATGACATGGAGAGCCAAAAGAAAACAAGGCCCCTGTCGTATAACGTTTCAGCTTCAGGCTTCTTTTTTTTTTTAAATTTTATAAGAGAATTAACAAAACACTTTCCTGCATGAAGAGTGGCAGAGGCTTCCTTCAATTCTCCTGTAGGTGAAGGAGCTGGACCACCAGCTATCACCTCTGGAGTGATTCCATGAGCAAATTAGGGTCCCAACCCTGCAACCAGGAGGGATGGTCCCACCAGGACCTTCCAACTTCCTGGGAGGATAAACCCCTTTTCTTTTTTAAGCTTAAAATCCTCTTCTATTATTTTATTTTATTTAAATTCAGGTACTGAACAGCAGGATTTGCATCTCCTCCATCTGCTGGAGACAGAGAAATACTGAGGAACTGCAGGTGACACATCGGGTTAAGAGGTAGTATCTGCGAAACTTTCTCTGTCTCCATTTGCTGGAAGGGAGGCAAAACCCAGGAGTCTGGGCTTATCTGGGTATGTACAGGGAAGGGACTATTAGCTACAGGCCTATAACTAGAAGTCTTCATGGTCTAAGACTGGCTTTTTAATAGAGGAGAAACAATCGACTCCTTCATCATTCTGGAAACTAACCCAGTCTGGGTCAAGCCACTGCTATTAATTGCATCACTAACATGGAATCTTCTTGATGTTTGGGTAATTGCCAGGTTCTTGTGGTCTGGTTTGGCCTCAGTTGGAAACAGGAGGCTGAGCTTGATGGACCCTTGGTCTTATCTATCCTAGCAAAAGAATCCTCTACTTGTTTCTGACAATTTTGAATTTTCTGTTCCCAAAACTGAACAAAATCATTTCCTGACAACTTTAAGGGAATAGAAACTCCTAGACAACAACCTTTCCCTATCGAATCCTGTAAGATCCAGAAAATGAAGCTTCTGGATTGTGAATACAAACTACATAATCCTCTTTCCTTTGATAGTCTGTTAGAACGGTCTGAGGTATCCTTTGAAGTTTTTTCTATATGTTTATGAATCTTTGCCATAAATGTTTTTGCCGCCTTTGTATAAGAACTCTGTATAGATGATAGCATCCTCTCGGCAACCCCAAAGGTGGCATGGCTCATTCTGCGTCAGATGGCACCTTGGAGTGTGAGAATCTTGATGTTGCCATATACAGCTCTACAGCTGTTGCTGCTATAGATCACGCCTCTGGCGATGGTACTATGGATTGAGCCATCGCTAATGGCGCCAAAGGGTATGGCTCCATCAACTATGTCATGCTGTTGTCATGTCTCGCTGTAGTGAAGTGACCGATGGTGCTATAGCTTATGATAGATACATCTCACCATGCTTAAGACTTTTAGCATGTGTTTGTGCTTCTCCTTATGTTGATTACCTTGTGGTCTACTCCCCGGAGACGTTTGGGGGTCAGCATTATCAATCTCTACTTTTTTCTTGGTCTCATGAACCTTCTCTAAAGTAGAATAATTTTTTTCGAGGTATACATTTGTCATTTAGTTCCATAAACAACTCATAATATCTATACTTAAGAGCCCTCGGTGACAGTCTGCCACATGGACTAGACTTACGTCACAGTTTGGGACTAAGCAATGAATGCATACTTTGTGGTCTTGAGCCCTAGGGCCAGTGGAAACACTAGGCAGACTAGGCCTGGGCCTAAGGCACTGAGCCTAAGGGGCGTGAGCCTAAGGGGCGTGAGCAGTGGCATACTGAGGGAGGGGGGGGCAATGCCCCCGGGCACAGGGCCATAAGGGGGGCGCTGATAGCTGACATGGAGGCTCATGCAGCTGCCAGTGGACCTCATCCCACTGGCAGCTGAGCAGGGAACTACTGCTGAGCTATGTGCACCAGACACACACAGCAGGAAGACTGGCGGGGCCGGGGTGGAGCTCGTGTCACGAAGGCCCGAAGAAAAAGGTTGCTTCCAAACCTGCAGGTGCTCCTCCTCCTTCCTGCCTGTGCAGCCCTGGAAGAAAAACGTTGCTGGAGCCGCACGGGCAGGAAGGAGAAGCATCAGCCGCGTGCAGAAGAAGAGCAACGTTTATGGTCATCCACGAATCCCAAGTCGCAGCAGGCTGAGAAGAGGAGGCGGCCCAGTAGCAGGGCCTCCGCAGATCCCACATTGCGGGTGGCCCAAGAAGATCAGGGCCACTGCAGAGCCCATCCTGTGGCGACCCATGAAGAGGAGGCCCAGAGGCAAGAGAAAAGCTGAGGGCCTGTAGAGTGTGTGTATGTATGAGATGAGTTGAGAGATTGTGTGTGTGTGTGAGTGAGTTGAGAGACTGTGTATGGGAGTGAGGACATGAATATTTGCAGAGGTCTAGAACGGATAGATGTGAATTGGTTATGTACTCTTTCGGATAATAGAAAGACTAGGTGGCACTCCATGAAGTTAGCATGGGGCACATTTAAAACTAATCGGAGAAAGTTCTTTTTTACTCAATGCACAATTAAACTCTGGAATTTGTTGCCAGAGGATGTGATTAGTGCAGTTAGTATAGCTGTGTTTAAAAAAGGATTGGATAAGTTCTTGGAGAAGTCCATTACCTGCTATTAATTGACTTAGAAAATAGCCACTGCTATTACTACCAACGGTAACATGGAATAGACTTAGTTTTTGGGTACTTGCCAGGTTCTTATGGCCTGGATTGGCCACTGTTGGAAACAGGATGCTGGGCTTGATGGACCCTTGGTCTGACCCAGTATGGCATGTTCTTATGTTCGAGCCTCTGTGTGTGTGAGAGAGACAGCATGTGACAGTGAGAGCCTATACTTGAGCAAGACAGCATGTGGGAGTGAGAGCGAGCCTGTGTGTGTGAGTCAGACAGCATGTGCAAGAGAGAGACTGTGTGTATGAATGATTGTATGAGAGACAGCATGTGAGAGTGAGAGTCTGTGTGTGTGAGAGAGAAAGCATGTGAGAATGAGAACCTGACTGTGTGTTTGAGGGAAGAAGACATATGGAGAGAAAAGAAATAGAAAAAAAGACAATATAAAAGGAATTGGCAAAAAAACAAGAAAGGGAAGGTGAAAAAAAGCCTGTGAGCAACCAATTAGAAAACTAAGCTCAGACAGCAAAGGTAAAAAATAAATAAATTACATTTTAGTGATTGGCCCTTGTAATCTTTGGGAATGTGCAAGAGTAGCACTTTCTCTATCCGGATCTCACAATGTACGAGATCAGCATGGAGGACGTGGAAGCCCACGGGGCCTGCACAGAGGAGGCAGCAGAATGGGCTTCAGTGCCAGTACAGGCAATCGGCACCTCCCCAATAGCCACGCGGCAGCAGTGACAGTGGCAGCAGAGGAATGAGAGAGGCTCTGAGGTTGCTGGCAAAAGAAAAAGAGGGGGGTCTGCCTTCAATGTGTGCATGTGTATGAATGGGACTCTGCCTGGGGGTGTATGTGTGTGAATGCATGGGTGCCTGCCTGAGGATCTGTCTGTGTATGAGAATGAATGGGTGTCTTCCTGGGGTTTGTATGTGTGAGAATAGGTGCCTGCCTGTGTGTGGTGTATGTGTGTGTGAGAATGAATTGGTGCCTACCTGGGGGTCTGTGTGTGTGAGAATGAATGTGTGAATGCCTGGGGGGTGGAGAGGAAGTGGTGTGAAAATGAATGGGAGCCTGCCTGGGGGTCAGTGTGTGTGTGTGTGAGAATGACTGGGAGCTTGCCTGGGTGTGTGTTTGTGTGTATGAGAAGGAGCCAGTGAGAGCATGATTGTGTATTGAGAAAATCCAGGGGAGTAAGAGTGGGTGTGTGGGTGTGGGGGGTGGGTGGGAGAGAGTGTCTTACAGCCTGAGAGTGTCAGTGTCTGTGAGAGCGAGAGGTTATGGTGGGTATAAGAGCATGACTGTGTATGTATGTGACAGTGTATGTATGAGAGAGAGAGGATAACCTAAACCTCGACAATATGAGGGTGACTGGAAATCAAGAGCTCCCACGTATGGACAGCAGGGGCTTTTAAAAATCCTTATTAGTTTTAATTATTGGGTGTTATTTGATATATGTGCTGTTTTGAAATATTTTAGTGGTGTTTGGGAAATTGTAAAAAATGTATATGATTTTAATTAATAGAAATTCTATTTATCAGTAGTTTTAAAATATTTTTATTAGTATGTTTTTACTATTATAATCGATGCTTTATGTTTCTTGATTTTATTTAATTTTTATGAGGATTTGTGGTTCTGTGTTTCCATTTCAGTTTTTGTCTAAATTGTGCACCTTCATTTTGTATTCTGTATTTGGTGAGGGTCTGTCTCTGCTCTGTGTGTGTGACCGTGATGAGAGATTCAGCTAGCATGTAGTGTCTGTATAGGGATCTATAGCAATCTGGTTTGTTTTGTTTCCTCAGTAGGTGGTGTATTGGTATTCTAGGACCCAGTGTAATATTTACCCTTGCTTTTTCACAGGTAGGGTTATTGTTGTTTGAGTCCTTGGTGTTATTACTGTTATGTTACGATGGGACTGCAGTATAGATTTTGAGTGTCTTTTTTGTGGTGTTTTGTGTTAGTTCACAATGTGCCTGGCAGTGGAAGGTGTTTGTGCTGTTGTTACTGTGAGGTGACACCAGAATTTGAAAATAACTTTTACTATGATAAGCTGTAAGGGAAACATCCAAGCTCCATTGTTTTGGAGGAATTTTCTGTGGATGCACAGAGTTACAGAACTGGAGGTGTAGGATTTATATTGACATTCTGTCCCTTCACTCTCATAGCCTCATTCAACTAATTCTTTATGGCTATTAAATAATTTTATAGTGTGAAACTGGCCAGCTTTTTTAAATTAGGCAGAAGACCCTTTGGCCTTTTTTATTAACACTTTTTTTAAATAACCAGTTTTAAAGCAGGATCCATGCTATAGAGGTGGGTGTGATGAAGAAATGTCATTTTGGCTCCCCCACCCAAAATTCTTCCGCCTAGAGACGCCACTGAATTTCTGTGACCTTAAGCATTAGTTCAAAAGGGATTACAGGGGGACACTAGAGAGGCACACAAATGCATTGGCCCCCGGCGCCCCTTGGTACGAGCCATATGGGGCCGCAAAGAGAAGTGGAGATTTGGCGGTGCTCGCGACCCAGAAAATCAATCGGCGCGCGTGACCGAGAACAAGGTAGGAGTCGGGGACGAGACCGGAGGGTGGCGGCGGCGCAAGGGAGAAGGCTCGCCTAGGGCGCCTAATCCCCCTTACACCGGCCCTGTTGAGCGCCTACACATTTGGGCCATTTTTGGCATTTTTTTAAGGTCTTTGTCGTTGGTCGACTTTTCAAGAATTTTAAAAGACAAGTAATGGCAAATATGAACCTCATGCGGTAATTTTCTCTAGAAAAGACTTGGATGCATCCAAACTGCTCCGTGGAAAATGTAGCCTGAAGTGAATAACAAATCTCAACTAATATCTTATAAGGAGTCCAGGAAAAGCAATAATCTTAAAGAGAGTACCTGGAAGGCTATGACCACAAATGCTCATAGTTTGGGAAATAAAATCCCAGATCTGCAGGCCCTAATGACTGAGGCAGAATTGGACATTGTTGCTATCACAGAAACATGGTTCACAGAATCTCATGAATGGGATACAACAATACCAGGCTACAACTTGTTAAGGAAGGACAGAGAGGATAGAAAAGGGGGAGGTGTGGCTCTTTATGTTAGAAACAACATCCAAGCATCTGAGCTACAAGGAAGTTGGGGTAAGGAAGAAGCTCTATGGCTCGACCTAAAAAAAGATGACGGAGCGTCCATTTATATTGGAGTGGTTTACAGGCCTCCAAACCAAAAGGAAGAGCTGGACAGAGATCTGGTTGAAGACATCCATAAGATAGGTAAGAAGGGAGAAGTGGTGATCGTGGGTGACTTTAATATGCCAGATGTAGACTGGAAAATCCCATCTGCAGAAACTAAAAATAGTAGAGCGATAGTGGATGCCATGCAAGTATCTTTGTTCAAACAAATGGTATTGGAACCCACGAGAGAAGGAGCTATACTCGACTTAGTGCTCACTAATGCAGATAATGTCTCAGATGTCCAGGTGGGCGCCCACCTCAGCAGTAGTGATCATCAAACGGTATGGTTTAATATCACTAAAAGAATAGGGAAAAGAACCACAAAGACCCGAGTTTTACAGTTCAAAAACACAGACTTCGAGGAAATGGGGAAGTACCTGGAGGAAGAACTTAAAGGATGGGAGAACGAGAGAGATGTGGATCAACAGTGGACCAATCTAAAAGGAGCAATCACCAAGGCAACTGCTCTATATGTTAGAAATGTAAAGAAAAGCAAAAGAAAATTGAAACCTATCTGGTTCTCAAAGGAGGTGGCTGACAAAATTAAAGCTAAAAGAATAGCATTCAAGAAATATAAAAGATCCCAAAGGAAGGAGCACAAAGAAGAATATTTGTATCAACTGAGGGAGACAAAGAAATTAATCAAGTTGGCAAAAAGTCAAGCAGAAGAGAGGATTGCCAAGGAGATAAAAAATGGTGACAAAACATTTTTCAGATACATCAGCGAAAAGAGAAAGGTCCAAAGTGGTATAGTGAAATTGAAAGGTGGTAATGATCAATGTGTGGAGAGAGACGAAGAAATGGCAGAAATATTAAACGAATACTTCAGCTCTGTGTTCACTAAAGAAGACCCTGGAGAAGGACCATCTCTACACAACAAGAAACTGGAGGGAAGTGGAATGGATGAAAATCCTTTTACAGTAGATAATGTGTGGGAAGAGCTAAAGAACCTGAAAGTGGACAAAGCCATGGGGCCTGATGGGATTCATCCAAGGATATTGAGGGAGCTCAGAGATGTTCTGGCGGCTCCACTGTGTAACCTGTTCAATAGATCCCTAGAAACGGGAGTGGTGCCGAGTGATTGGAGAAGAGCGGTGGTGGTCCCGCTTCACAAGAGTGGGAACAGGGAGGAAGCTGGCAACTACAGACCGGTTAGCCTCACTTCGGTGGTGGGAAAAGTAATGGAGTCACTGCTGAAAGAGAGAATAGTGAACTATCTACAGTCCGGAGAATTGATGGACCAGAGGCAACATGGATTCACCAGGGGAAGATCCTGTCAGACAAATCTGATTAACTTTTTTGACTGGGTAACCAAGGAATTGGATTGAGGAAGAGCGCTTGATATCATATACTTGGATTTCAGCAAAGCTTTTGATACGGTTCCGCACAGGAGACTGGTGAATAAAACGAGAAGCTTAGGAGTGAGGGCTGAGGTGGTGACCTGGATTGCAAATTGGCTGACGGACAGAAGACAATGTGTGATGGTAAATGGAACCTTCTCTGAAGAGAGAGCGGTTTTAAGTGGTGTACCGCAAGGATCGGTGTTGGGACCGGTCCTGTTCAATATCTTTGTGAGCGACATTGCGGACGGGATAGAAGGTAAGGTTTGTCTTTTTGCGGATGACACAAAGATCAGCAACAGAGTGGACACGCCGGAAGGAGTGGAGAGAATGAGACGGGATCTAAGGAAACTGGAAGAGTGGTCGAAGATATGGCAGCTCAGATTCAATGCCAAGAAGTGCAAAGTCATGCATATGGGGAGTGGAAATCCGAATGAACTGTATTCGATGGGGGGGGAAAAGCTGATGTGCACGGAGCAGGAGAGGGACCTTGGGGTGATAGTGTCTAATGATATGAAGTCTGCGAAACAATGCGACAAGGCGATAGCAAAAGCCAGACGAATGCTGGGCTGCATAGAGAGAGGAATATCGAGTAAGAAAAGGGAAGTGATTATTCCCTTGTACAGGTCCTTGGTGAGGCCTCACCTGGAGTACTGTGTTCAGTTCTGGAGACCGTATCTACAAAAAGACAAAGACAAGATGGAAGCGGTACAGAGAAGGGCGACCAAGAAGGTGGAGGATCTTCATCGCATGACGTACGAGGAGAGATTGAAGAATCTAAATATGTACACCCTGGAGGAAAGGAGGAGCAGAGGTGATATGATACAGACTTTCAGATACTTGAAAGGTTTTAATGATCCAAAGACACGACAAACCTGTTCCATAGGAAAAAAATCAGCAGAACCAGGGGTCACGATTTGAAGCTCCAGGGAGGAAGATTCAGAACCAATGTCAGGAAGTATTTCTTCACGGAGAGGGTGGTGGACGCCTGGAATGCCCTTCCGGAGGATGTGGTGAAGACCAGAACTGTGAAGGACTTCAAAGGGGCGTGGGATAAACACTGTGGATCCATAAAGTCAAGAGGCCGCCAATGAAGAGTGGGTGACTCGCCAGAATGACGGCTACTGCCTGGAGACAATACCCTTATTCAATAAACATACACAGGCTTACAGTGACTCCAACATCGCTCTAAGCTTCAACAGCAAGAGGAAATGTGGAAAAATGGATTCACACTCACAAAGAGGGGAGTAGCTGGCTTGTTACGGCGGTTACTACCCCAAACCAAATAAGCATGATGCTTCACCTTCAATGCATATACAGCATAGTTCTCTGCTTCAACGGCAGGGGAGAAGAAAAAAGGGTTCACACTCACAAAGTGGGGAGTAGCTGGCTTGTTACGGCGGTTACTACCCCAAACCAAATGTGCCTGATACTTCACTTTCCATGCATATCCAGCATGGCTCTCTGCTTCAACGGCATGGGAGAAAGACTGATACATCACGCATTTCCAGCATAGCTCTCTGCTTCAACAGCAGGGGAGAAGAAAAAGGGTTCGCACTCAAAAAGCGGGGAGTAGCTGGCTTGTTACGGCGGTTACTACCCCAAACCAAATGTGCCTGATACTTCACTTTCCATGCATATCCAGCATGGCTCTCTGCTTCAACAGCATGGGAGAAGACTGATACTTCACGCATTTCCAGCATAGCTCCCTGCTTCAACAGCAGGGGAGAAGAAAAACAACCAATAAGGACTGTATAACATAGTCTGGGTAAAACAAATAAGCATGGGTGTAGCTTGCTTATTGCGGCGGTTACTACCCCTACTACCCCTAACTAATCAAGCTAGATATTTCAATAGTGGGGGTGGAAGGGAAATAGAACCAAGAGCTAAGAGAAACAGATAAGTATGAGAGAAAAAAACGTGTGAGGCTTGCTGGGCAGACTGGATGGGCCGTTTGGTCTTCTTCTGCCGTCATTTCTATGTTTCTATGTTTCTAACGCAACTCGGCGCGGGACCAATCGCGCATGCGCCTTCGCAGCTAGGGAAGACGATGATTGGTCCATACCGGCGCCGCCGGATGACGTCACCGAGATGTGTACGGAAGGAAAGGTTTCAGAATAAGAAGCCGCCCTCGAGCGTTCGCTTTATTCTTCCAAGTCTCGAGAAGCGGACCCGGCTGTGCATCCCAACCCACCCCCCTCACCCCTTTGCTTTCTTGTAGCCCGGGGGAAGAAGAACACGGACCTGACCGCTCCTCCTTACCGAGCGTGTGAGGTCACTTCCGGCCCTGCTGCCTGGCGACCAGAGAGCGACGGAGGGGGAGTGCAGCACAGCGCCTCGGACAGGTGCCGTAAAGGGAGGGGGGAGGGTTGCAGCTCCCGGCACTGCTCGTCCGCCCCCCCCCCCCTGGCATTCCTTCCCTCCTTCTGAGGAGACCGCGCCAGAGCCCCTGCACCCCGAAGCGCTTCCCTCCCCTCCGTCGTCTGCCTCCCTTTTCTAGTTTCACCTTACCAAACCCCTGACCCGCCAGTCCCACTCTCTCCCCCTTTCCTATCATTTAAACGCTCCCTGCCGTCCCAGCCCTTTGAGGTTCTCCCAAGGCCCTCTCATGAGCGACTTTAACAAATATCGTTTGAAAATGCAGATACACTGTGCCCCAGTCCGCCCTTATCCAAACAGTTCTAGTAGGTTGCTATCGCTTGACTTTTCTTTCCTAAATTTTATTTAAAAAAATCTTTTTTTTATATGCTTATATTTGAAAACTTTAAGCAAGGTACAATCATAGTGCTAAATACATAAAAGAAGCACGACAAATCACATACAATAAAATAAACATCCATTAAGCAAAATATCAGTTATCAATTACGCATATGAATCCTATACCTCTGGCTCCCCTAGCAAAACCATAGGCTTTACAGGTCCAGTCCAAAAGCCAACTGAAACTGTACAAGTAATGATAACTGCACCACAAACATAACATCCAAACTGTACAAATGATATATTGTCTATTGCCACTAGATTAGTAACAAGCCCAGTAATTCTGTTAACAATAACTTCCACCATTGTATCCAGCACTATCAGGTTCACTGTTAGTAGTTTACAGGATCACTCAGGTCCAGATCTGGGCTCGGGCAACTGCCTCCAGTGCCAGATTTTTATGGGCACTTGAGTGACACCAATACTGCCCTGCTGCTATCTGGACCAGCTGCTGCAGCACTGGCCCTATAGCACCAACTGGAGAAATTGCCAGTCCTGACCCTGGCATGGGTCGATGGTGGCAGCACTCAAAGCAGTTCCTTGGGCAAAGGCACATATGAGACTTCTTCAGGAGCACCTTCTGACCAGCGGAGCTCCGCAAAAGTTGGAATTTGACCGGGAACTTGTTATAATCTGCTCCTCCAGAGGGGAGGAGTTAGCAATCTGTTATGAATCTGCTCCTGTAGAAGGAGGAGTTAGCAATCTGTTAGAAAACTGTTAGATGTTCTGCTAGGAGTAGCAATCTTTTATAATATGCTCTGCTAGAGGGGAGGAGTAGCAATCTGTTAGGATCTGCTATGCTGAAGAGAGGAGCAAGCAGATGAGAGCTAGCAGTCTGTTGTGCTCAGCTCCTGAAGTGGGAGGAGTGAGCACTCTAATGTAAATAGATGAATCCTTGGGCTGATGTTAGATGACAGCGTTCCCAGGAGGATATCCTGAGAGGGACCACTGGCTAGGCTTGAGTATGGAGACAGACACATAGCTCTTTATTAGACAGGTTAGTAGAACCACCAGAGGCGGCAGTAGTGAGCTGATGTGCCAGGCAGGGCTGAAGTCCCTCAGATACTGGAACTGCGATACCAGGGTTGCTGAGCTGTAGAGAGACTATAGATAGTGAGTAGACAGGGTGTGCTGAATACATAGCCAGTAGTAGATGACACACTCACATAGATTCTTAAGAAGGCTCAGTAGCTGGAAAGAGTTAGGCCCTCGAGGTGTGAGTACCTGGTTCCAGGGAAAGCTCTGAGAGCGATGGTAACTCACAATTGTCTATATCTGTAATGGCTTCCAGGCAGTAGAGAATCTTCAGTGTATTCAGGAACATAAGCCCTCGAGGCGAGTACTGGTTCCTATATGCAATCTGAAATAGTAACTCACAAATGTCTGTACCTGCGATAGCTTCTAGACAGTAGAGAATCTTCAGAATGTTTAGGAACATGGGCCCTCGAGAAGCGAGTACTGGTTCCTGTCTGCAATCTGAAAACAAGAAAAGAGAGCAAGGCCCCCGAGGAGTGGGTACCCCCTGGTAAGTCCAAGGAGGCAGAGAAGCGTAGAGAGAACCGGGTACAGATGAATCCCAGCAATCAATCCTTGCTAACTCAAATAGTAAGCGTAAGTGAAGACCTTTATGTTGGAAGCGGATGACGTCAATACAGGGGGATGCCCCCGAGGTTCGCACCCTTGCTGGTACATACTTCAGAGCATGCGCGCGCACCCTACATCATCAGGAACATGGCGGATCTGCAGCGTTGAGCCGGTCCGGGGATGCCGGGGAGAAGCGGCATGGAGACGCCGTGGCAGCAAGCCGTCCATCAGACCCGGAGGGAGTCGCCACAGAGGTAGAGAGGGTGGAGCGAGGGTGAAGAGAGCCACGAGCTCAACAGAACTTCCACTACTGCCCCATGTAAAAAAAAAAAGTCTCCAATGGTGGAGAGAGAGAGAGGCAACCTGACCAAAGGTTCAAGCTTATACCCCCCTCTCAGTGGACCTTCCTGACAACAGATGCCAAAAACCAAGGGGGGGGGGGGGAGTTTACACTATAACAGGCTGGGCCTCTGGTCCCAGCAGGAAAGAAAGTTCTCCATAAACAGGTTAGAGACCAAGGTGGCTTGCCTAGCTCTAATCAGTTTCAGGGCAAGAGTGGAAGGACGCCCAGTCAGGATCTTCTCGGACAACGCAATGACAGTGGCCTCCATCAACAAGCAGGGGGGAACTAAGAGTCCGCAGATGGCAATGGAAATTTCCCAGGTAATGACATGGGCAGAACTCCACCTCCAAGATATCTCAGCAGCCCACATATCAGGGGTGGAAAACATGCAAGCAGAATTCCTAAGCCAACAAAAATTGGACCAGGGGAGTGGGAGCTATTGGAGGAGGCCTTTCAGCAGGTAGTATCCCAATGGGGACTCCCCCAGTGGGACCTGGTGGTCAGAAGAAGCAATGCCAAGGCAGCCAACTTCTTCAGTAGGGTAAGAGAATGGGGATCCAACGGAATTGATGCGTTAACCCAGGAATGACCCACTGAAGCTCTTTTGTATGTTTTTCCCCCCTTACCTATGATATGGAGAATTATTAACAGAATTTTGAGCCACCAGGGACTGGTAATCCTGGTAGCACCAGACTGGCTGAGGCGGCCATTGTACACAGACTTAAGTAGGCTAAGGGAAAAGGAACCAAACAGGTTTTGCCCAGTACCAAGCCTCCTACACCAAGAGTCAGTAAAAATGGAAAATCCTGCACAATTTGGTATGGCTATTGAGAGGGATAGGTTCAAGAAAAGAGGATATTCCACAAGGGTAACCTCCATACTGCTTATGGTGAGAAAAAGATCAACCTTGTTAGCCTATGCAAGGACCTGGAGTCTCTTTGAGCGCAGGTGCTCCGAAGGAGACCTTTGCCCAGGAAAGGTTAATACAGCAGCAATACAGCAGTTCTTACAAGACGGCTTGGATAAGAGCTTGGCAGTGAGTTCCCGGAGAGTTCAGGTGGCAGCTATCAAATGCTACTGGGGGCCGTATCAGAGGCTCCTCCATTGCATCACTTCCTTACAAGGGGCAAAACACATGGCCACCGTGCAGACCAGTAGTTCTCACAAGGGACCTGAACTTGGTGTTGAGGGTGCTAGCTACAGCCCCCTATGAGCTGCTCGATAACATCCAGTTAAGGGATCTTACCCAGAAGACCGCCTTCCTGGTAGCAATATGTTTGGCAAGAAGAATATGGAGATCCAAGCCCCGTCATGCCGGGAGACATAGTTCTCCTTTTCAACAGAAAAGGTGACAATTAGGCCAGTCCCGTCCTTCCTCCCTAAAGTGGTGTCGGAGTTCCACCTCAGCCAAACAATCACCCTGCTGGGATTCAGGAAGGAACACTGTGCAAAGAAGAGGAAGGACCTGCATTTTTTTGGATATCAGAAGAATCTCCTTGAAATATTTAAAGTCTACAAATTCAGAAGGGCTGTTTGTTCTGTTCCCAGGAGTCTGGAAAGGAGAATCGGCCTCCAAAACCCTAATTGCGGGATGGATTAGGGAAGCTATTGCCTCAGCTTACATAGTGAACGCAAGGAGGTACTGCAAGGGCGCAAGCCTCCTCTTGGGCAGAATGCAGATCAGTGACTCCCACCAACATTTGCAGGGCAGCCATGTGGGCCTCCGTGCACATGTTTACCAAACATTGCAGGTTGTACCTGCACGAGAGAAAAGATAGGAGATTTGCAACGGGGGTCCTAGGATTTCCCCACCTGGGATGACTATAGCTTAACTACATCCCACTGTGAAGACTGGCCTGGCAAGACGAAGGGGAAGGTACAATTAGATCTTACCTTGCTAGTTTTCTTTCCTCAGGTCCTGACAGACAAGTCCAAAATCCCACCCTAAGGGGACAATTCAAAGAAAAATATATAATAATAAAAAAGAAAAAAGTGATTGTATATAAGATGGGGGGAGAAAAGGAAAATATCCTCTTAAGGTGACGAGGAGAGGAGAATCAGGAGGAACCCGCACCTCCGCAAGTTAGTCAGCTCCCTCAGGGCGAGGGGGCCATCTCTTTTTCGTTTTTGGCTACGGGACAGGTCACACTTTGATTTACATTTTATGGTCAGGCAACCCTTTGTTGGTGGGAGCCAGATAATAATAAGTTTCTAGAGGGAGAGAGGCGAGTAGGAGGTTGGCCTCCTCAGGAGGGACCTTTGCTTTAATTTTGGTGTTTAGGTGACAGGAGAAAGCAGCAAGGATATAAAGGTAAACTTGGTAGATAGCACCAACTTGGCCAAGAATCTGACTCCTTCCCTGCCGACCCAGCCTGTTTAGGAGAGGTCTTGAGCTCTGCCTCCATCTCCTGGTAGCGGGACAAAACCCACTGTGAAGACTGGTCTGACAGGACTTGAGGAAAGAAAATTAGCACGATAAGATCTAATTGTACCTTTCTGTCTAATTTCACAGTCAAATTTGGTTACATTATGTTTACTGTTGCTTACTGGCTCGACCATTGTTGTGCCTTGTATCTCCTCCTCTCGGTGCCATAAAGCAGTCATTTATGGCAGCTAGAAACTTTACCTCTCTGGCGTGCCCTTTGGAGACCTTTACTCCATCAGGATTGGGGTAATTGAAATCTCTCTTTATTATTGTGCTTCCAACTTTTTTAGCAAGCTGTGTCATTTCTGTTAGTATTTCACAGTCAGTTTCATCATCCTGGTTGGATGGACAGTAATAAACTCCTTCCTGTCGCACATGGAATTTCTTTCCATAGAGACTCCAAAGTGCACTTTGTTTCTTGTAGAACTTGTATCGTACTCGACTCGATGCCACTCTTAACATATAATGCCACCGTGCAGATCTGCTGTACCCTGGGATCACAGAGTCTCATTGGTTATCCTGTTTCCACCAGCTCTCTGAGATGCCAATTATGTCTATTTCTTCATTTAGGACCATACAGTGTAACTCTCTAATCTGATTTCTTCGACTTCTTCCTGTCACGTTATTAGCAGTTGATGTAGGTATTTTGGATTCATTCACATTTGTCTTCAGCATCTTTTAGGATACTGTTTTCCCTGCTTTAACGGTATCCTTTTGGCTCTCCTCCTGAACCATGCACTCTTCAGCAACTGTCAGCTTTTCCCTAGAATCTAGCTTAAAAACTGTTCCGTCTCCTTTTCTCTTTATTAGCACCATCAGCTTCTTCCTGTCCCTTTGGTATAGGCTCTGTGTTCAGTTCCAAAAGCTACCTCTCTCATTGAGACTCCATAGCGCAGGCTGTAAAAACAAACAAAAAAAAAGCCGATCGGTATTTGCAAAGAGAATCAATTTGTTGGAATATTCAGCTGCATTTAGCCAGCTGGATATCTGGTTAAATCTAACCAATACAAAACTCGTGCAGTTAGATTTAGGATTTGTCATTTGTGCAAATGGAACTGCCTGCACAAGAATAGCTAAATTTGAAAAGTTCATCCGGGCATGACCCAACCCCTCTTTTGTTCAGCTAAATCTGATTTTGTGTGATCAAAATTTAGCCAGACAGTGGGAGACATATTTAACCTTAGTTGTGAGCGTGTTGAGTGGTCCTTCTACAGTCAGGGAGAGCAGTGTAGGATCTTTCTCTATAAATACACGTGTTTCGTACTAAATCCACTTTTTACGCTCTCTCTCAGGGAGTCCCTATTTTCTACCCTATTCAACATATACCTCACCCCTCTTTACCAGCTCTTATCTGATCTCAGCCTCAAATTCTATCTTTATGCTGATGACGTGCAAATCATCATACCCATTCAAGGCTCACTATCTAATGCCCTTGAATTATGGGGAAATTGCCTTGCAGCCATCAATACCTTACTCACAAACCTCCATCTGGCTCTAAAGACTTCCAAAACAGAACTGCTCCTCATCTCTTAACATCTACCTATTAAACTTGCCCTTGCAAACGATCCTGCCTACAAAACACTTCACTCACAGCACTGTGCCAGAAACCTCAGGGTTCAGATTGACCAGCAATTGAACCTAAAAAAATATATCAATACAATCCTCAAGGAGGGATTCTACAAACTCAATGTTATGAAAAAACTGAAACCATTACTTCATGCTAATGACTCCTGTACTGTCATTCAGGCCACACTCTCATCCAAAATGGATTATTGTAACTCCCTCCTCCTTGGCCTACCCCACTCCTCCATAAAACCTCTCTAAATGCTGCAGAATGCAGTAGCCAGAACTATCTGCAATGCACATAAATACGACCATATTACCCCCATCCTGAAAGACCTTCATTGGCTCCCTGTCCCTGTTCATTGGCTCCCTGTCCCATCCTTCCCATTCTTCACATCTCACCAACTCCAAATACTTCTAGTCTACGCCCCCCCGGGACTCTTAGAATCTGACGTCTCATCCATCATCGAAATAACAACAACACTCCTCAACCTGGACACCCCAGCAATAATACTCGGAGATTTTAATCTCCACATGGACAACCCTACTCTCTCACCTAGCTGCCAAACTCTTTTACTAGCACTCTCAGCGATGGGCTTCTCCCAAATAGTCAATAACCCGACACACAAAGCAGGCCACACACTAGACCTGATCTTTATCAACAAAGGCATAAAATCGACTTCTCCAATAAAAAATCTGAAGGTACCCTGGTCTGATCACTCCCTCATTTCTACATCATTCTCACTGGAAAAATCTACCACCAGTCACACACCTTCTCCATCCTTTACCTACAGGAAACCCTGCAATCCAGAAGACCTTACCATTCAACTAACCAAACACCTTCACGATATAACTCTCACTGATCCTAATATTGCTTTACACTCCTGGAATACGATCACGGAATCAATAGCCAATAAGCTCTGCCCACTTACAACAAAAAAATCTCACCCAGATGCCTCCAAAAAACAACCATGGTTCTCAAACGATCTTAGAAGGATTAAACAAATACTAAGACAAAAGGAATCTAACTGGCGGAAAACTCCAAATCCCAGCACACTCTCAGACTACAAACGCACGCTACAACAATACAAGGCCTACACCTCCAAAGCTAAAAGAGACTTTTTCGCCGCCAGAATTCACAACTTAGTCTTTGACGCGAAAGCTTTATTCAACTACGTTTCCACCCTCACCCAAGTACCCTCACCAGAATGCCCTAGTAATCAAGCTCAAGCCAAAGCAGATGAACTCGCTCTCTTCTTTCAAGACAAAATCAAGAATCTGCTTACCCAACTTCCTTCCAATATCACTCCCCTAACTCAAGCGCTAATGCCACACATCAAAAACACCCACCTAGAAATGTTTGAACCTACCTCCTCCTCTGAAATCCAAACCATCCTTAGAAAAATGAAACCATCTTCACACCCAGCGGACCATATACCAACAAAACTTCTCCTCACAATACCAGAAACCATCTCCAAAACATTGGCTGACATAATCAACTGTTCGCTCTCACAAGGTTCCTTCCCAGAAGACCTCAAACAAGCCTCACTCAAACCACTTTTAAAAAAACCCAACCTGGACCTAAAAGACCCCAACAATTACCGCCCAATAGCTAATCTACCTATCATAGCCAAGATTATGGAAAAGCTTGTTAACTCCCAACTATCGGACTTCATTGAAGATAACAAACTGCTTTCCGCCTCACAACATGGATTCCGCAAAAATCGCGGCACAGAATCCCTTCTTACATCCCTATCAGACCTCCTCATCCTAGGTACAGACAAAGGACAATCATTTCTGCTGGTCCTTCTAGACCTTTCAGCAGCTTTCGATACCGTAAACCACACGATCCTCATTAAACAGTTAGCTGCTATAGGAATCTCTGGCTTAGCGCTCTCCTGGTTCAAATCATTTCTAACCAACAGAGGCTACAAGGTAAAAATACAGAACAAAGAATCAGCACGCCACGATTCGACTGTCGGAGTCCCACAAGGTTCCTCCTTATCCCCTACACTATTTAATATTTACCTCCTCCCACTATGCCAACTCCTCACCAACCTCAACTTAATACACTTTCTCTATGCGGACGACATCCAGATCCTGATCCCTATCAAAGAATCATACTCAAAAACCCTCGAATTCTGGGAATCCTGCCACCTAGAAATTAAAAGCCTCCTCAACAGCCTTAATCTGGTACTAAACTCATCTAAAACTGAAGTCCTACTCATAACACCCGATAACAAACCCACAGCCTGTCTTCCAACCAACCTTCAAACCACTCATGTAAGGGATCTAGGTGTCCTAATCGACAATAAATTGAACTTCAAAGCCCACATCAACAAAACAACCAAAGACTGCTTCTATAAACTGCAAGTCTTAAAAAGGATAAGACCACTCTTCCACGCCAAAGATTTCAGAACCATTCTCCAAGCCCTCATCTTCTCCAAATTAGACTACTGCAACGCGACTCTTCTTGGCCTCCCCTCCTCATATACAAAACCACTCCAAATGGTCCAAAACGCAGCAGCACGTTTACTAACAAACACCAGAAAAAGAGACCACATCTCTCCAGTCCTTCAAGCCCTCCACTGGTTACCAATCCACTTCAGAGTAATTTACAAATCCATCACATTATTATACAAAATCATTCACCAACACACCACAATCGACCTACAAATTCCTCCCCGTGTTCACGAATCAACAAGACCGACTAGGGAAGCCTACACAGGATGCCTCCTTGTTCCACCCGTAAAAACTACTAATCACAGAACCTTGAGAGACCGAGCCCTTTCAACAGCAGGCCCTCCGCTATGGAACTCTATCCCACCAGATCTAAGAAACGAACCGTGCCTCTTAACGTTTAGGAAAAGACTTAAGACATGGCTTTTCAGGCAAGCCTTCCCGAACTCCACCTAACAAGATCCATCAATGACTCCTATGCTAAGTAGCTGTATATAATGGACTCCATATTTATTTTGTTCTCTTGTATTTATAGAGAACTCCTTATTTACATTGTACACTTGTATATAATTATCCTCCTCTATCTCTTTTATTTCTTATAATCCCAGTTCATGATCCCTTGTTAATTGTAACTGCTTCTCTTCTCCACGTTTAATTATGTTTTTGGTTATATTTCTGCACCCCTGTTTTCTGTAAACCGACATGATGAGAACGAGTTCTTGAATGCCGGTATAAAAAAACCTTAAATAAATAAAAATAAAATAAATAAAATAAATAAATCCCGTATCCTCTATAAAACCCTCACCACTATCCACAAAGCCATATACGTACCCAACTCTAACTGGCTTGACGACCTGTTCTGCCTCACATGCTCTAATCGGCCCACTAGAACCTCCAACAAAGCGTCCCTCCATGTGCCCTCCCTGAAGAAGGCACACCTCTCATCCACAAGAGTTCGGGCCCTCTCCATTGCTGGCCCCACGCGTTGGAACTCATTACCGACCAGCCTTAGGCTAGAGTCTTGCACTGCGAAATTCAGATCCCTATTAAAGACTTGGCTGTTCAAACAAGCCTTCCCCTTAACAGCCCCTTTGCCTATTCGCTCCCTCCTGTTACACCAGTTATTATCCTATCCTGTACATAGTTATGTTATAACTGCACCTGCACATGTTTTTCCTGTCATCAAGTTGCCCGTTGCGATTGTTCTCGCTCCTTCTTTGCTATTCCTTGGTTCATTGTATCCCCTCCCCATTCCCTGTTTTTTTGTAATTTCCTTTCTATAGTTTCGCTGTAAACCGATATGATGTCTCTACTAATATCGATATAGAAGACGCTATAAATAAATAAATAAACTGGTTGCTGTGTTGCAGGATGCAGGTGTTGGCAGATATGGATACTGATCTTTTGCTGCAGCCATGGAGGCCCATCGCCTTTGGAAGCTCCATGTTCCTGGCTAAGGTCTGCTTCAGTGACACTGGCTATGTGCTGCTGATATCGGATCTCAGCGGGGTGTGGCACGAAGAGGTGGATGCCTGCATTGTTCAAGCCAGGTCCAAGGTGAGAGGAAGGGAGAGCATGCACAGCACAGGCCTTGTGTTAGCATGGAATTCGCATCTCTGAAATCCTGCAACATCCGCTGCTTGCTGTGAAGTGGATCTGGGCCACGAGTTCTAGCTGCCTCGGGCTGCAGTCTCTTTGTGTTGTGCCACCGTGATGGCCCTCGAGTCATGCCCCTCCCCCATGGCGCCTGCCTTCTGGGCCCTATGATTGCGCTTTATCCCCCTTTCTCAGGCTTCAGAGTTATCCTGTCCTCCATCTGATTTTCTTTTGGTTTTCATGTTTTCTGCAGGAACTGAACAAGCGACTGAAAGCTCCAGTCTTCTCCTTCCTGAAACATTTATCAGAGCTGATACATCCTTTGCTGCATGGAGGCCAGGCTGACCCTGGCCCTGCCTCCTTCTCCTGCCAGAGAAGTGACAGGAAACTTATCATTCATGTGAAAAGTGAACTATCCAGCCTGCCCTTCTACTGGGATTTCCACTGTGGAGAGGCCAATGGCAGCATGGTGAGTGCATCCTCCGATGCAGCACAGGGGCATAGCCAGAACTGAACTTTTGGGAGGGCCCACAGTTAAGATGGGTGGGCACTGTGGCCAGGCCCCTTCCCCACCCCGTACCTCAAACTATGTGGGTCTTCACTCAGTGGCTACAAAACCTTTTATTCCCTGTATGTACCAGGATCAGTCCAGACTGCTGGGTTATGCCTCCCCTCCAGCTGTGGAGGGGAGGCATAACCCAGCAGTCTGGACTGATCCTTGGTACTACAGGAACGAAAATTAACAGGTAAGAAACTAATTTTCCTATTTCTGGCAGCACTGTGTTGTCTCCTATCTGTTTACCGTCTCCCTGCCCTGGCTTTGCAGTTTCTCACTCTTCCTGTGTAGTTAAGGCAGTTATATTATACAATAGTTATTCCCTGTACGTACCAGGATCAGTCCAGATGGTGGGTTATGTCCCCCGTCCAGCAGATGGAGTCAGAACAAAGCTTCAGAGGGTGCTGACATATCAACCAGTGCACCCTCCCTAGATCCTCAGTATCTTTCTGACTCTAGCAGATAGGAGTAGGGGAACCTTGGCTTCCCCTGTTTTGAAGAGAGTTTTATTCTTTCTCCTCTTTCTTTCAGGTTTCTTCGAACCGGCCTTCCTGGGGATGCATGTTGGAGGTTCCAACCTCTTCCCCCCCCCCCCCCCCGCCGCGGCCCGACCCGCGGCCCCGAGACGCGCATTCCTCGGGGCTGCTGACCAAAGAGAGGTAACATTCCTCTGCTGGCAGGCTCACTTGTTAATCGGGGTCGGTGTTTAGAAGCGGAGGCGTTTTCCCGCTGCCCGCGGCACTCTGCTCTCTCTCCCCCCCCCCCTCCTCCTCTTGCTTTCATGCCGAGAGCGCTTCGATGCTCAGCGTGTGGGGAGCCGGGATTGAGGCTCTCCCACGAGGGGATATGTATGTGGTGCCTCCCTGGTGGGGAGGGCACCTCGCAGCCGGCGGGACATCCTCCTTCGCGCGATCAAGCGCGCCTTCACAAACAGGGGCCGGCTGCGATTCTGCTTCGTGCGGGAACGGCGGCCATTTTGGTCCCAGAGCCAGCCATCCCATTGCCTTCGGGGGAGGAGCCGGAAGATTTTTCGGACATACAACCACCAGTTCAGCTTTGGGACTCTATTTTCAGCCTGGGACTCCTTCTGTCTTGGGCCCCCCCCCCCCCCCCCCGGGTTCTCCGCCGTTTACCATGGACTTTGTGCTACTTATGCACAACGCTTATCTGGCAAACGGCTATCGGTATATAAAAATGTTAAAATAAATAAATCCATAAACTGCTATTAAACAGTAAGGAATAGTAGCTTGAGATCCATTTAATGTTTGGGTACTTGCCAGGTTTTTGTGACTTGGATTGGCCACTGTTGGACACAAGATACTGGGCTTGATCGACCCTCGGTTTGACCCTGTATGGCAATTTGTTATGTTCTTATGTTCTTATCCGCATACAGCTTGGGTAATTTTCAGCCAGCTGTTTTATGCAAGTAAAATGGCTTTTGACAATTGCCACTGTGGTTAACAATGTCTTTTATTCTGGAAGTGCCGGTCTGTACATGTGTGGTTGTCAGAACCTCACTGTTGAATATGAGCAGAATAGCTCTTAAATAGTAAGAGATGCTCTTAACTCTGTATTAATTTCTTTAAGCCTTTGTAAGCTGCAGTTTTAGTGAGATGTCAGGTTTTTCCAGTGCACACCAGAGGGTGCTGTGCTCCCAGTTATCTGTTCAATAGACAGCAGAGGCTTTCTGCTTTGCTTTTAAGTCCGGGAGCAGGACTGGGCCAGACTCAGAATGGAGTCTATTATTCCCTTGAGTGAGTCCTAATGCATCCTATAACACAGTCACGAGAAGACAGGAGACTGCTGAGCTTTGAGCCATGTACTTGGGCCCATTTTAGAATACGTTTTCAAAGACTTAGTCTTAATCTATGTGGAAAAAAATGGGTTCCCTGTACGTAGCAGGATCAGTGCAGACTGCTGGGTTATGCCTCCCCTCCAGCAGATGGAGTCAGAGAGAAGCTGAAAAGCACCCACTCCCCGATATACTGGTGTGCCACCTGCCGTCCTTCAGTATCTGGGAAAAAATGGGTTATGGAGCTAGAATGACTGAATCTGCTAGAATGCACACGTGCCGGGTAGAAACCTATGTACGTTAATGTAAATATTACTAACGTGTATACTTTATACCTTCATTTGATACGACTTAAGGCAGAGTTTAGAAACATGACGGCAGGAAAAGACCACATGGCCAATCTACCCTGTCCATCCGCCCAATTAATTTAGCTTTATAATTCCCATCAATCCCTCCGAGAACCTCTCTGTTTACCCCATGCTTTATTGAATTCAGATACTGTTTTTCTCTTCACCACCTCCACTGGGAGGCTGTTCCACACATCCATCACTCAGTAAAGAAATATTTCCTTTGATTACTTCTGAGTCTTCCCCCTTCACCCTCATCCCATGAACCCTTGTTCTAGAGCTTCCTTTCTGTTGAAATAGGCTCATCTCTTTTGCATGTGTCCATCATATCTCCCTTATCTCGCCTTCTGTCAGGGTGTACATGTTTAGATCTTTAAGTCTATCCCTATTTGCTTCAGAAAGAAGCCCCCTCTGGAGCGACTCCCCCCTGTTTCTATCCTTCTGATGGTGGGGTCTCCAGAACTGTACCCAGTATTTCAAGTGAAGGGCAGTATCACCTCCCTTTTTCTGCTGACTATTCCTTTTCCTATATAGCCAAGCATCTATCTGGCTTTTGCCACCTTAAGATCGTCAGATACAATCATCCTCAGATCCTGCTCTTCCTTTGTGCTTAGAAGAATTTCACCTCCAATACTGTACTTCTCCCTTAAGTTTTTGCAACCTAAATGCATTACTCTGCATTGTGTAGCTTTAAATCTTAGCTGCCAGAACCTAGACCATTCCTTGAGCTTCACTAGATCCCTCCTCGTGTTTTCCACACCTTCTTGGCTATCCACCCTGTTAGAGATTTTGGTATCATCAGCAAAAAGGCAAACTTTTTCCGACAATTCTTCTGTTATGTTGCTCTCAAAAGTGTTGAAAAGAAGTGGTCAAAGAACCGATCCCTTGAAGCACACTGCTAGTAACACACCCCCTTCTGAGAGAAAACATTTACCACTGCCCTTTTGTTGCCTCCTACTCAGCCAATGTCTAACCCAGTCAGTCACTCTAGGATCCATACCAAGGGCGCACAATTTATTTGTAAGTCTCCTATGCGGAACTGTGTGAAATGCCTTACTGAAATCCAAGTACACTACATCTGACACTCTCCCTTTATTCAACTCTCTGGTCATTCAATCAAAGAAATTGATCAGGACAAGATTTACCTCTGGTAAAACCATGCTCTCTCAGATCTTGCAATCCACTGGATTCCAAACACTGCACTCTCCTCTGTTTTATCAGCGATTCCATTAATTTACTCACCACAGAGTCAGACTAATTGGCTTGTAGTTCCCAACCTCCTCCTTACTTCCACTTTTATAGATAGGAACTACTCCCAACTCTAAAGAAGCATTGAAAAGGTCAGCCAGGGCGCTGCCAGGCATCTCTAAGTTCCCATAATACCCTGGAATGTATGCCATCTGGCCTCATGGCCTTATCTATTTTTGTGTTCATAAGGAGCTCACTAAACTTACTTTTTCCGGCCAGTGTGCTATGGCATATGTCTTCAAAACTCAGGTGTGCAATGTGAAAGTCACCACTGCGTGATGCTCAGATCCAGACCAGCACTTGGTCTCTGCTCTTGGCATTTTGCAGCAAGAAGAGACACCTGTGGTGGCTCTTAAACATGTAGGAGCTCCTTTCTGAGAAAATGTATAATCATGCTTGCCTCCTCTTCCTAGTACAGCATGAGCCCCAGAGGGTGATAATTAATGGGCAGCATGATAGCTGGGTCCCAAGAAGTGCAGCACACATACACTTTACACAGCATCTCCTCACCTAGCCTCTCTCTCTTTCCCATGCTGAATGAGACGGGGAGAGCATGCACTGAGCACTGGATGTGATTCACTTTTTTTTTTTTTTTTTCAATTTAAAGCTTTTATTGAGCAAGCGTTCCATACATCAGTGTGAAACATGAAACTAAATTGCCAACTTTCCTTGTGATACATAGTCACTACAACAGCATGTACAACTCAAATAAACATGGTTTTTACCTCAATTAAACATGGCTTTTGTCATTTATTACCCCATTCTGCCCCCCCTGCCTCCCCTCACCCCCGTAATTCACTTCACTACTAGAGGTAACAGCCATACATCATATCCTAAATACTAAAGGGTCCGTCTTATGAATGGGAACTGCTGGTGTGGTATTTTCCCCTCCAGCGTTCATAATCAGTCCAAATCTTCACAAAAGATCCCATGGTTTTGTTTTTATTGGCAGTTAGTCTACTAAGGCAAAATATTGTATCCATTCCCTGCTTGACATCAGTAAAAGATGGAGATGAGGGGTCACGCTATCTTCTGGCTATTTCACATCTGGTGGCTGTACAGGCAAACTGAACCAATTTACTCTTATATTTATTCTCCCAAAATCCACATTTAGCAAAGCGTGAGCCGGTTGGAGGGTAACCAGAAATAAGAATATGTCCCGTAGCCATTGGGCCACCTCTTCCCACAGCATTGTAATGATGGGGCACTGCCACCACAGGTGCCAATAAGTCCCTGTCTGACCGCACCCTTTCCAACATTTCGCTGATCACTTGGCATTGATTTTTATGTAGATGAGAGGGATGCATATACCACCTGTACAAAGTTTTGTAACCATTTTCAATCAACCTAGCTGCTATTAACCCTCTACCTGTATTCCGGAGAGATTCCAACCACAGGTCTTCTGTAAGTTCAATCCCCAGATCAGACTCCCAAGCTTCCATATACCGTAGTTTACCCGAAGGGGCTTTATTCAACGTGGTATAGATTTTCGAGAGAATGCCAGTAATCTGATCGGCATGGTGACCGTTTGTCTCAAAGTATGAAACGCCTTGAGAGAGCTGACCCATTACATTATGGTGTTTTGCAAAATTCAGAATTTGTAAGTATGCATATCTGGCCAGATCTGTCAATTGATATCGGGACTGCAGGTCATCAAATTCCCGGAATCCTTGCACCGACCATAAGTGTTCCCATCTCTCAATTCCCTTGGCTTTCCAAACCTGAAATTCCAGATTTTCAAAGCCAAATCTGAAGTTAGTATTGTGGTATATGGAGGTGCTAAAATGGTACTCCCTGGGAGCTACTAGCGCTTTCCTCCATCTCTGCCATGTAGCCAAAGTCAATAACGTAGCTGGCGGTAAGATTCGTGGTACCACCCTAGCCCCTTTTTGGAGCCATATCCAGGATCTAATGGATATATGTGGTAAAAATGTTTTTTCAAGAGCCACCCACGCTTTCTGTTGCCCACACCTATGCCAATCTACTAGTGGTCACAAATTAGCCACTGCATAGTACCAGGTTAGCTGGGGTATTCCCAACCCGCCCTGGGACTTCCTAAGATATAATATCTTTCTCCCTATCCTAGGGCGTTTGCCTAGCCATATGAATCTCATGATTTTAGCCTGCCATTTTTCTAACGTGGTATTCGGGATCGGTATGGGTAATGTCTGGAACAAGTATAAGAATCGTGGGAGTATGTTCATCTTAATTACTGCTATATGCCCTATCCGGGAAATATGGTAACGGTTCCATTCCTCTAAGTTTTTTCCATTCTTCTAAGTTTTGCAATATTGTGTTACACTGTAAACCGATATGATATGTAACTTTTTTACATGAATGTTGGTATAGAAAAGTTCTAAATAAGTTTTGTGTGATGTTACTAAGTAAAGGTACATAGTTCAATGAGTAAAAGTCATCCTTTATCCAAATAAACTCCAAGGTACTTTATCTTCTGGGCTGCCCAACGAAATGGAAATTTAGCTCTCAACAATTCTTCCTGCTCAGGAGATACCGTAAGATTCAGGATTTCTGATTTGTCCCAGTTTATTCTGTAGCCCGATACCCTACTAAAGTCCTCAAGATCAGTGACGGTTGCTGCAATTTCTTATGTTCTTAAGAGGACATCATCTGCAAATAGCGATAATTTGGCACAAAAGATTCCCAGCGAGATGCCCTGCACCATCGCATTCTGTCTAATTTTAATTGCTGACGGTTCTAAAAAAAATAGCAAGGGTGAGAGAGGGCACCCTTGCCGAGTGCCTCTGCCCGCTGGGAAAGGGTCCGAATAGCTACTGTTTACTTTAACACAGGCCTTAGGATTATGGTAGAGAGCTTGGATCCATTGAATGAAATGAACTCCAAATTCCATTCTACTGAGAAGTTGGAAAAGAAAAGGCCAATGCACAAGGTCAATAATAGTGCTGGTGTTCCTTGCTTTTTGACCCACCACATTAACCCACATATCTTCCGGACATTGTCCGCTGCCATTCTCCCTGTTATAAAGCCTGTTTGGTCTTGGTGTATAATTTGAGCTGTATACCAGTATTTTGGCCAGAATCTTTAAATCGACATTGATGAGCGATATTGGTCGGTAAGATCCACATAAGGTCGGATCCCTTTCTGGCTTACCAAAATAGTAATGCCTGCTACATTAGTATGTGGTGGGAGGTCTCCACCAAATCTAATCAGGTTGTACATTTTGGTTAGAGGAGGGGTAATAGTATCCACCATCTTCTTATAAAAAAGGTTAGTAAACCCATCTAAACGGGGGGACTTGCCCACCTTAAGGTCTTGGATCGCCATTTTCACCTCGACTTCCGAAATTTCTGCATCCATGAAATCCCTTTGGGAATCTGATAGGGTGGGCAGGTCAGTTGAATTTAAATACTGGGCAACACTCTCTTTAGAAATGTGGGTGTCTGGGCTATTCAATTCAGCATAGAACTCCAGAAAGCATGCGCGGATCTCCTTGCTCTCATGTAGCAGCTGACCCTGTTTATTCTTAATTTTAGTCACATTATTCTGTATCGCCCTTTTTTTTCAATTTGTTGGCTAGGAGTTTTCCGGCTTTGTTACGCCCCTCAAAGTATCTTTGCTGTGTGAGTTCAAGCGCATGAGTGGTCGCTATTGATTCCCAATTTTCTATCTGTTCCCTATAATGTCGTATTTGCGATAGTTATCTCTGTTACCTGTGAACCGGAGTGATATGTATTTTATACAGGAACTTCCGGTATATAAAACCCAAAAATAAATAAATATATCGCAGGGGATAGTGAGTGTTGGTGCTGTCGTTCTAAGCTTTTTATCTGCTTCTGGAGTTTAGTAAAGGCTTCCCCTTTCTTTTTCTTTATGTTCGAGGCCCTAGAAATCATATATCCTCGAATAACAGCTTTGAGGCCTTCCCGTAGCACAGTATGTGGGACTTCAGCTGTGTCATTTAGCTGCAAATAATCCTCTATATGTGATTTAAGTTGCTTCACAAAACTATCATCACTGAGCAGTGAATCATTGAGCTTCCAGAAGCTTTGGCCAATATCATAATTCTGGAGTGACAGGGAGAACCAACCCACTGCATGATCTGTCCAATGGACAGGTTCTAGATCTGTTTTTGTCACCTTATTTATCAACCCCTTATCTGCCATTAACATAGCTATATGTGAATGAGAATTATGGGGGTGCGAAAAAAAGGTATAGCATCGGGATTTAGGATATCTGACTCGCCAGATATCTTATAACATGCTTTGCTGCATTAACACTTTCAATACCTGCCGAGCTACCCTCGTCCCCATGCTTCTGTGCGAGGAATTATCTAAGATTGGGTTCGCTGTAAGATTAAAATCCCCTCCCAGAATTAACGCGCCTTCTGCTTTTTCCCTGATTAAGTCACTGACAGTAGTGAACAAGCGCTCTTGATGTTGATTAGTATTGTACATATTAATAATAGTTACAGTCTCTCCCCCCACCCGAATAGTTAAAAGAATATATCGCCCATCAGGATCCGGAACACATTGCTTCAATTCAAATACCACATCTCTAAGTATTATTATTCCCACTCCAGCGTATTTCTGCTTCTTAGAGCTGCTAGCCCAGTAATGATGTGGAAATTTGGGATGGCGCACCAGACCTTCGTATCCAGGCCTCAAATATGTTTCTTGGAGGAGAGCGATCGAGGCCTGGAACTCGTCAAGCTCCGTAAAAAGTAAGCCCCGCTTGTTTGCGGAATTAAGGCCTTTAACGTTAAGTGTAATTATCTTAACTGATGCCATTTTTTACTCAACAAAGGGACATTCCCACTCCCTAATTACAAAACAAGGGTGTCAGCTCCCCTAACCCCCGGCGTGCCATCCCTCCTTCCCCGCAATAGCATCCATAGATTACTCCCTGTCTGCAGTGATTCCCCTTGTAAAGTATCCCACATCCAGCTATGGGGGTATTCACCCATAATTCCTTCCCCCTGTAGCAAAGTGAATTTCTCAAACACCCCCAGCCCAGGGGAGGAGTCATCAGGTGAGCGGCTCAACAGAGCTGAACCAATCCGCTTATTGATATTAGCATGTGAAAACTCAGGGCCCATCATCACAATAAATGTCCCTTTCTATTCCCGACAATAAATGTCCCTTTCTGTTCCCGATTAAACAACCATCATACAGCATTAGTACTAATAATCCTGTTTCAGTGAGCACCTATTTGAAGTTTTCACACTCAAGTTACATCGATGGGCGATGCAGACCCCTCAGAATTTCTCCGGAGCCGACATCCTCCATTGATGGCGCCAATTTGGTTGCCGGGGCCTTGAGAAAGCATGTCACATTGGCTTCCTTTAGGATAGTTATCGCTTCCGCCATCGTTTTCACCCGAAAAGTGGTGCCCTTGATCGTAAAACTCAGTCCAAATGGATAAAGCCAACTGTACCGAATATTCTCCTTGCGAAGGATAGTGGTGGTGTCCTGGAAATCTAGGTGTTTTTTCAAGGTAAACAGAGAGAGGTCTGCGAATACCGCTATGTCATGGCCTTCCCAGAGCCATACTGCCTGCTTGCGAGCCTCTCGAAATACAGTTTCCTTTTGTTCATAAGAGTGGAAACACACAATAATGTCCCTTGGCTTATTAGCAATTTTTTGTCCTAGTGCCCTATGTGCGTTCCAGCTGCACCTGTTATCCCCAGGCCCATTCATAGCCATATGTTCTGCCGTGAGAAAAAGCTCCATACACAATTTAGAAATTATCACTTTGCAGTCAGCAGATTCCGGTTGTTCTGCTATGTCTCGGAATTGTAAGTTGCAGCGCCTGGTTCAGTTTTCGAGGTCCTCTAGCTTTTGGATAGCACCTTCAAGTTCCATTTTTACTTCTGCGTGCTCAGTCCTTGCTTGTTTCAGGTCCTCTGTTAAGGCATCAACTCTTATGTCTGTATCTTCGATTTGCTGACCTAGTTCTGACAAGGCATCCTGCACCTCATTAATGAGATTCGTCAAATCCTGTTTCTGGGTCCGGATTTCCAGCTTGAGCTCCTAGAACCAGGCTCTGAAATCATCCCGGGTAGGTAACTCCAGGCCCTGTCCAGCAGGTGTTACCTCTGCTTTGTGTCCTCGGCCGCCATGTTGTCTTTTTCGCTGTTGAGGCCCAACTCCGTTTTGAGTATTAATATTTGCGGAAATCTACGGTTTTCTTTTTTACGGACATCGCCTAATGTGCCTTCTTACTTCCGATGTGGAAAATTATGTTCCAGCTGCTATGATGCCTGAGATTTCAGTAAGATATTTCTGCTCTGTGAGGGAGCTCGCTCAGAGCCGTCCGTTCATGCTGATGATGTCATATCCTCCCTGTGACTCACTTTTAATGTTGGGCACAGCAGCAGTGAAGGAGCTTTGGCAGCCAAGTTAATTAATTCAACCGGCTGCCCATACCACACACGCTACTCCCTTCTTCTGCAGTTATATAGCGAGGGAACTGATCCATCGTGACAGGTTTTGTGTGTCCTTGCCCATCTCATCCTTTATTTTAAAATTTGTAGGTATGCAGGTACTTTGTGCTGGAGGATGTGGTTGGTGTGTGCGGGCTGTGGGTACGCAGGTACTTTGTGTTGGAGGATGTGGTTGGTGTGTGCGGGCTGTAGGTCTGCAGATTCTTTGTGTTGAAGGATGTGGTTGGTGTGTGCGGGCTGTAGGTCTGCAGATACTTTGTGTTGAAGGATGTGGTTGGTGTGTGCGGGCTGTAGGTCTGCAGATTCTTTGTGTTGGAGGATGTGGTTGGTGTGTGCGGGCTGTAGGTCTGCAGATTCTTTGTGTTGGAGGATGTGGTTGGTGTGTGCGGGCTGTAGGTCTGCAGATACTTTGTGTTGGAGGATGTGGTTGGTGTGTGCGGGCTGTAGGTCTGCAGATTCTTTGTGTTGGAGGATGTGGTTGGTGTGTGCGGGCTGTAGGTCTGCAGATTCTTTGTGTTGGAGGATGTGGTTGGTGTGTGCGGGCTGTAGGTCTGCAGATTCTTTGTGTTGGAGGATGTGGTTGGTGTGTGCGGGCTGTAGGTCTGCAGATACTTTGTGTTGGAGGATGTGGTTGGTGTGTGCGGGCTGTAGGTCTGCAGATACTTTGTGTTGGAGGATGTGGTTGGTGTGTGCGGGCTGTAGGTCTGCAGATTCTTTGTGTTGGAGGATGTGGTTGGTGTGTGCGGGCTGTAGGTCTGCAGATACTTTGTGTTGGAGGATGTGGTTGGTGTGTGCGGGCTGTAGGTCTGCAGATACTTTGTGTTGGAGGATGTGGTTGGTGTGTTTGGGCTGTAGGTCTGCAGATACTTTGTGTTGGAGGATGTGGTTGGTGTGTGCGGGCTGTAGGTCTGCAGATACTTTGTGTTGGAGGATGTGGTTGGTGTGTGCGGGCTGTAGGTCTGCAGATACTTTGTGTTGGAGGATGTGGTTGGTGTGTGCGGGCTGTAGGTCTGCAGATTCTTTGTGTTGGAGGATGTGGTTGGTGTGTGCGGGCTGTAGGTCTGCAGATACTTTGTGTTGGAGGATGTGGTTGGTGTGTGCGGGCTGTAGGTCTGCAGATTCTTTGTGTTGGAGGATGTGGTTGGTGTGTTTGGGCTGTAGGTCTGCAGATACTTTGTGTTGGAGGATGTGGTTGGTGTGTGCGGGCTGTAGGTCTGCAGATACTTTGTGTTGGAGGATGTGGTTGGTGTGTGCGGGCTGTAGGTCTGCAGATTCTTTGTGTTGGAGGATGTGGTTGGTGTGTGCGGGCTGTAGGTCTGCAGATTCTTTGTGTTGGAGGATGTGGTTGGTGTGTGCGGGCTGTAGGTCTGCAGATTCTTTGTGTTGGAGGATGTGGTTGGTGTGTGCGGGCTGTAGGTCTGCAGATACTTTGTGTTGGAGGATGTGGTTGGTGTGTGCGGGCTGTAGGTCTGCAGATACTTTGTGTTGGAGGATGTGGTTGGTGTGTTTGGGCTGTAGGTACGCAGATACTTTGTGTTGGAAGATGTGGTTGGTTTATGTAGGTTTGGGGTATGCAGATACTTTGTTTTGGAAGACGTGATTGTGTGCAGGCTCAGGGGTAGGCAGGTATTTGTGTTGGAAAACATGATTGATATATGCAGGCTGGAGGTATGCAGATATTTTTTTGGATGATGCGTTTGATTTATGCAGGTTGTGGATATGCATGTGTTTTGTGTTGGAAGATGCGGTTGGTATTTGTGGGCTGTAGGCATACATGCACTTTGTATTGGAAGATGTGGTTGATGTGTGCAGGCTCAGGGGTAAGCAGGTACTTTATATTGGAAGACGTGGTTGTTGTATGAGGGCTGTAGGTACACAGGTACTTTGTGTTGGAAGATGTGGTTGTTGTATGAGGGCTGTAGGTACACAGGTACTTTGTGTTGGAAGACGTGGTTGTATGAGGGCTGTAAGTTCACAGGTACTTTGTGTTGGAAGATGTGGTTGGGTGCGGACTGTAGGTACACAGGAACTTTGTTAGGCATCTTATTTAAAATTCATCTTCAAGGTTTGGCTTTATTTTGCTTTGGGCCCAGTAGTTTGCTTTGATTCCTTTTGGATTTCTTACTCAGTCAGGAGTCCAGGCTGGGATCTGACACACGAGCTTTCATTGGCAGCTTCCCAGGGAGTTCTTGCCCTTTATATCCCATCACCACATATCTAGTCTAGTCATTGCAGTGTCAGTTCTTTTCTTTGTGCCACACACCAGGCTCCTTCTGGACCCTAAATCCATCTAGTAGCCTGATTTCATTCTCACACAGGGGCTGTGAATGCCCCGTCCACGTCATCTGTAGCCACGGAAAACTTGAGTTGGGACTTGAACCTGGGGCTGGCCTACACCAAGTATCTTTTCTTGCTCTGTCTTTGGTACTTATAGTCCCTTTTCCATTTAGAGTTCAAAGTGGATCACAAATGTGAAGTATGGTCCAGTGGTTAAACTTCAGATTATAAGTATAAAGAACCCTAGTTACATGAGAGTGCCTGCTAGTAGACCATGGGGAACATTCAAATAAGTGCAGACAGCAAAGGCAAAGGGTGCCAGACTTCCCTGACTTTATTTCATTTCTAGCTATTTAGTTTGGGCCTGCCAGTTCCCGCCATCATCCTTGGTCTTTCAGCTCAGTTGGAACTGGCGTCTTAGCTTTCAGCACCCAGAGTTTTAATTTACAACTCCCTGCTCTCTTACCACCGCCCCCAAACCTAGCTGTGACTGGCTTCGACCGTTGGCCACAGAGTGCAGCTCTCTCTGGAGCTCGATACACGCATACCCTGGCCAGCTCCAGTTCTCAAGAGCCAAAAACAGGCCTGGTTTTCAGGATATCCAGAATGAATATGCAAGAGGTAGATTTGCATACCATGGAGGCAGCACATAACAATCTATCGCATGCATATTCATTGCAGATATCTGGAAAACCAGGCCTGTTTGTGGCTCTTGAGGAGCAGGGCTGAGAATTTCAGTGGTAGATCATTCTAAGTTACTTTTTGGGTTCAGCATATCAGAGCGAATGGCTGGGTCCTGCCAGGCCCCTGTGCCGAAAGAACCATGGCAATAGGGATGCAGAAGGCCTCGTTTGTGGAGGTGCCCAGACAGCAGGAATTAGTAAGATCGTGGTCCAGTAAATTCTCCTTAGATTCTTTATCTCCATACTCTTTAAGCCAGAGAAATATTTGCTAAAAGCCTTGCAGTTAGAGCTACAAAGTGTATAACTACAACTGGCTTGCGAGGTCAACAGAGTAAAGGCTGAATTTATACACAATGTGGAAAAATCACTGACTGCAAACCAAATATGTGCCTAGGATGATAGGTGAGAGGCTTTCAATTCTTCTGAGAGAGTAGAAGGAGGGGGGCTTCCCAGTCTTTTGCATTGAGTGTCACCTGTATGAGTTTTTACCCGCTGGTGAGAGATTGTATGTGTGCACTCGGTGCAAAGAGCTCCTGGCTCTCAGGGAACGAGTCCGATCTCTGGAGGCTCGAGTAGCAGACTTGGAGGAGCTGAGGCAGACAGAGAGGTACATTGATGAGACCTTCAGGGACATCATAGCCAAGTCCCAAATCCAGTCTGGCAGCCCTAGTGCTGCCTTGGATCAGAAAGGTCTCCCAGTAGGAGAACATCACCCTGGTGTAGCAGGAAGTGATCCTGTAGCAAGGACCTGCTCTCCAGGTGATGCATTGTCCTCTCGCACTGAGGACAAGTCTCCCAGGGCTACTGCCCAGGAAGGAAGGGTTAGGCCGGCCGTCATAGTTGGTGATTCAGTTATTAGAAATGTAGATAGGGTGGCTATGCATATCAAATGTTTTCCATAGCAGGCCCTGTGGAATTCAGAAAGAGCTTCAAACGTGAACTGAAAACCTGGTTCTTCAAAAATGTATATGATCTTACATAAAATTTCACTATGCAGAAAACTACTAGATTATAAGCCCTGTAAATACTAGAAGAATGAATGACATGCATTGAGTGATGTAAAGTGCATTGTGACAACTCTATGATCAGGATAGTAAGACTATTGAAATAGAAACTATGTATCTCAGATGATTTTCCATGCCCTACAGTTAGCGTATTTTAGATATTGTGTTACCCTATAATATGAATGTCGATATTGTAAACTGTTGTGATCTTCTTTTGGAACAATGGTATATAAAATGCATAAATAAATATTAAAGATAGAGAGAAGTTGGAAGTCCCCTTCCCAGGTTCCAGTATAAGAATTCCAGTTGTTTCATGGGGTTTGTAGGTTTTTCAGTCCCATAAATTGAGCTCCGACTCCTGAGCTGCTCTTGGGTTATTTGCAGGTTTCCCGTCACCTCCTGCAGCCTCTGCTGGGGATGAGCTTGGCCTTGGAGCGTCAGTCACAGGAACTCATGGCACTCTTACTGCAGAAGGACTTGGAGATTCAGGACTACAGGGAGAGTGGAGCCATGCTTACTCGAGGTAAGGGTCGTCGTCCGCTGTTAGGGATGATACT
Source organism: Rhinatrema bivittatum (assembly GCF_901001135.1). Taxonomy (NCBI): domain Eukaryota; kingdom Metazoa; phylum Chordata; class Amphibia; order Gymnophiona; family Rhinatrematidae; genus Rhinatrema; species Rhinatrema bivittatum. Next base: position 9,479,780 of record NC_042620.1, read on the forward strand.
CTGGGAATTTAAAGTTAATAAAATATGTAAAGACACTCTGTACAGGGGATATTACCAATTTCATTAATATTCATTCTGGAGATGAACACTAAAACAGACCTCTAACTTAAATGTCTAAGACTATAATTTATCAAGTCTATAACCTCCACAAGAGTGCAGGTTATAGACTTGAACCCCATACAAATCCTTTAACTTTCCCTCTGTTGGCTGAATTTTACATTGCTGCACTCCTGAAGGTGGTTCCTAGCAGAGCCGGCCATTTATTGGCACTCTGGTTAAATCTGGGAAGGTAGGATTTGGGGCAGTCAGTGAGAAAGTAGCCATTGCCTTAGTTTTAATGAGGTGTCAGGGTTTTGCTGGGCTTCTTCTGCAGGTGATAGTTTCAAAAGTGTGCGTTAGCCATGTGTGTCGTTTGGACAGAGATGTACCAGCTGGCTCCGTTCTTTCAGGACAGCCTGATCCAGTCCTCGATTTATCCCATTACATGCAGGGACTTGTTCTGATTTTTGAAAATCCCTGCATTCAATGGGAGTAAAACCAGGACGAGATTATTTTTAAAAATGCATTACCCAGTTGCCTCCAGTTAAGTTCAAATTACAAAAAGAAAAGATAAAATTCAATAAAACATTAATTCATAAATATAAGATCAATAAAACAAATACAACTCAATACAAAAGAATGCAATAGCATTGATGAAAACTAGTATGACCAATTACTAGTCCTTAATTTCTCTCTGCTGCTTTATTATTCAAGCTCAAACACTTGTCTAGCAAATTGGATTTTAAAGCCTGCTTAAATGGAGTGGAGGCGTGGCCTAGTGATTAGAGCAGCAAACTGCAAACCAGGGTTCAAATCCCTCTGCTGCTCCTTGTGACCTTGGGCAAGTCACTCCATTGCCTCAAGTACAAACTTAAAGGGTCATTTACTAAATGTTTTCTCCCATTTTGTGTCTGTGGAAAAAATGCTTATTTGTTAGCGAACAGACAGGTGAATCCAAACCTCTACCAGTAGATGAAGCTGGCATCACAGTATATATAAGCCTGCAGTGACAACAGCCCGCCAGTATTCTCCATCTCCAGCAGACGGTGAATGGGCATCTCCCTACTGGGGATTGCATTAAAGTTTTGAAGGAGAAAAGAAGAGGATATGTAACTTGCCCTGCTCTCCTGTGGTGATACATATGGTCCCTTCTTCAGCTGAGGATTCCTGAGGTGATTTCCATCCCTCACATTGAGTGCCTCGGTTCGGGAGACAGCTTTTCAGCAGGTGTGGACTTAGCTGTAAAAACAGCTGAAAGGCAGGCGGGGGTGCAGGATACCGAGCATGGCAGTGAAGGTCTAGGCCCTCTCCCCCTGCAGCTGGAGACCGACCTTATGCTCAGCCGGGACGGGCTGAGCTCAAGTAAAGGGTCCCCCTCCTATGGAATTCCCTTTCAAATGAACCTCAGGGAAAAATCCTCCTTCAGAAAAGCCTTAAAAACATACAGGCCGATACAGTACTGTGCGCTCGCCGGCATTTGGACGCGCGTCTTGGACGCTCTAGCTTTACCCTTTATTCAGTAAGGGGTAATAGCGCGTCCAAAACGCACGTCCAACCCCCCCCCAAACCTAATAGCGCCCGCAACATGCAAATGCATGTTGCGGGCGCTATTAGGTATTCCCACGCGATTCAGAAAACAAAATGTGCAGCCAAGCCGTACATTTTGCTTTCAGAAATTAGCGCCTACCCAAAGGTAGGCTTTTCTGTGCACCCTCCGACTTAATATCACGGCGATATTAAGTCGGAGATCCCGAAAGTTTAAAAAAGTAAAAAAAAAAAAAAATTTAAAATGGGCCCGCGGCTGGCGGCTCGAAAACCGGACGCTCAATTTTGCCGGCGTCCCGTTTCCGAACCCGTGGCTGTCAGCGGGCTCGAGAACAGATGCTGGCAAAATTGAGCGTCGGCTGTCAAACCCGCTGACAGCCGCCGCTTCCGTCAAAAAGAGGCACTAGGGACGCGCTAGTGTCCCTAGTGCCTCTTTTTACCGCTGGCCCTAATTAAAATAAAATACTGAATCGCGCGCACAGGAGAGTGGCCTGGGTGCTCGCCCGCTCTCCCGCGATTTTACTGTAACGACCCAATACTTATTTAAGAAAGCCTTCCCCAATCAGGAGGAAAAGGCATAATTATCCCAGGCCTCCCTTGGCTCACTTATCCTCACAGGAGAATCTGTTTTATCCACTTTTTGTAATTTTGTATTTTTATGTGATTTTATTTTATTTTTGTTTTAAGTTTCAGTGATTTTCTTTCTGACTCATTTATATGCAACTTATTATATATGTTTTATTGTACCCCACAGTGAACGTAGGAAGGCAGGTAACAAATGTTTTAAAATAAAGGGTAAAGGGTATTAAAAAAAAAAAAAAAAGGAACAAAGAGAAGGGGGGAGTTGAGTAGAGATTCCTTCCTCCCCCACCCCCTGGGTCTCTGTGCTCGGCACATGATCCAGCAGTTTGGGGGATGGCACCAGCCTAGCAGATTGAGCAGCCCTTGCGGTTGGTCCCCGCTTCAAGGCTCTGCTGGTTCACTGCGTGGAAGACCGTGGTGGCGTGTTCGCACATTTCTTGTGCGCCGCAGACTGCCCTCTTCAGTTCCGTCAGATTGTGCTAGTGTGCCCAACTGTGTGGCCTGTTGTGTGTTTGGTTAGGCACATAGGAGCGCCTACTAGGGAGCCCATTTGTGCATGCACGCATTTTTTGTGCACTTGCCTTTTTTGCATGCATTGTCTGAGCATCTTGAGGGAGCTCAGGTTGGGCACTTACACAGGTGCAGTGTTATCAGGCATCTTGGCAGACTATTGTGCCCATAGGGAAGAAACCTAAGCGCCTTGCCCTATGTGTTGCTTGTTATATTTGGGCATCTCAACCTGGTATTCCCTCAAATTTGTGTCAGCGCTGTTTGGAGGCTCAAGAAGAATTATCTCTTTCCAACTTTGTTAAGCCTGATTCTTCCCAGCCTGATGTAGGAATGGACAAAGAGCTGTTTGCATGGTCGCCTGATTTTGGAGCGCTCCTAACTGGTTCCTGAGCAGGGGACGGTAGTTCAGTTATCGCAAATCAGTTGCCCCCTGGTTTTGGCATGGATCCTTCTGCCTTTTCTTGGGTAGAATTTTTTCAAGGACTGCACTCCTTCCTTCTGGCGTAGTCTCCAGCCTCAGACAATCTTAACAACTCAGGATCGCCAGTGGTGAAATCCCGCATGTCTGGTACTGCGGGTAAGCGTTGGGGTATGCCTGGAACTGGCCTCCCCGATAGGGTCCCAGATGATACGGATGATGAGACCGATCCTTACTCCCTAGAGGATGGGGAAATTCCTCCGGGATTAGAGCCGTATAGAACTATGTTGAGGTTCTTTCATAGAGATGAGTTTCCAGCCCTGATTTCTCAGACATTGAAGATGCTGGGAATACCTGGGGTTGAATCCATGTCTGAGCCAAAGAAAGATCCTATTTTGATTTCCTTGCGTAAAGCCTCATGCTTCTTCCCTATTATGAAGGCCATTCAAGAATTAATTGATCTTGAATGGGATGCCCTAGAAGCTAATTTTAAAGGGGGACGAGTCTTGGAAGGGCTGTACTCCTTGGATTCAGCTGCAAGAGAGCTATTACATTTTTTGAAGGTGGATGCATTTCTGAGTGCTCTTACCAAGCGGACAACTATTCCTGTAGAAGGGGGAGTGACCTTGAAGGATGCTCAGGATAGGAGAATTGAGGCTATCCTTAAGCAATGGCGATGAATTTGCAGATAGCTTTCTGTTGTTTCCTAGTGGCTCGCTCTTGTTTATTGCTCACTCATGAAATGGATGAATTTGGTGTAAATTCCAGGGCAATGATGGAACCAGCAGCCACCTTTTTGACAGATGCGGGCTGCGATTTAGTCCGCACTTCGGCTAGAGGGATGGCTTAAGTAATAGCAGCTAGGCATCAGCTATGGCTGAGAAATTGGTCGGCTGATACAACCTTGAAGTCTAACCATACAAAGTTGCCCTTTAAAGACTCAATCTTATTTGGGAGTGAGCAGGAGAAAATGGCCACTAAGTGGGGTGAGTCCCCGGTTACTCGTTTACCAGAGGATAAGAAACAGGAACCGCGATCCTTCAGCACGAGAGGTCATGCTAGAGGATTCAGACACTTTTGACTCTACAGAGGAGCGACTTTTTAGAGGACTTGACCTTTGGGTAGATCTCAGCCCTTTTATCCCAGGCAGCCCAGACGAGGTGCAGGCCTCAGGTAGTGGAGAACCCAGAGCCACCCAATGAAGGTGTGTTGACCCACCACTGGGATGTGTAGATAGGAAGTCATCTATCTTTTTTTTTTTTTTTTAATTGGATGTGGGTCGAGATCACAACAGACCAGTGGGCGCTGGAGGTGATAAGGGATGGAAATGCTGGAGTTTCACACTGTCCCTTGGGATGTGTTCATGGTGTCTTCCTGCAGCTCTCCACAGAAAAGACAGGCAGTGGAGGTTTACGTGGTCAAGACTCCTCAGCCTGTGGGCTGTGGTCCCAGTGCCCATGTCTCAAGTAAATATGGACTATTTTCCATTTATTTTGTGGTGCCCAAGAAGGAGGGCTCTTTTCGTTCCATCCTGGATCTCAAAGGAGTCAACCGTCATTTGCGTATGACTCATTTTCGCATGGAAACCCTGCAGTCTGTGATAATGGCATTATAGTTGGGGGGAGTTTCTGACATCTCTGGATCTCTCTGAGGCATAACTACATATTCTCATCTGATTAGAGCATCAACGATTTCTGCTGTTCGTGGTTTTGGGATGTCATCAGTTTCGAGTGCTGCTTTTTGGTTTGGCCACTGTGCCCAGAACTTTTTCCAGGGTTATGGTGGTAGTGGCAGTGGATTTGAGAAAAGATGGGGTCCTGGTACACCCGTACTTGGACAACTGGCTGATTCGGGCCAAGAGTCTGGAAGAGAGCCTCTGGGTTTCACGTAAGGTGATCTCCTTGTTGCAGGAGCTAGATTGGATCATGAACCTGGTCAAGAGCAATCTTCAGCCATCTCAATCATTGGAGTAGCTCTGTGTTCAGTTCAACAGGGAAGAGTGTTCCTGCCAGAGGTCCGTAATTCAGAAGGTGATGGCGCAGGTGCTTTTATTGACAAACTCGATACACCCGATGGTGTGGTCCTATCTTCAGGTGCTTGGGTTGATGGTGACAACCCTGGAAGGTGGTACCCTGGGTGACGGCGCATATGCATCTGCTCTGTTGTCTCATTGGAGCCCACAGTCTCAAGTCTACTTGATTCGGCTCCACCTACCAATGGAAGTCTGCTTTCAACTGCAGTGGTGGTTAAAAGCAGATCATCTCGGAAAGGAGGTTTCCTTAAGTTCACCGAACTGGCTATATTCATGACAGATGTGAGCCTCCAGGGCTGGGGAGCTCACTGTCAAGAGCTGCCAGCGCAAAGGCACTGGAGTGCAGAAGACTCTATCTGGAGCAACAATCAGTTGGAAGCCTGTGCGGTCAGATTGGCATGCTTGCGGTTCTGTGACAGATTGCAGGGCCGAACGTTCCAGATAATGTCAGACAATGCAACAACCCATGGCTTACCTCAGTCAGCAGGGAGAAACCAAGAGCCAGCAAGTGTGGCAGGAAATAGAACAACTTTTGGAATGGGCAGAAGTGTATCTTCAGGAGATCGCAGCCTCACACATTGCCGGAAAAGACAATGTAAGAGCAGATTTTCTCAGCAGACAGTCTAGATTGAGGAAAATGGGAGTTGTCAAGCAAGCGTTTCAGCTAATAGTGGATTGCTGGAGCCTTCCATTTCTGGTCCTGCTGGCAACTTCTTACAATGCGAAGGTTCCTCGATTCTTCAGTCGCAGGAGAGATCCAAAATCCTTGGGCATCGATGCTGTTGTGCAGGAATGGCCAGAAGGGGCAACATGGTCCATGTTTGGCAGAATGGTTTAGAGGATCGAGAATTTCAGGAGGATAGTGCTTCTGGTGGCACCAGATTGGCCCAAGAGACTGTGGTATGCAGATCTGCAAAAGCTTCTGATGGACTCTCCCCTCTTGCACACATGAATCTGCTATGTCAGGGGCCTGTCTTTCACGAAGATCTGAATCAATTTTGTCTTCGGTATGGCCCTTGAGAGGGCTCGGTTCCTGAAGCATGGATATTCTGCCGCGGTGATTGCCACCTTGCTACAAGCGACAAAGTTCTGCACTTCCTTAGCCTATGTGTGGGTTGGCAAGTGTTTGAGACTTGGTGTGAAGATCAAAGGGATTCTTTCTCATTCGGTTAAGATTCCACTCATTTTGGAGTTTTTGCAGGATGGATTGAGTAAAGGGTTGGCCCTTAATTCCTTTAAGGTATAGGTGGAGGCTCTTGCCTGTTTCCAAGGTAAGGTGAATGGTGGGCTCTTGTCGGCTCATCCAGATGTGGCCCATTTCTTGAAAGGAGTGAAGCATCTTCGTCATCCCTTGCGGTTACAGGTGCCCTTGTGGAGTCTTAATCTAGTTTTGGATTTTTTTGACGGGTCCTACTTTTTGATCAATGTGTAACCTTTCCCTGAGGTTACTGACCTTAAAAACAGTGTTTCTTGTAGCAATTTGTTCTGCGCGTCGAGTGTCTGAACTACAGGCCTTGTCATGCTGGGAGCTGTTTCTATGGCTGACTCCAGGGGTGATACAGCTTCATTCTGTTCCTTCCTTTTTGCCAAAAGTTGTCTCATATTTTCAGTTGAATCAGTCTATTTCCCTGCCATCTCTGAACAGGGCTAGAGATGCGGAGGAATTTCGCCTGTTACGGCCCTTGGATGTAAAAAGACATATCTTGAGGTACTTTGAGGTTTCTGAACCTCTCAGAAAGATGGACCGGCTGTTTATTCTCCTTGGTGGGAGTAAACAGGGTGAGCCGGTGTCGCAGGCTGGATTAAGGAAGTGGTCACAGCTGTGTTCGTGGATGCTGAACAGCCATTGCCTAGTCATGTTAGGGCTCATTCCACTAGGGCTCGGGCAGTGGTAGGCAGAAGTTAGATTGTTGTCTTTCATCGACATTTGCCGAGCTGTGACATGGTCCTCATTATTGCCTGGATGTATAGGCCTGGGAGGACACAGCCTTTGCACGTGCCCTCCCGCCCTGTTTGGGAGTAGCTTTGGTACATCCCACTGGTTTTGGATGCACCTGTCTGTACGCTAAGAAAGGATAAATTACTTCTTATCTGATAATTTCCTTTTCTCTAGTACAGACAGGTGAATCCAACTCCCACCCTTGGCTGCTGACTGGTTGTATTGTGGTCCTCCTGCATGGCAGTACTGGTAAGTGTCATTCCAGTCCCTAGATTACTGTAATTACACTCTTTGTCTGTGCTCAGTGTTTTCCTGTTTACTGAGTGCTGGAATGGCTTTTTTTCTAGTTTGTAGAGAATACTGACGGGCTGTCGTCACTGCAGGGGTCTATATACTGTGATGTCATCTTTGCTCTGTCTCCATCTGCTGGTAGAGGTGCATAACCCACTGGTTTTGGATCCACCTGTGAACTTTCTTCTGCCATCACATCCATCCTCTGCTTCCCTCCCCCAGCCCCTGCTCTAGAAACTGGCTGTGTTCAGTAGCCAAGATGAAGTTGGGAGGCAGACTGTACAGGGGAAAGGTATCGAACAAAGGGAAATTGTTGTACTGCTTGTCTAATGTGTTGGGAAACATCTCTCTGCTGCCAGGGCCATTGCTAAAGGCCCTCTTCTGGATTTCCTGATAGAGTAGTGCTGTGAAATCTCTCTGGTAGTGAGGGCTGCTTTGCTCTGCTTAGTTTGCTGTTCAGTATCTCTTGTTGCACGCTGAGGCCCAGCTGTGACTGTATCTGCTGCATGCCAGGCGGACACTCTTACCCCAGATGTTATGCAGTAGGATTCTCAATCTCCATCCTCTTACATTGCTCCTACAGGCCGCCTAGAAACCGAGGTGTTTGATAAGAAATCTTTCCTGGAGAGCTTTCTGTGCAAGGTAAGTGGGGCTTCTCTTTACTCCTGCCAGTATTGTGTGGTTATGGTGTGCCCATAGCACTGTCCCTCTTGGCAGGGATTAAAATGAATGGCATTGTATGCTAATTTGCTTTTTGGATCCTTGGACTTATAAACCTGTGCATCGGGCAGGAATTGAAAAGTGAATCCTCTGGTCCAAAGTGCATGTGAGCAGAAACAGGTAACTTGCTTGAGCTTTGCCGTACTCACCCACACATGACACTGGGGTGACGTGACTCATCGTCCAGGAAGTGAAGCCCCCAGGCTACGTCCCGTTGCACTCTCTGTAACCTCAGGTAACCATGCAGCCCTTTACTGTTAGCCACCAGCTGAAGACCCGGGACTTCTCACAGACTCACTATGACTAATGTTCTTTTGGTCTGATCATGTACGCGATAGGGACTATCATTTTGCTTTCTGTTGTTCCTGCTCTTTTAAACTTACATGGGTAACTTTCGGTACATGAAATTCCCTGTGTAGTCATTGTTGAAAGATTATACAAATCATGAGGCATGGAAGGCGCTCCTCTGGTACTTGTACTGTAAAGAACACCTAGCTAGGTGAAATGCTACCAAGCAGACTGTTAGTTTTACTGGAGCAGAAAGAAGGGAACCAACGACTGAGCTTTAAAAGGGGTGTAATATAGGAGGAGATCAAGCTTAGGCAGCTGGCGCAGCATTTTCTGAGATAGTAACGGTTCATGGGAAGAGCTAGAAAGGTCTGTGTTGTATTGGCAACTTCAGTGTATGGCACAAAATCTTAAACCTTGGTTTATGTAAACTAGATTATTTCATGTTTTCTTCATTCAAAACACTGTGGCATGTTTAGCTATTGTTGAGCTTGTTTCACAAAAAAAATATCATACTTTTTGTTTATGGTGATACCTCGCCTGTTGATCCCAGTTTAATTCTCCTTGTTCTATGTAACTGCATTCTTACATGCCTGTTAATGTTAAAATATAAACCGAATTGATTTGTAGCTTTGCTACAAGAATTTCGGTATATAAAAATGCTAAATAAATAAATAAATGGCTAATTTGTGGGTTGAGGCATGACCATGTTTCTCCTGTTTTATCTCCGATTAAATTTATTTATTTATTTATTTGACATTTTTTTAATACCGGGATTCATGTAAAATTTTACATATCGTCTCTGTTTACATTGTAACTGAAAAACAGGCATGTGAGAATGCAGTTACATAGAACAGGGCATAAAACTTGGATCAGAATACATGGGGAAAAACTTGGAACATAATAAGGGGGAAAAAAACACAAAAAACCCCGCATATTTATATTATTAGGCACATATATTTAATATGAGAGACATAAAACTTTGGGGTAAGCTGATGTAGAGAAGGGTTACTAAATTGTAAGGGTGGCATGATTGGATAGTCTTAATTTAGAATGATGGCTGGTGTGATGGTGTTGATGTATGTTGTTGTCGTACTTAGAACGCTTGCTCAAATAGCCAGGTTTTTAGTCTCTTTTTAAAGTTGATTGGGCAATGTTCTGAACGGAGTTCTGGCGGTAGTGAGTTCCATTGTGCTGGACCTGCTACTGACATGGCTCGTTTGCTTAGAGAGGTTTTGATGTATGTTGTTAGGAGAGTTTTTGTATGCTGTTCTCGTCAGTCTGGTTGGTAGATGTGGTTGAAGTGGAATGTTGAGTTCCAGTGGAGTGAGCTTGTGGATGGTTCTGTGAATGATCGTTAGTGTTTTGTATAGGATTTTGTACTTGATTGGGAGCCAATGTAGGTTTCTTAAGATGGGGGGTAATATGGTCTCTCTTGTTGGTCTTAGTCAGTATCCTAGCAGATGCGTTTTGCAACATTTGAAGGGGTTTAAGGGTGTTAGCTGGAAGGCCGATTAGCAGAGAATTGCAATAATCGATTTTAGAGAAAATGATTGCTTGGAGTACTGATCGGTAATCTTGGAAGTGTAAGAGTGGTCTGAGACTCATTTGCCTTTCTTTAAAGTGCTACTTAGGGGTGTTCCTGCATATTTATCACATCTTTTAGTTCCATACACCCAGTCTACATCTTTGCATTCTAGTAAGGAAAAATGACTCCGGATTCCCTCCCCATTTGAGATCAGATTGGAGCTGAGCAGCTTTTTCTTAGCAAGCACCGTTGATCTGGAATGCTTTGCCATTGGAGCTTCACCTGGAGTCCAGATTTATGAAATTCAAGAAGAATGTAAAAGCATGGTGGTTTAAATAATCTTATGAGGAAAATGAATCTGTATGACCTGGTATCAAACTGGGGCTTTCAGTTTTACCTTTTATTATTTTATGATGTTATGCTGAGTGGCATGTAATACCTTAGCCCCACCTCTAGTGCCCACTTAGGATTAAAATCTGTGGATGCTCGCTGGGTCCTAGCTGTAGCCCTACACTGGTAAACTCCCACCTGCCTCTGGGCAAGTACCCCACCTGCAAGCTATCTTCCAGTGGTTTCTAGGGACACTGAGACCCCACACGACGTAGGGGTCACACAGTTCCTAGAAATGCACCCACAGGGCAAATGCAGAAAATACTGGGATCATTTATCAGTCCAAGATGGCAGAGCTAACAAACTGAAGAGTTTATGAACAAAAAGTGGGAATAGTGAATGGAAAAAGATTTAATGTGCAACCAGCAGCAGATAAAATAAGAAGGGTTAACTATGAAAAGTTGTCTGCAAAGTAACTTTTCACTACTCAATGGTGCCTGGGGAGCTTCAGGAAATGTGCTTCACTGGAGTTGGAGCAGGGTCAGGGTCTCAGCAGAGAGCTCTGCTCCCTCTGTACTTCCCGCTGACACAAGAGAGTCCCGGAACCCTCAGGGCTAGTTCTCTGGCTGAAGGGCCAATCAGAGCACAAAGTACAAGCTCTGACCAATTGTCTCCTGTCTAGTTATAGCTTTCTGACCAATGGCACGGCCACATGTTACAGTCTTACAGCTTCCTCAGGGATGCTGGGAAATGTATGCTGTCCAAGCCTCATTCTGAGTCAAGCCAGCACCCCAAGCCTCTGTTTGAACTATGGTGCCAAGATCAAAGGTCACTTGCAGGCCAGCACAGCGGAAATGAGTTCTCTGGAGAAAACAGTAACAGAGCAAAACAAGAAATCACAAAGCATGCAAACCTACTGTTTCCCCACTCTGTTTTAGTAGTTTTATGTAGTGTTTTCTTGTATGCTGGTATTTTGATTTGTATTTCTAATGAATATCTTTTATTGTGAACTGCTTTGATTATTTAAAAAAATGTGGTTTATTAAGATTAAATAATCTACCTTATAAATGGCCTGTGACCGACGGCCCGCAAATGCGCAGTAGAGACCAGCTCTACCGCGCATGTGCGGGCGAGCACGTCGCTCTGAGCCAGCGTCAGAAAAAAAGAAAAAACAATGGCGGCGTCCAGTGGCAGCGGCAGCGGCGTTGGGTGGCGGCGTTGGGTGGCGGCGTCCGGTGGTAGCGGCGGCGGCGTTGGGTGGCGGCGTCCAGTGGCAGCGGCGGCGGCGTTGGGTGGCGGCGTCCGGTGGTAGCGGCGGCGGGTGGCAGCGGCATGGCGGCATCCAGCGGCGGCGGCGTTGGGTGGTGGCGGCGTCCGGTGGTAGCGGCGGCGGCGTCCAGCGGCGGCGGCGTTGGGTGGTAGCGGCGGTGGCGGCGTCCAGCGGCGACGGCGTTGGGTGGCGGTGGCGTTCGGTGGCAGCGGCGGCGGCGGCAGCGAGGGAGGAGAGAGAGAAGGAGGGACTGACAGAGAGGGAGGGACTGAGTGAGAGGGGAGGAGAGAGAGGGAGTGGGACTGAGTGAGAGGGAGAGAGGGAGTGGGACTGAGTGAGTGGGAGGGAGTGAGTGGGACGGAGGGAGAGGGGGGACTGAGTGAGGGGGGAGGGAGATAGAGAGGGAGTGGGACTGAGGAAGAGTGGGACATAGAGGGAGGGGGGAGGGAGTGGGACAGAGGGAGGGAGTGGGACTGAGGGAGAGGGGGAGGGAGTGGGACTGAGGGAGAGGGGGAGGGAGTGGGACTGAGGGAGAGTGAGAGGGAGGGAGAGAGGGGGGGAGGGAGTGAGACTGAGTGAGAGGAGAGGGAGGAGTGGGTGGGAGGTAGGGGGTGGAGGGGAGAGAGAATGAGGGGGAGGTGAGAGACAGAGGGATGTAGCCCTTTTTAACGGCGGTGGCAGCGAGGGAGGAGAGAGAGTGAGGGACTGAGTGAGAGGGGAGGAGAGAGAGGGAGTGGGACTGAGTGAGAGGGAGAGAGGGAGTGGGAGGGAGGGAGTGGGACGGAAGGAGTGGGACTGAGGGAGGGAGGGAGTGGGACTGAGGGAGAGTGAGAGGGAGGGAGAGAGGGGGGAGGGAGGGAGTGAGACTGAGTGGGAGGGAGGGACTGAGTGGGAGGAGTGGGTGAGAGGGAGGGAGGTAGGGGGTGGAGGGGAGAGAGAATGAGGGGGGAGGTGAGAGACAGAGGGATGTAGCCCGTTTTAACGGGCTTAACGGCTTGTTAAATATATTGGAGCTCTACTGTAGGACCGGCCTGGATCTTGAGTGAGAGATTCAGATCACACATTAATAGGAGTTTAAACTAGAGGAGAGGATTTGGATTTAAGTACTCACCTTTCCAAATCCTAGCTCACGGTGAGTTACAAATCAGGTACAGCAGGTATTTCTTACCCCAATAGGCTTACTAAATAAGGAAAAGCAGGAATAGAGCACCCAGCACATAATCTCCAGATACTACCTGGAAATTATTTTTTACCCCTCAGATAATTGTAATCAATAATCCGAAATCTCCCATGAGAATTCCATCAATGAAAATTCCATGTCATAAACCATATCGTACTTAATGTTTATTTGTTACCGGATCCTATTGGCACCCTTTCTGTAAACTACGATCTATTCTTTGTTATACGAGCCCTATTGTAAACCGTTATGATGGTAAATAACTTAATGACGGTATAGAAAAACTTTTAAATAAAAATAATAAAAATACTATCTATGGGCCTGATTCCTCAAGGTATTTTCCCATAGACACAGAGTGGGAGAAAAGCCTTAGTGAACCAGGCAGTAAGTTTGTAGCTGGGCCAATGGAGGGTGAAGTGACTTGCACAAGGTGGGACCATGAAAGGGAGAAGCAGGATTTGAATCCTGGCTTCCCTGGCTCTCAGTTCTCTGCTTTAGGGAGATGGTGGATGGAAGGTGGTTTATTTGGGCAGTCGTCCCCAAACAACAAATTAAGTTACTGGAGAAAACCACAAAAGTGAGGACCTCAAATGGCTGCCTTTGAGCCACAAGGGGGACCAGGTCTGCTGCTATGCAGAGTTTAGTCAAGGCGAGGGTAAATAGCAGGAAAGCTGTGAGCACACACGCTTATAGTATGGGCAGTACAGTTCCAGGAGGGCAAGCTTAGATATTATCGTGGAGACTTGGTTCGGTGTGAGATATGGACATAGCAGACTAACGTTTGTTCAGGACGGGTAGGGAGAGGAAACACAGGTCAAAGACATCCAAAAGTAGGACTGAAGGTATTGGTGGGAGATGTTAATCTGGTGGATGTGAATTGGAGAATCCCTAAGATCCAGACCCCCTTCAAGTCACTTTCCTAAGCTAAATGGTAATGGGACTCAGACGGGAGGGGGCAGTGCTAGATCTGGTACATTTCTGATGTCCTGGCTGTAGCTACCTGAATGCTGGTCATCATCAAACAGTATGAGTCGATGTAACAGCCAAAGCAGAGACGAGTCACATCGAAGCCAAAGGACTGCATTTCAAAACCAGCAACTTCGTGGAAGAGCCTTAGAAAGGTGCTGGCACGTGGGAGGATAAAGGAGAAGTGGAGGACCAGTGGGCTAAGCTCGAAGGAGCTATGGAAAGAGCAACAACTCTTTATGTTAAACAAAAGTAAGAGGAAAGAGGTGGCTGAAAAGGTAAGAACACAGACTGTAGCATTAAAACCTAAAGACGACCATAGGGAGGATCATCTGGTGAAGCGGAAAGAGGCGGGGGAAGTAGGATGGCAAAGGCGCAAGTGAAAGAAAAGATAGCCAAGGTGGCGAGACGTTTTCAGATGTGTGGGTGAAAGGAGGAAGGCCCGAGATGGAATTGCAAACTGAGAGAAGAGCGGGAGAAGGAAAAGGCAGACATGTTAAACAAATCCTCCCTGACCGCCTGCTGATTGCCAGCAAGGCTGTGTGCGCTGGGGGGGGGGGGGGAGATGAAAAGCTGAAAGTGTCCAAAGCCATGGGACTGGAGAGAAGGTAGGATGTTATCCCTGTTTTTAAAAGTGGCAATAGGGAAAAGGTTAGTCTGACTTTGGTAGTAGGAGAATTCCTGGAGACTTTTCGGAAGGAAAGGATAGTTCAGCGTCTTGATTTGAGTGTATTGGGAGATCTGAACCAGTGTGGTTTTATGAGAGGGAGGCCATGTCGGAGAAACCTGATGGATCTCTTTGACTGGATGACTAGAGAATGAACTCAGGAGTAGGACGCCGGACGTCAGCAGAAACTTTGATAAAATCCATAAATAAACTCAGCAGTTGAGAACTAAGGTTTTGGGCTGGATTAGAAACTGATTGAGGAGTAGAGAAAGAGTGTGCTGGTAAATGGAGGAGAGAGAGCTGATGAGTGGAGCGTCTCAGGGCTGTTTCTGTACCTCGGGATTAGAGTGAGAAGCTTCAGGAAAGTTCAACTCTTTGGCAGTTAAGTTTCAGTACAAAAAAGATGCAGAGCTGATGCCTTTGAAATGCAGACATCCAAGAGAGCAGTACATGATGGGGCTGTAAAAGCTGATGTCCTGCTGATTCATGGGAATCGATTTCAAGGTGGTGAGCAGAGCCAGAGAGATGCATAGGAGAAAAAAAGGAAGTGACTCTTCCATTGTACCAGTGGTGAGAGCTGACCTGGAGCATTGCCGCACCTCTGGAAGGGTATAGATAGAGTAAAGATGGTCCAGAGAAGAGCAGCCAGAATGATGCAGGGGGCGAGACATTCATGTGAGTGATGCACAGGAAGTGAGCCTTTTTCAATGGACGGGGTCATGATAGGAGGCTTTTAGGGGGATAGACTCGGGAGCAACATCAGGAAATATGTTTTCATGGATGGAGGCTAAAACAGTAACAGACTTCAAGTCCTCATGGGATAAGCAGAGAGACAGCAGAAGCAGGCCATGGGGGATCCAGGCTGGTACTAGAGAGTAAGAAGGAAAAGGGTACTATCCCAGAAATTAGGGAGTCTAGCAGGTCTGCCTGGCAGGTGGACCACCCTGGGTTTGTCTGGCAAACTGCATAGGACTAATAGCAATCAACAGGACTTAGACTGTGACAAATGATCACTGGATGTGATGTGATTATTACTGAGAGACTCTTCTACCATTTTATGTTTCTAATTGCTGGCATGTTTTAAATTGTGTTAGGATTTATTTTATTTTATTTTTTTATTGATTTTCTCAATGATTACAAAGCATTACAACTTTGTTCAGAAAAAAAGAAACAAACTTAAGCTGATAATACTTCCATACTGGGAAATAATCATTATATAACAGACCACAAATATTTAAAGACAGGGGAGAGGAACACTTGAGGAGCTAAACAGAAAAGAAATAAAAAATGACAAAGAACGTGTATGGCATGCTATCTGCCCATTATTTATTCCTGAGTAATGGGGCTAGGAGCAGCCTTTTACCTGAATCTAGAAACAAGTTAAGCTGCTCAGGGGCAAAATATATATAAAGATCATTATTTCATTTCAAAATACACTTACAAGGAAACTTTAGTTGAAAAGTGGCTCCTGACGCAGAGCTGGGAAGCCTTTCCTCCTCTCCTGAGTGGATCCAGCTAGGTCTGGAAAGATCTGAACAAAATGCCCAGGGAAAGTAACTGCGCATAACTAGACTAAGGTCCTGCTCATAAACTAATAGGATAGCTCTTTCCAATATGTGGGTGGTGGAGGACTCCAGAAACGCCGTCAGGTTCCCCATATCACGCTGATGCTGTTCCACCCTCCCTGCAGAGCGCCGATAAGGGAGATATTCTACTAGAAGATGGAAGCTTTTCCAAGGAGATCCTCAAGACCTCAGTCAGGTACTTCCTTAATGTAGTTCTAGGCTGCTCAGCAATCACTTTAGGGAAATTCAGTAGCCTGAGATTCAAACGCCTCAGACGATTTTCCTATTCAAGGACAGCTGCTCTTGAATTATAGTAGATTGAACTTCCTGCCCTTTTTTTAATCCATCTCCCAAGCCTTGAATCCGATTTCTATGATCTTCTAGCTGGGAGTTATGTTCTTGTGCTAAAGTCTCCATTTTTTCTGCAGTTGCAGAGATTTGAGTTGAGCAGTTTTGAACAGCAGACCCTCGTTGTGCCACCAGTCCCCATAGGGAGTCCAGAGCCAGCACGGTCGGTAGCGACAGCTTGAGGCATACCTAGAAAGGCTGCAGGGTCTGTCCTCTCCTGCATCGACGCCGATGTCTCGCTCCCAGGCTCCGCGGTCGCTGGCCCCTTAGCTGCAAGCGCTGTCTCCGCAGCGCTCTGCGAGGGGGCTGAGAGACACCTCCCCAGATGAGACGGAGGCTCCTCTTCCGCTCTCAGGATAGATTGCTGTGTATTGAGGTTTGGCACGCTGGAAACACCTTAACTTTCACTTTCCTTTTGGGAGGCATATCCACGACCACAGAATAAAAAATTAGAGGAACCTTGTAGAGAGCAGCCCGATCGCTGCTAGCATGCCGCCATCTTGACTGCGCTAAATTGTTATCGTTTTTATCACTGCCTCGTTACATTATTTGTCTTTGATGTCATTATGTGTGTTTTCTTTTGTTAGCTGGCTAGGGCCTATGCATAGGCGGCATATAAATAAAGAAACCTGTAAGTTTGTCATTTATGTAAATAAAAGTATAACTCCCCAGGATGCTGGATGTTCAGGTTATTAGGCTTAGAAAGGGAGAGGTGCTGGGTGTGTACTGCTGTTACTTCTCTAGCACTGCCAGACATGAGAGACGGAGCTCACACTCTAATCAGAATAAGAGGACAGGTGTGGCTTTGATGGAGTAAGCTACAAAACCCAGGGCTCTGTCCATAGAAAAGTATATGAGCAAGGGCAGGACCCTAACTTAGTCAGTTGCACTACAAAATAGGCTTCACATCCTCTGCACAATTAAACCTAAGGCATCTTTAAACAGATCTAGAAGCATAAGAACATAAGAAAATGCCATACTGGGTCAGACCAAGGGTCCATCAAGCCCAGCATCCTGTTTCCAACAGTGGCCAATCCAGGCCATAAGAACCTGGCAATTACCCAAAAACTAAGTCTATTCCATGTAACCATTGCTAATGGCAGTGGCTATTCTCTAAGTGAACTTAATAGCAGGTAATGGACTTCTCCTCCAAGAACTTATCCAATCCTTTTTTAAACACAGCTACACTAACTGCACTAACCACATCCTCCGGTAACAGATTCCAGAGTTTAATTGTGCGCTGAGTAAAAAAGAACTTTCTCCGATTAGTCTTAAATGTGCCCCATGCTAACTTCATGGAGTGCCCCCTAGTCCTTCTACTATCCGAAAGAGTAAATAACCGATTAACATCTACCCGTTCTAGACCTCTCATGATTTTAAACACCTCTATCATATCCCCCCTCAGCCGTCTCTTCTCCAAGCTGAAAAGTCCTAGAAAGAAATGAATGGGGGTGGGGGGATAAGGATAAGGTGAGCTCTTCCTAGGGAGTCTCAGTGAGTCGGTTGTGAAGATCAACTCATTGCAGCAGGACAAGCTCTTGCTAACAAGCTGCGCCCTACAGTACTGAGATCCATGGGACTGATGCTGCCATGTCGTGCTCGTCTGCCGTTCTTCCCTGTAACTGTGGGGTACCATGCACAAGGGATTGCTTCCCACTCAGAAATAATACCTGAAGTGCCCCGAAGCAGAGGGAAGCGACTATGGGGGGGTTAGAGCTCGCTTCTGCAACATTCGTGCTTCTAACCCCTGAAGTGACCCTGAACTCCAGGCAGAAAAGGATTGATTTCTTACGCTGAGAAGGGTGGGCATGAAGGCACCCAGAATTGTTAGACATAAAGCATTCGGCGCAGTGATTTCCAGAAACAAGTGGCCTCTGCACCTTTCCAGGGACATAAATAATGAAAGTAGCACAGCCGTTTCAGCCAAGTTTGCAAATCTGAGGGTAATAAAAGAAGCTATGGGCAGAAAGCCCATCTCACATAGGCAAGTCCTGGAAGGAGGTTTCAGCTCAGATATCTACCTGTCAGGCCTGGGGCTTCCCTGCTGTAAGCAGCCTGTGCTGAGGCAGGAGGATGTGGCTGCCTAGGAAGATAAAGAAACAGGGAGCGCACAGAGCTGTACGGGGGCGACGGAGGCCCGGAAATGTTCCCGCCACACTGTCCTGGCGTTCCGGGTCCTGAAGCCAGGGAGGGGGCGAGCTTTTCTGCTCATCCTGCATTGCAAATCAGGCAGAGGTCTCCGAATCTTGCTTAAAGCTCTGTGTGTGGCATCAGGTGCTCACACGTGGCGCTTCTGCGCGGCGCGCGCTGTTCATGGTCCTCGCGGAATTATATTCATGCTCCCAGAGCAAGAGGGCGAGTGAAGCCTTACAAAGCACGCAGCAGAGAGACCTCACAATCTCTCTTTCCGTCCACACACTTAACGCAGAGGAAGGTCCCGTAACATCTGCTCCGCTCCAAGGCCTTGCTGTTTGGGGAGACCCCGTGAGCTCCGTTTCTTTAGTCACGGGGGGGCGATCCCCCTAGCAGCTGCTTCCCTAGTGCCCTTCGATCCTGAGACCCCTGTAGTGTTTGTGATCCCCAGTCCCTGCGGAGGCGGAGGGTTGGGCTGGGCCCGCCAGTCATCGCTTCTCATCGTGATCACTTGTAAGGGAACCGCAGCGCTGGGCTTGGTGGTGAATTGTGATAGTTCGGTGAAGGTCTCTTTTGGAAGCTGCTTTCTTTTCCCTTTTGGTAGCAAAAAAAAAAAAATATTTGTCCTGCTCCCGGTGAGGAGAACTTGCCTGCAGCGCTCTGGAAAAGAATGGATTGGGCTGGATGAACGGCGTGCCTCGCAGACCAGGCTTGCTTTCTGCTCTGTGTGCTCCCTCGGATACTATAAAAACAATTTCAGCTGGTGTCTGAGGGGACTTCAGGGATTTTGTGACTCTGGGGTTTCCATGTTGCTTCCATCAGAATAAGAGTCGACAAACAGGTTGTGGGGAATCCTTATCTGTGACCCGTGCTGAGAGCTTTTTTCCCCCATTGGGTCAGTGGAGAAGCAGCGCAGTTGCACTGGGTTTAAACAGTAGAGTCAGCTAGGACTGACGAGGTCTGCAGAGGTCATTGCAGCTCAGGAGAAGGAAGGGGGGAGGGGAGTGAGTGAGGTGATGCAGAGAGTTCAAAGGGCTTGTGTTAGGTAGATAATGGCTGGTGGCCACATGTAGCACGCAGCCTTCTTTATGGCTGTGAATGTTTCTTCTACTGATGTAGCATCCCTCATCACATTGTTTGCACTGGATTATGTGTGTGGATGTGCCCCTGTATTCTAAATGCCTTTCCCATATGCTTAGCCATAGGGTCCTGTGATTATATAAGGCCTGCACAGCTTACATTGTGCTACATTGCAGAATGTTTTGCATTTGTTCCCCTCTGAAGCTCACTTCTTATTGGTTTTTAGGTGTCCTTTACCAAAGGAAGATAAGAGGGCTTTCTGAGTAGGTTGGGTCCTGGCTTTCTGTCTGGAGTTGATTTTGATGAAATTTGAGATGTGAGAGGTAGACCCTCAGAGGAGCTGAAAATGATTCCTTTTGGCAGGAGGATTGGATTATGGCAGCTCCCGACAGCCCTTGTTATGAAATGTAGTATGCAATAAAGTACGTATTAGTTATCAATTATAAGCAATCAAGGAAAAACAAATCTACATATGTATAAAATAAAGGAAATATAAAGGGAGAGCCGGAGAAATGGAGCATCAGCTAATCCCAGTAAACAAAAGAATCTCAGGAAAATAGGCCTTTTGAGCAGAGCGCACACCAATTACTTCAAACCAGACCATCCTTGGGAAAGCTTTACGGGTGAGAATCCAAGAATGCTCCCAAGTGAGACGGCTCATGAGACACCCACTCTTGCTGCTGGCAGGGAAAACGTAACTGAAATACTGCTCCTTTCTGCAAGGCCTCAGCTCTCATTGATAAGAGCATTTTCCTTCTACCCTGGGTAGCTTTAATTAAATTGGGTTAGCACCAGACTTTATAACCATGAAACAAAACCTGTCTATTCCTGAAAAAATACCTAAACACAATATTTTTATCCATTAGATAGGCAAAAGAGATTAATAAGGGTCTCCTTCTTGAAATAACTAATTATTGCAAGGTCTCTAGAAAGGCAGAAATGTCCAATGGTACCGCTGGTTCCTCAGCATATGGCAAGTAATACACTTTAGTTATTACTGGTGCTGTATTTTAGGCAGTTTTAATACCTGTGTCACATATGATTTCAAAAGTTCCAACGGGGAATTATTTTCAATTACAGGAAAATTCATAAAACGCAAATTGTGAGCTCTCAAACTGTTCTCTATATTTTCAAGCCTTCTGTTGGTGATTTTTTTCCCCTTGTAAGATAGTATTTTGAACTTTTTCCATCTCTTTTAACTGACTTTCCATTTCTGCTATTTTCCTATTTTGAACTTCAACCTCTTTAGCATTTATAGTAACTTGATTTTTTGTCTCTTGTACAACTCCAGTTAAAGCAATTTATAGATTTCTCTAGCGACTGTAAAGCCGTCCATATAGTGACTAAAGTTATATTCTCACCATGAGGCATTGCTTTCCTCTCACCTCCTATTTCCAGTGAAGTGCCAGCCTATGGCTCCTCCCATTTCAGCTGAATCCAGCCTCTCTCCTTCACTCCTCATAGTAGGCTGGATCTCAGCCCTGAGCTCTGCGGTGGTTTGTTCCAACGTTGTTATCCTCTGCAGGGCCGCCTCTCCCCTTCCTCGGGTTCCACCCGTCGGGGCTACGGCCTCCCAACTTCCTCGTTCTCCTTCAGGACGTGGTGGTGCCGGCCTGCCTGGACGTCCGGGGCTCAGCGATGTTTCCGGGGTCAGAGGGGGAGAGCGCACGCTCGGCTGTTCTTCCCTCAGCGACCGGCTCTCCCGGCATCTGCTGTGGCACTGCCGCCAAGAAAGTCCCGATCCTTCGGCGTGGAGGTAAGGTCCACTCCTCTCAACCTCGCCTTTCTCTTAGTATGTGGCACGGTGTATGGAAGAAATCAATAGAAACAGGAAGTTTTCACGGAGCTCCTCACGGCACGTCCGTTCAGTCGGCCATCTTGCCGGCTCGCCCTGGAAATCTTGTTTATCCTTCAAGTGCACCTTTCTAATCTTGTTTCAGTTTGTTAGAACCTGGAACTAGAAAATGTAAGAAAAATCCTAAAAGACCTATAGTCACTACTGGAGGATGAATTACAGAAAGATATAATATAATCCCTGCTTCTCCAATTCTAGCCTTTTGACCTGAAACAGAGTCTCTGTAAGCTTCAAACGGAAAGCTGAAGAGCAGAAAATGGCCCAGAGCCTTGCGAAACTCCACGCTGCGATCAGGGTTCTTGCATGTGGACGTGCAAGCTTTGAGGCTCCAGGAGCTCCTGCTGAACGCCGGCATCTTCTGTTTGTCTTTGTTTGGTTGTGAAATGTTGGTGTGAAAAAATAGAAGATCTTGTAGTTCTGTTACAGTAAATGTTGAGTAGCTCCTGTCCCACTTGCTAACAGGGCACAGGGGTGCAATGGGGTAAGCAGACACCTAGTGGGACAGAGGTTACATTAAAATGGCACATCACCTTGGGAATCATCTTAGTGTAGCCACTACTCCAACGCCTTGACCTCAGGGGCTCTTGGGGAAGATCATGCACCATTTCTGCTCCTAAGCGCACGGGGTCTGCCTGCCTAGGCCCTCAAGATCACTTCTAGGTTGTCCACAGTAGTTCAGAACAGAATCATTTACTGAGAGCCTTAATCGCAGGTGAAAACTCATAGTGGGTGCACGCATGTGTCCTGCACACTCTTAACAGAAAAATAAAGTTCCAAGAAAGCATTCTCAGTCAGTAGCTAATCTGCACACCCTGACGGTAGGCGCTCATACAAGGAGCCCTCTCTGGGCACTTACATAGAAACATAGAAATGACGGCAGAAGACCAAACGGCCCATCCAGTCTGCCCAGCAAGCCACGCAGTTTATCCATTCCCCCCTCCCACCCATCACTATTGGCTTCCAGCACCCTCCGGCCCCAACTCCCTTCCACCCCTCCACCAATGCAGAGAGCAGCGCCGTATCCGCATCCCAGTGAACATCCAGCTCAAACAGGGGTAGCAACTGCCGCAACGAGCAGGCCACACCCCTGCCCCATACTCCTACCCACCCCTGCTTTGT
Source organism: Rhinatrema bivittatum (assembly GCF_901001135.1). Lineage (NCBI taxonomy): Eukaryota > Metazoa > Chordata > Amphibia > Gymnophiona > Rhinatrematidae > Rhinatrema > Rhinatrema bivittatum. The sequence continues at coordinate 9,502,182 of NC_042620.1, forward strand.
TTGTTTTTTGTTTTTTTTTTTTTGGAGATGGCAGCCCTCCGTGAAGGCGGAACACCAACCACTGGCCACTGGCATCCCGCTCCGTGAATGCCTCTGTGGCTACTGCCGCTCCGTGCAGTGTTTTGCTGCCTGAAGGTGGAACACCAACCACTGGCCACTGGCATCCCGCTCCGTGAATGCCTCTGTGGCTACTGCCGCTCCGTGCAGTGTTTTGCTGCCTGAAGGTGGAACACCAACCACTGGCCACTGGCATCCCGCTCCGTGAATGCCTCTGTGGCTACTGCCGCTCCGTGCAGTGTTTTGCTGCCTGAAGGTGGAACACCAACTACTGGCCACTGGCATCTCCCGCTCCGTGAATGCCTCTGTGGCTACTGCCGCTCCGTGCAGTGTTTTGCTGCCTGAAGGTGGAACACCAACCACTGGCCACTGGCATCCCGCTCCGTGAATGCCTCTGTGGCTACTGCCGCTCTGTGCAGTGTTTTGCTGCCTGAAGGTGGAACACCAACCACTGGCCACTGGCATCCCGCTCCGTGAATGCCTCTGTGGCTACTGCCGCTCCGTGCAGTGTTTTGCTGCCTGAAGGTGGAACACCAACTACTGGCCACTGGCATCCCGCTCCGTGAATGCCTCTGTGGCTACTGCCGCTCCATGCAGTGTTTTGCTGCCTCCTCTTTATTTACGCCCACTAGACTTGATGGATCCACAGTATTTATCCCATGCCCCTTTGAAGTCCTTCACAGTTTTAGACTTCACCACTTCCTCCGGAAGGGCATTCCAGACATCCACCACCCTTTCCGTGAAGAAATACTTCCTGACATTGGTTCTTAGTCTTCCTCCCTTAGTGGTACCTGGAATCCAGTAGACTGGAGCTGGATACTCCTCTTTAGACAAATACAGATGAGCTTTTGAATAATGCCTTCTTGAGAAGTCACTCTAGGATGGTATATTTATTTATTTATTTAAAAATGTGGGTGGAGTACAGATTTCACCCAATAAAACAATTCAGCAAATACCCCAAACCTGGCCATCCTCCTCCTGAAGCCAGCTAGGAAACTCCACTCCCTTACATACCTGTTGCAATCTCCCTGCACCTCTGAGGAGTAGGGAAATGCCCCTGTCTTTTTTGAGACCACCTCTGATTCTGTGGTAATCTCGGCAGTCTCCTTAGATTCCAGGACAGAAAAATCTCCCAGATCCTGAAGGCCTGGGCCCCCAGCCACCTTCCCAGAACAGGAGATGGGACAGAAGAAATAGCCTATGTCTTGGAAAGAGAAACTCGGAAGAAGGAAAAGAACCAACCTGCAACACGAGGGCTCCCTAGTTAAATTTATGAATACTCCCACTCTCTCTGACCTGGTAATCCAGTCCTTAGGCACCACTGTGGAACCTCTGCACAAACGTACTTCACAATCATCTTCTCTTCTCTCCTTTTTCAGCAAGAGACACGTGCAGGGGGCAAACTGAAGTTTTTCTCATCCTTAACTAAAGCAAAACTTGTAAAAAGCAAACAAACAACGTAAGTGCCTAGAAAATGATCCCTTCAGAAGACTAGCAAATGTTTAACCATGCGTGCTTTTCCTAGGCAATGTCCTGAATGCTTGTATCTTGAAACAGTCCATAATGCAGGTAATGGAGCGGAGCAGAGCAGACAGTGTGTCCCATGAGAGATCAGGCTGAAACCTGTTCCTCTGTGACCTAAAACTAATCAACAGCCTGTGATATGACCTGAGCTCTGTGCCTCACAGTGAGCACAAATAGCTGGGTGGCTGATGGACGTGAGGACTGATTGGTAATTTGCCTGTCTGATGTGAAGTGGTGGACCTCACCTATCACCTAGATAGGATTATAGACAGTGCTGGGGAGGAGCCGGCTGTCAAGGTACATGTGGGCACCAACGACATAGGAAAATGTGGGAGGGAGGCTCTGGAAGCCAAATTTAGACTCTTAGGTAGAAAGCCGAAATCCAGAACCTCCAGGGTAGCATTCTCTGAAATGCTCCCTGTTCCATGTGCAGATCACCAGAGGCAGGCAGAGCTCCAGAGTTTCAATGCGTGGATGAGACAATGGTGCAAGGAAGAGGGATTCAGTTTTGTAAGGAACTGGAGAACCTTTTGGGGAAGGGGGAGTCTCTTCCGAAGGGATGGGCTCTAGCTTACCCGGGAAAATATAGACCAGTGAGCTTGACTTCGGTGCTGGGAAACTATTATAAAAATAAAATCACAGAATATATAGATAGACATGATTTAATGGGACACAGCCAGCATGCATTTACCCATGATATGTCTTGCCTCACAAATCTGCTTCACTTTTTTGAAGGAGTTAATAAACGTGGTTAAAGGTGAACCGGTAGATGTAGTGTACTTGGATTTTCAGAAGGCATTTGACAAAGTCCCTCATGAGAGGCTTCTAGGAAAAATAAAAAGTCATGGGATAGGAGGCGATGTCCTTTCGTGGATTACAAACTGGTTAAAAGACAGGAAACAGAGAGTAGGATTAAATGATCAATTTTCTCAGTGGAAAAAGGTAAACAGTAGAGTTCCTCAGGGATCTGTCCTTGGACCAGTGCTTTTTTATGTATTTATAAATGATCTGGAAAGGAATACGATGAGTGAGGTAATCAGATTTGTAGATGACACAAAATTATTCAGAGTAGTTAAATCAACAAGCGGATTGTGATAAATTGCAGGAGCAAGACTGGAAGATTGGGCATTCAAATGGCAAATAAAATTTAAAGTAGACAAGTGCAAGGTGTTGCAAATAGGGAAAAATAACCCATATTAGGAGCTACCACCCAGGAAAGAGATCTAGGCGCCATAGTGGATAATACATTGAAATCGTTGGCTTGGTGTGCTATGGTCGTCCAAGAAGCAGACACTTCCCAAAAACATAAGCAATGTAATTAGTAACATAATGTAATAGCCAAACATCTGAAAATATCTTACTGCTTATGTATTTGGCAGCACACAAAAGGTATGTAAAAGCAATATATACAGGACTATTTATGAGACATTGCAGAAGGGATAGAAGGTAAAGTTTGTCTATTTGCAGATGATACTATGATCTGCAACAGAGTGGACACGCCTGAAGGAGTAGAGGGAATGAGATGTGATTTAAGAAAGCTTGAAGAGTGGTCAAGGATTTGGCAGCTGGGATTCAATGCCAAGCAGTACAGAGTCATGGATCTGGAGTGCGGCAATCCAAAAAAGCTTTATGTGATCAGGTGGAAGGCTGATGTGCACGGACTAAGAGAGGGACCTTGGTGTGATAGTATCTGGCGATCTGATGACATCAAAACAATGTGACAAGGCGATAGCTAAAGCCAGAAGCATGCTGGGCTGCATAGTGAGAGGAATAATCATTAAGGAAAAGGAGGTGATAATCCCTTGTGCAGGTCCTTGGCGAGGCCTCACCTGGAGTACTGTGCTCAGTTCTGGAGACCGTATCTCAAAAGGGACAGAGACAGGATGGAGACGGTTCAGAGAAGGGCAACCAAAATGGTTGGTGGTTTCCATCAAATGACTTATGAGGTGAGGCTGAACGACCTAAATATGGATACCTTGGAAGAGAGAAGGTATAGGGGAGATTTGATACAGACCTTCAATATCTGAAAGGCTTAAATGATGCACAATCGTCAAACCTTTTCTGTTTCAAAGAAATCAGTAGAACCTAGGGGTCATGAAATGAAACTCCAGGGAGAAAGACTCAGAGCCAACGTCAGGAAATATTTCTTCACGGAGAGGGTGGTGAATGCCTAGAATTCCCATCTGGAAGAAGAAGTGAAGACGAAAACAATAAATGAAGTTAAAAAGGGGCATGGGATAAACACTGTAGATCCTTAAAGGCTAGAGGTGGAAATGAAGAAAAGGGTGAATGGGGGCATCCTGCATGTGGTAGCAGCTCCTACCCCTAAAAAGAAGGCACGGGGAACTGCAGAGGCGGGGGTGGAGGTGAAAGGGGAATTGGATTCAGATTGACAGCCAACACTGGGCCCTGACTTTTACAGCCCAGGCTACTTATACGCAGAAATTAGAGAGAGAGTGCAGGACTGCTTCTACGGCCAAATTCCAAAAGTAAAGTACGTTCAAGCTGTTCACCCTGTAAAATGTTGCTAGCAGTAATTTTGTTACGGGTTTGACAGTTGCTTGGTTTTGATTATAAATATCATTCTCACAGGACAAGCAGGATGGTAGTCCTCACATTGGGTGACATCACAGGATGGAGCCCAATCACGGAACACTTTTGTCAAAGTTTCTAGAACTTTGACTGGCACCTACTGGGCATGCCCAGCATGGCACTAAACCTGCAGCCAGCAGGGGTCCCCCTTCAGTCTTTTTTTTCGCGCTGCAGCAGCCACGTGGGTTAAGGAGCTCCACAGAGATTCCTGACAGGAATTTTCCTCACGGACTTACTAAAAACTTTCATACTGCACAGGGGTCCCTCCTTCGAATTTTTGACTCCACGGTACTCCGGTAAGTTTTTACCCGTTTTCGGTCGATTCCCGTCGAGTTTGGCCCTCACGGCTTACTGGCCGTCGACCGTACCGCGGCTAAATTTTTCAAAGGCCATGGCATCGGGGTTCCGTCAATGCCCAGACTGTACTCGCACCATGTCCATTACAGACCCGCATAAAGTCTGGGTAATGTGTTTCAGGTGCGAGCATGATGTCCTGACTTGCACCAAATATGCCTTAATGACACCAAAAGGTCGCAGGGCCAGAATGGAGAAAATGGAACTTCTCTTCCGTTCTCAAACTCCGAGGCCGTCTATTGCATTGACGTCGTCTGAACCGGCACCGTCCACTTTGCGCCAGTATCGGCCACTGGCCGGTGACCGTCTGGCGTCGACGACTTCTCGGCCTTCGACTCCCTCTACTCCCCCTCAGGACAGAGGGGATCGTAGAGAGAAACATCGGCATCGACACTGCAAGTCTCGGACCATCGAGGAAGGAAAATCTTCGACCTCGCCATCGTCCGAGCCGCCATCGAAGAAACCCCATCCAGAAAAGGCACCTACCCTTTCTGTGACCAGGTCACCGAGGCAACCCTCACCTGGACGGGTATCGGGAGCTGCGACTCCGCCTTTAATGGTGGTCCCTCCAGCTATGCCTCTGCCTCCTTCATCCCTTCTGGAGCCGGGGCTGCTTGCTCCATGCCTCCGTGAAGAACTGGACCGGATGGTTCAGGAGGCCATCGATAAGGCGATGCACAGACTCCAAGATCCTCTGACACCGAAACCTGTGCCGATTGTGGAACCGACCACCGATCCGATTCCGGCAGCACTGGCACCACTGCTCTCGAAGATGGAAGCGCTTATAGCCGCTTTTCCACCGATGGATCCTGGGTCACAGATGGCTCCAGTGCCCTCCCCGCTTACCCTGTCATCGGGAGGGGAAACACCGTTCCGCATTCCTCCATTGGGAGTTCTTCCGATGCCTCAACCATCGATGCCGATGCACCCATCGGCGCCACCAATCCATCCATTGATGCCCTCGATGCCTTCATCGGTGCCTCCAGTACTTCCCTCAATGCCTTTGGAGCCTAGACCGGGACCTTCAGGAATACCATCATCCCGTCCTTCTCAGGCGCCTAGAGGGGCAGGTCTTGATACCTATGATACCTGGACCGACGATTCTTCCCAAGACACCGATGACTTGCCATCGTCACCTTCTCCTACTGAAAGCAGGAAGCGTTCTCCTCCAGAGGACCTATCCTTTATAAATTTTGTGAAGGAAATGTCTGAATTGGTTCCCTTCCAATTGCAGACTGAACAAGATGACAGACATCAAATGATGGAGCTGTTACAATTCCTGGATGCTCCCAAGGAAATAACCTCCATCCCTATTCACCAGGTTGTTTTGGATCTCCTCAAAAAGAACTGAGAACACCCTGATTCTATTGCTCCAGTCAACAGAAAAGCTGATACCACTTATTTGGTCCAGTCAGCTCCAGGATTCCAGAAACCTCATCTGGATCACCAATCTGTGGTTGTAGAATCTTCCCAAAAAAGGGCAAAAAAATCAAAACCCCACTCTTCCTTTCCCTCAGGAAAGGAACAGAAATTCCTGGATGCCATTGGCCGGCGTATCTTCCAGGGATCAATGCTTATCTCTCGGATCGCCTCCTACCAGCTATATATGACCCAGTACAACAGGGTCTTATTCAAGCAGATACAGGACTTTGCAGAGTCCCTGCCTCAGCAATTCCAGGAACAGCTTCAAACCCTGGTACACAAGGGTTTCGAGGCAGGGAAGCATGCAATAAGATCCTCTTATATCATCTTCGACACCGCTTCCAGGGTATCTGCAACTGCTATTTCGGCAAGAAGATGGGCCTGGCTCAAGTCTTCGGACTTGCGCCCGGACGTACAAGACAGATTATCTGATCTGCCCTGCATAGGAGACAGTCTGTTTGGCGAACAGATTCAGTGGACGGTGGCGGAACTCAAGGACCATCATGAGACCCTTTGCCAGCTCTCTCTGATGCCCTCTGAGTATTCCTTCAAACAGCCATTCAGGAAGGATACGAAAAAGTCATTCTTCCGTCCAAAGAAATCCTATCCACCACTGTCTAGAACTCGTTCCTCAAGACCTTTCCAAAAGGCCCAGTCTCGTCAACCTCGTAAACAAAAGCCTCAAGCAGCTCCTCAGCCAGGCCCTGCTTCCAGCTTTTGACTCCTGCATAGAGAGCAGCAGCCAGTTTCCACTGCCTCAGATACCAGTGGAAGGTCGATTGTGCCATTTCAACAACAGGTGGCACACAATCACCTCAGACCAGTGGGTCCTTGCCATAATTTCTCAAGGTTATCGCCTGAACTTTCTCTCCATTCCATCGGACTCCCCACCTCTACCGACGTGGAGAACATCCGACCACTCACTACTCCTGGAACAGGAGGTTTCCCTCCTCTTCCAGTCCAGAGCAATAGAACCAGTGCCCTACTCCCAAAAAGGTCTAGGATTCTATTCCCGGTACTTTCTAATCACCAAAAAATCAGGCAGCGTTCGTCTAATTCTGGACCTACGTGCCCTCAACAAGTACCTCCACCGCAAAAAGTTCAAGATGGTAACCTTGGGTTCCCTCCTTCCTTTTCTGCAAAGAGGAGACTGGCTCTGCTCTCTCGATCTCCAAGATGCGTACACACACATTGCGATAAATCCATCTCAGCGCAGGTTGCTGAGATTTCTGGTAGGCCCCAAACACTATCAATACCGAATGCTCCCATTCGGCTTGGCATCTGCACCACGAGTCTTCACCAAGTGTCTCGTAGTAGTAGCAGCCTTCCTCAGGACTCAAGGTGTTCACGTCTACCCCTATCTAGACAATTGGTTAATCAGGGCTCCCACTCAGCAAGCTGCTCTGCCGTCCCTACGTCTTACTTTACACACTCTGATTTCGCTAGGATTTCTCGTCAACTATGCAAAATCCTGCTTAGTCCCATCTCAAACTTTATCATTCATAGGGGCAGACTTGGACACCTTACAGGCAAAGGCATTTCTGCCTCGACAGCGAGCTCTCACTCTCATCTCTCTCACACACCAGCTACAGTCTCAGCACCGCGCAACTGCACGCCACTTCCTCATCCTACTGGGACACATGGCGTTCTCAGTACAGGTTACCCCAATGGCCCGCTTGGCCATGAGAGTCATGCAGTGGACTCTAAGGTCACAATGGACTCAGTCCGTCCAACCTCTATCAACCACTGTCCACATCACCGACTCACTCAGTCAGTCTCTAGCCTGGTGGAAAAATCAGATCAATCTCCTCCAAGGCCTGCCCTTCCAGGCTCCAGACACTCAAATAATTCTCACCACCGATGCTTCCAACCTTGGCTGGGGAGCCCATGTTGCTGATTTACAAACACAAGGAACTTGGTCTCCAGAGGAAGCCAAACTCCAAATCAATTTCCTGGAGCTGCGAGCAATCAGATATGCTGTCAGGGTGGTTCAGGATCGTCTTTCCAATCAGGTCATCCTGATTCAGACTGACAATCAGGTGGCCATGTGGTACATCAACAAACAGGGAGGGACGGGCTCCTACCTACTGTGTCAGGAAGCTGCGCAGATATGGGCGGAGGCCCTCTCCCACTCGATGTACCTCAGGGCCACCTATTTGCTGGGAGTGGACAATGTGTTGGCAGACAACCTAAGTCACGCTTTCTATCTGCACAAGTGGCCCTCAACCCCACAGTAGCGGATGCAATATTCCAATGTTGGGGTCATCCTCGCATAGACCTCTTTGCGTCACCTCAAAACCAGCAAAGGTAGAGAACTTTTGCTCTCTCACTCGCAGCCAGCTCTCTCAGCCAAGAGATGCATACTCCCTCTCATGGGCAACCGGTCTCCTATATACATTCCCTCCACTTCCGCTTCTCTCGAAGACTCTCATGAAGTTACGTCAGGACAAGGGATGCATGATCCTGATAGTACCTCACTGGCCTCGCCAAGTGTGGTATCCAATACTTCAGGATCTCTCCATTTGCAGGCACATTCCCTTGGGAAAGGACCTGCTTCTGATTACTAAGAACGACTGGTGCCTATGCCACCCCAATCTTCAAACTTTGTCCCTGACAGCCTGTATGTTGAAAGGTTAATTCTTCAGCCACTTAACCTTTCAGATCCAGTTTCCTGTGTCCTCATTGCTTCACGGAAGCCTTCCACGAGAAAGTCTTACCTCTACAAATAAAACAGGTTTAAATAATGGTGTTCTTCTCAATCCCTTGATCCCTTTACCTGTTCCACCTCGAAGTTTCTAGACTAACTATGGCACTTGTCAGAGTCAGGTCTAAAAACTTCCTCTATTAGAATGCATGTCAGTGCAGTAGCTGCCTTCCATAAAGGTGTCGGGGATGTTCCTATTTCAGTACAGCCCCTCGTAACACGTTTTCTGAAAGGCCTGCTTCACCTCAAGCCTCCACTGCTTCCTCCGACCCCTTCTTGGGACCTTAATCTGGTCTTAGGTCAGCTGATGAAACCACTATTCGAGCCTGTCCAATCCTGTGATCTTCGCTTTCTTACATGGAAAGTGATATTCCTATTGGCAATAACATCTGCTCTCAGAGTTAGTGAGTTCCAGGCCCTAGTTACCTATCCGCCTTACACTAAACGTCTGCAGGACCAGGCAGTACTCCGCACTCACCCTACATTCTTACCTAAGATAGTATCGGAGTTTCACATTAATCAATCCATCATACTACCTACCTTTTTTCCCAGGCCCCATTCCAATCCAGGAGAACAGGCTCTGCATACCCTTGATTGTAAATGGGCTCTAGCCTTCTATATAGACCGTACAGCTGCCCACAGGAAAAGCACTCAATTGTTTATCTCTTTCCATTCCATCAAATTGGGGCAGCCTGTGGGTAAGCAGACTCTCTCTCCCCCTTGTTAACGGACTGCATATCCTTTTGCTATCAGCAAGCAGGCATTCCGCTTCAAGACAGTGTTAAAGCACACTCTGTGAGGGCCATGGTGACTTCAGTAGCACATCTACGATTGGTGCCGCTTCCTGACATTTGCAGGGCTGACACCTGGAGTTCTCTCCACACCTTTGCAGCCCACTATTGCTTGGACAAAGCTGGAAGACTAGGTTCCATCTTCGGCCAATCTGTCTTGCGCAACCTTTTTACAACTTGACGTACCAACACCTTTCCGCCTGCCCGTTAGGGTTCAGGATGCCCTCTACCAAATTCCACCCCAGTCCTTGTGCCTATTGCACATCTTGGGTACATTTGGTGCATTTCTCGGACATCCTCAGCTCGGTACTCACCCATATGTGAGGACTACCATCCTGCTTGTCCAGTGAGAAAGCAAATGTTGGGTTCGTTTTCTTATTTTATTTTTCGGCACTTCCTGTAGCTTTAAACCAGACTGAAGGGGACCCTGCTGGCTGCAGGGTTAGTGCCATGCTGGGCATGCCCAGTAGGTGCCAGTCAAAGTTCTGGAAACTTTGACAAAAGTGTTCCGTGATTGGGCTCCATCCTGTGATGTCACCCATATGTGAGGACTAACATCCTGCTGTCCTGTGAGAACACCTGTTACAGGTAAGCAACATTTGCTTAAGAACATAAGAAGATGCCATACTGGGTCAGACCAAGGGTCCATCAAGCCCAGCATCCTGTTTCCAACAGTGGCTTTACCGTTAATATAAGGCATAGGGATAACCTGCATGGAGCAGCAGTTATTACTGTAAGAAGGTAGCTGTTCTTTTTCTGCTGTCATTTCTATGTTACTATGTTAGGAGACACCTCTCTGATCAGTGATCCCCCTGCACTTTCAGCAGTGTCTCTGGAAAAGGTGGTCTAGCTGAGGGATGATCAGCATTGGAGATGGGGGGTCGTCTTGAACTGGGTCTCAGGATCGCTGTGCCAGTGGTATCCTAAAGGCCCCTGTCTCTTAGACCTCTTTTTTTCTAACTCCTCTTATCTTTGTGCAACAGATGTAACCTCGTGCTCCTTTTGGGCTTCCAGTTTAACCTGGGGGAGGCAGGGTTTCCATTTCTACCCCTAATCCAGCCGTTGCAGTGACGTTCCTTGGGCCAGGTTCCATGGACTGCAGCTCTATCTGAAGCCCTGTATGTGTACGGCCTGGGGTGTGTGGCTAAGTCCTGCACTTAGTTAACATGGGAGGAGAGTGCTTCTTTCCATGGGTCCTCGTAGGCCTGCCTAGTGAGGATCAGAGAGTGGCCAAAGTACTCGCTCATCTGCTGCTGTAGTGAAAGAGAGGGAAGGCAGTCGGTGGACAAGTTATCCGGCTATCCCAGATATTCAGCGAGTTAAATCACGAGTGCGCAGTTTAGTGCTAAATTAAAATGGTACTGCAGTAGTCGGGCTTCCCGGTCTTCACAGGAGTGCCTGCTGTAGCTTCCATCGGTAGAAGCCTTTCGCCATGTGTGCTTTCAAAATAATGCAGCTATTCCCCCGTTATGGGATGAACTGCCACTTTAGCTTAGGGAGGAAACGCATTTGTGGTGGTTTAGAAAAAGTTGCAGACCTGGCTGATGTCAGCTGCAGTGTGAATGGGGCTAAGGCACCTTCTGTTTATTGTTGTATTGTTTTTGATTTTATTTGATTGTTATATTTATTTTTTTGTTGTACATCACTTTGGGTGATTTTTCTCTGAAAAGCGAGAGATAAATAGGAATAAATGAATGAAAATGAAATGAATGAACATCTTGCTGAATATACACAATTAACGTTATCTGGCAGATTTTATTATTATTTATTATTATTATTATTATTATTATTATTATTTAACACTTTTCTATACCGACCTTCATGAAAAAAATTTCATATCAGATCGGTTTACATGTAACAAAGGGTATAACTTAAACAAGAACAATTCACTAGAAGCGGAAGTTACATATAACAAGGGTAGTTAACTTGGAGGCTAGGCTAGTCAGAGGTATAGGACAGTGTAACTGAAGAGAACTAGAAAAGGCAATGAAACAAAAGAAACGGCGGCTTAATTATAATGTCTAAACATAGCGGGGCGTTAGCCGGTAAAGCAGAGTCCTGTCCGGTTGACAATTAATGGCTTAGAAAGTTAGGGGAAGGCCTGGAGGAAGAGCCAGATCTTAAGTTTTTTGCGGAAAGTTCGAAGGCAAGGTTCTAGTCTGAGGTCAGTGGGCATATTGTTCCAGATAGTTGGACCTGCCGTAGAGAATGCTCATTCTTTGGTGTATTTTAGTTGGATAACTTTTAAACCTAACCGTCTGTATTTGAATATAGTCAGTTAGATCTAAAGCAGAGGTTCCCAAAGCGAGGGTTGTGACCGTGAATGGGGTGACCAGAAAAGGTGATCTCCCCCTCCCTCTAGACCTCCATTATGAGCTGCAGCTGTGGCCAGCGCCAGGCCTGTGGGGTGCAGGGGAAGGGGCTGTTCTGTGCTGTACGTGTGAATGAGGTTTGATCTAAAGTTATCCAGTTAAGTGGCACTACTTTTGGGGAGGGGAAAGGTAAAGAGGAGGCCTGCAGCCTGATCTCCACCCCCAGACCCCTCTGAATGCACAAAAAAGGGGCGCTGGGGTCTGCCAGTCAGCCGCCTCCTCCCGGGTTCCTCATGGTACTGCAATCTGGGCTGAAGGGGTAGGATAGGGTGGGGGGCAGGGAGAGGTCGGGCACCTTGATTGGCGGTCTCCAGCATTTGGAGGGCTTTGGGGTGGGGGGTGCTACTTCCCTTCCCTTCCCCAAAACAGTGCCATATCCAGCGAAGTGGCAAGTTATCAGATAAGTTTAGACTTGCTCTGAGACAAGCCGGATGCAACTGAAAATTGGCTGTTAGCTAGATAACATAGGCTTGTCCCCAAAATGTGTCTTCTTTATGTGGGTAGATTTATCTACCCAATTTTCAAAAACTTGCAATGTAGTTGGATAACTTGTGAGTTATCCGGTTTTCCCAAGAATCGTTTGTGATCAGAGAGTGACTTTAAGTTCAATGTTGGCCTCACCTTCCAAGGGAGATTACTACTTCTTCTACGACTTATCACTTCTAAAATGCTGCTAGACATAAGCAGCCTAAGAGAGAGTTCCTGCTCCATAGAGCTTACAGTTTAGTCAAGACAAAGGTACATGACAAATGCATTTATTCATCATCGTTTTTTTGGCGCTTTTACAACAAAAGAGTTAACAATAGATATGGAGTTCATCAATGGTAGTGATTCAGTGCAAGTAAGGATACAAGAAAGGTAGTAGAAGTGTGGAGTACGTTGTTATGATCGGATTGCGGTGGTCCAAATTGGGAGGTGAAGGTTCCAGCTGACTGTTTTCAGTTTCTTCCTATAAGGGAGAGGTTGGGGACCTATCCTCCATATTTCCCGCTAGCAGGTAGATGTGTTAATGAAGTAGGGTAGTGCCAGGAGAAAGATTTCGAATGTCGTGCAGTAGGTTTATGGGAGTGGAGGGATCTATTCAAACTTATTGGCGTTTAGCAGAGTTTGTGCTGCTGAGTTTTGTGTGAGCTGCAGCTGATGATTTAGCTTATTGCACATAAATGGTTAGGATTTTAAAGTAGCTACAAAACCGTTTTTAATCTACATTTTTGAAGATGGCTGGAGGAGGTAACGTGATGCAGTGACTGAGGAGGTCTAGGGCATACTGTGCGGCAAGGTGGAAGGCAAGGAATTGAGAGGAGGAGGAGGAGGAGGGCAGAGACGAGCAACTTGCTTGATGAAGGGAGCTCACAAGATCAGCAGATGTTAAGGCACGCTGAAACAGGACTGAGTCATGGCAGTTGGTGCCTTTGAAGCGGGATGACTTTTCTTAGGAGCATGTCAGGCTGTCAGAAGTGATTTAGCCACCACATTGCCCAGCAAGGAGAATGATGGGAAACAACAAAACACATAAGCTTATGGCCACTTTGTGATTCTGCCATAAGCATATTGCCCCAAGGACTGTTTAACCACACCAGTGGCGTAGCCAGAATTGATTTTTTGGGTGGGCACAAGGTTAACATGGGTGGGCTGTAGGCATGCAGGTCTACTAGTTGTTTTTTTTACTGATAAATAATGCCAAATTATGCAGCATAGCATTCACATCTACGCCTAAGTATGAGGTTTACTTAATGATACAAACATAATTCACGGTGATTTGTGGTACTTTAGCCTTCTTATTATTACGATTTTATACACGGCTCCTACCTGTCCATAAATGTTGAGAGAGCGGTTGTGTTGCTTATATTTAAATTGCTAACATCTCAAAATATAGATATATATTTTTACCTTTGTTGTCTGATCTTTGTATTTTTCTAATCAGTTGGTCCTGGTCTCTTTTTCCCATTTTTTCCCTTATAGCTCATTTCCTAATTCCTTTTCAGTGTCTTTCTTCTATTACTGTCTTCTTCCCTTCCATACACGCTTTCTCTCACAGACTCCCTCTCACACACTCAAGCTGTCACTCTCATATGCTCTCCCCCCCCCCCCCCCCCAAGCTCACATTCTCTGCAGACACACATACAAGCTCTCACTTTCTCACCCCTCCCCAGGCTTATATTCTTATGCACACACAGACGCACATCCAGGCACCCATTCTCACCCACAAACCCATGCTCCCAGTCTCACCCACACATATTCAAGCTCCCATTCTCATCCATACATATACACATTTAAGGTCCTATTCTCACCCACACATACACACATTCAAGCACCCATTCTTATCCACATATTCAAGCTTCCATTCTCACCCACCCACACAAACCCAGGCTCTCATTCTCACCCATATATACACACATTCAAGCTCCCATTCTCACCCACCCACAAACCCAGGCTCCCATTCTCAACCACACATACACACATTCGAGCTCCCATTCACCCACATATTCAAGCTTCCATTCTCACCCACATACACACCCAGGCTCCAGTTTTCACCCACACACACAAGGCTCCCATTCTCATCCACACATACACATTCAAGCACGTGCACAGCTTCCGCTTTCTCCCCCAGAGCAGGAAGATCAGCTGCCTCTCCTGCTACCACCGGACTCCTGCTATCTTCGGGTGTCGGGCCGTACAGCCCGCCGAACTTCCTGTCGGGGGGGGGGGGGAGCGGAAGCGCAGCGCACAACGTCCGCTTCCTCCCCCCCCCAAGCAGGAAGATCGGCGGGCAGTACGGCCCGACGCCCGAAGATAGCAGGAGGTCCGGTGGCAGCAGGAGAGGCAGCTGATCTTCCTGCTCTGGGGGAGAAAGCGGAAGCTGTGCGCGGCGCTTCCGCTCCCCCACCCCCAAACAGGAAGTTCGGCGGGCCGTTTGGCCCAAAGATAGCAGGAGAACGGGTGGCAGCAGGAGAGGCAGCTGATCTTCCTGCATTGGGGGAGGAAGCGGAAGCTGTGCGCGGCGCTTCCGCTCCCCCCCCCCCCCGAACAGGAAGACCGGTTGGCCATACGGCCGCAGCAGCGCTTCCCCATGTGTGCCGTGATGGCGCGCGAGGCGTGGGTTCTCTTGTTCGCTGTCGCGGGGATGAGATCCTGCGACAGCCTTGCAGTTCCGGTGCCAGTTGGGTGGGCCTGGGTCTAAGTTGGGTGGGCACCTGCCCACCCAGGCCCACCCGTGGCTACGCCACTGAACCACAAGGCTGAGCGCATCCATAAAGTGGAATCCTCAGTGAGCGTCCTTGGGCACATAATTCCAGCAGTTTTCTAGGGAGATTGTCCGCTGCTGAGAGATCTCTACTTGTTCACCTGCTTGGAGAAGATTTGATATCCTGGATTGTGCCCCGTTGCAAGGATGACTATCTAGGCATGCTTTGACTCTATTGACAGTTTATAATTCTCAGACAAAAAAAGAGTAAAGGGGGAGAGTTTCTGGTATTAGTCACATCCCAGAAGGAGACTTTGAGGGGAGAAACCCTGCGGGCTGGAGCAGTGAGGAGAGCTGTGACTCCTAGTTCTGGTGCTTCTACTTTATTCAGGGGTCTTCTCTGGAGCAGTCATGGCCTCCGTCTCTGGTGAGCTGGGTTTCTAAAGAATGCAACAGTTAGGTAGGCAAGTGCATATTCCTAATGTTGATCACAGTTTTGAGACTGGCTAAAGAGATCAAGGTGCCTCGCTTGGATCCTGCTATTACTGATGTCTCAAGGAACATTTAGGAGCTGATGCAATATAGTGCGCTCAGCCTAGTGCACAGCTTGACACGCGGTTGGACGTGTTACATTAAATCCCGATGTAGTAATGGGATTAGCACGTCCAAAACGCACGTCCACACTCGCACGTCGATATTAGTGCTCATCACATGTATATGCTATGCAGATGAGGTTATTAGCTATTACCCCCAATACACAAAAATCACCATGTGCCCAACGCGCAGTTGTGAACGGAAAATGTAATGCCAGCCCCGGAGCTGCCGTTAAGTCTTGCTGCATGTCAAGGGCTCAACTAAAAAATAAAAAAATACTGCTTTTCTGTGGTTCTTCATACTTAGTACACTTCATCATGATATTAAGTAGAAAGAACCACAAATAGCAACATCATGAAAAAATAAAAAGGCTTGACAGACAAAAAAACAATTTTGGGGTGCAGAATAAATACGCTCCAGGTCAGGTATATTGTGCATGTGTATTGTGCCGGTAACTTAGCTGCCGCAGGATAAAACGGACGGCTCGAATTTGAGTGGCTGCACACAGCACACGTTTCCTGGGCGCAGGGGCAGATTCCTCATGACGACCGGCCCGGGGATTCGCCCAGGAGATACCATGTGGGCTGCCGAGCGCGACTCTGTCACAGCCGCGCTCGGCAGCCCACGTGACTAGAGCGACCGGCCCACCGGAGGATGCCCAATCCCCCGATAGGCCAATCCACCCCTGCCTGGGCGCCCCGATGTATAATTTATCCCTAGTGCGTCCTTTTTAGCACGGCAGCTCATTTGATTATTGCATCGGGTGCCCGCTCTGGACGCACGTCTTTTCAGCGCTTGATATTGCATCGGCCCCTTAGTAAACAGGAACATGAAGATCAGATTGGACAATTTTGTGTCAATGCATGGAAGCAAGTAGGACAACCAGAAAGTAGAGCCTGGTACGGAATTTCTCCAATGCTTGAAGTGGACAGAAGAGAGAGCAATGAAATGAACTGATTGAGTGTGTAACTGCTGAGTCCCCAGGGAAAGGAAACTGAACCAACAGACTTTCTGGGGACCTTCAGCCGGTGGGGACAGATTTTCTGTTCAGAGCTGCTGCTTTGGCCACATCAGGAAGTATTTCTGCTATAGATCTCTCTTCTCATCTCTTAATGGATTTTTTTTGAGGGTCTGAAGACTATTGATGCTCCAGTTCTAGCTGGAGTGTGAATTTAGTGTTAAATGATGTAACTGGGCCAGCGTTTGAAGCGCTGCCTGGGTCTGGCTTCTATTTTCTGGGATTATAACTCTGTGGTTTACTTGCACATAACTCTGTTAGAAGAGTTTTTTCTTTTTTGCCAGATAAAGTGATTTCTCTCTCATTCTCATATGCATGGAGAAATGATTTTATTCACATCCTGCCTTAGACCAGGAACCCTAAGGAAAGACCTTGATTCTCTGGGTGTTCCGTTTTATCGGGAAGAGCAAACGACTTTGGCAAATCTGAGCAATTGTTTGCGTGGTATGCAGCCATTGAAAGAGCTAATGGGATATAATTGAAACTTTTATCCATCCTGAGGGTATCTTATTTACCTGCCTTTTATGATGCTATTCTAATGATCTTACTCTTTATTTTATTGTTGGATCTGTGATTATACTATACACCATTTTGGTTAACCCATATGACCTGGGTAAGCATTTAGAAATGTTTTAAACAAAATAAATAAAAAGTCAGGATTAGGCAAAATTGCTTGCTTTTATTTTTTCAGTATTTGAATACTGGGCATTTGACACATTGTACAATGTAATGATTATATTATTCTCTCACTCCTTCCCCCCTGAGCCAGACCCCAGCACACAAAATTTCCACACCCCCCCCCCCCTTCCCCACCTCAGTGTTGCTGCTCTTTAATAGAAGGAGCGGAAGATTTAGGACGATTCTTTCTAAAATGGTACAGTCTGGATTCTAGTTATGCACAGGTGGATCTGGCTCCCAATTTGTGTTGTGCAGGTGGGGGATGTACCACCTATGCCAAAACCTTAGGTGGCATACAAGTCAACATATATGAAAAAAAAAAATTTACAGAAAAATAAGATCAACAGACAATAGAACTAAAGTCATGCCAAAGAACATCTGTACACAAAACCCTACACAACCCAGACATGCAATGGCTAAACAAGTCCCTACTCTTCCATACTCCCTCCAGACTCACCAGATCCTCTAACACCGGCACCCTATTCATTCCCCCCACCAAACACACACACCTCAGCTCCACCAGAGACCGTGCCCTATCCATCGCCGGCCCCTATCACTGGAACTCGATGCCCTCTGACATTCGTCTAGAGCCTTGCACCCAGACCTTCAAAAAGAAATTAAAAACCTGGCTCTTCAAACAGGCTTTCTCATAACAAGTCGCCACGTTGCCAACCATCTACTCCTCCTCTGTATATATTCCCCCCCATGAATGTTATAGTTGAATGCTATGTTATATCTCTCCAGTTAACTATTCCTCTACCTTTCACACCCCTCTCCTATCTGCTCGTCTTTTCCCTCCTCTTCTTTCTTAGATCCACCTAGTTAATCAATTAATTGTTTTATTGTAACTTTTTTTCCAATTTCGTTCCCTCTGCTTCCTTCGTTTTATGTAAACCGATGTGATGTCCATACGAACTTCAGTATATAAAAGTGTTTAAATAAATAAAAAAAAATAAATCTGTACAGAACATTCTCCACCCTATAAAAATGCTTGCCTGAAAAAAAATGTCTTTACCATGCTCTTGAATGGTTTAGTGCAGTACACCAGCATTCCACAGAGTAGGAGCAGCAACAGTATTTTATTCTATTATTTATATTCCGCTTTTCAGCACTTCAAAGCAGATTTTCCCATCAACAAGCAGGCTGAATTAGCCATTCTGTATGAGTGTTGTCCTCTGGCGGCACAGGGTGGAGCTTCTCTCAAAGAACACAGAGTTTTGCTCTGTGCGGCTGTGCAGGTGTTCCCACGTGATTGATTGGTCTTTTCAGTTTCGTTTTTACGTGCAGCTCACAGGAAGCATGGAAGCACTCCTCTCATCTTCTCCTCAGAGAAAAGCTTAAATTCACCGTGTGTGAACCCACAAAAGCACTTTTCAGTGCTAACATGCCTAAAACTCCAGGATTTAAGTACTGCCAGTGTGGCAAGATTATGTAACTGACGGATATAATTATTGCTACATTTGCCTAGGCCCAGACCATAATCAAGCGGAATGCCACGACTGCGACAAGATGTCACCAAGGGCCCAGAGACAACAGGCAGCAAAAATGGCTCAGTTAAGGGAAGGCGAAGCCTCTTCATTGGGATCCTATTCCCCAGCCTCGACAGACCGTTCTATACACTCAACTGGGGCCTAAGACTCATCGCCCGGTTTAAGGTAAAAAGGCATTGTCGGTAGGCCCAATACCATCTAAGGGTATTCAGGGCATTCAGAGCCAGGTGGGAAAAGCTTCCAGAGTGCTCGAAACACCTCATATGATCCCAAAAGTCAAAAAGGTAGTTTCCGAGTCAACGAAGGCGTTGTCAATGAACATTGAAAGTCGGGAAGCGCCTAGACATGCGATGCACCAGATTTGTAATGCCGCCAAAGAACTTGTGTTGCACCAACCTATGATGCATCAAGATTGCGATGCAACATAGTGCATGACTCCGCATCAAAGCTCAACGCAAGCGTTGAAGGTTAACCATCACCAAACCTCTATGACACAAAAAAAACATTTGACGCATATGATGCATAGGGACAAGTCGACGACACACTTGATGCACCCTAAACAGACATCATCCAAAGACAAATTTGAGACAATTGCCGCTTCCAAATAGCTTTCCAAACATGAACCTATACATGCTCATCCTTCAAAACCTTTCAAGGAGCGACAGCATGATCCACAGATTATGTTCCTGCCGGAAGAGTTGTTAGCTTCTGACCCTTCTGACATTTAGTAGCTCACGGCTTTCCCAGTCTAATCAATTTTGGACAGATCCTCTGTTTCTTCGCAGAGAGCCTACTCAGACATCTCTGTTTCTAAACAAAAGAGGCAGCTACCTCAGCTACAAGAGCATCTCACAAAAAAAAGTAAGACATCCAGTAAACATCAAGGCCCATCTGAATATCATAGTGGTCCAGATTCCTTTATCTTGTTAGCAGCACTGACCCATCAAAAAAGGTGGACAAACGTATATGTCCTGTCACAGCATTCCTATATACCCCACACATTCACATATCCTAACGCAGCATTCCTATATACCCGACATCGGGTCCTTGTTTCACCAATGGCTTGGAATTTGGCAACATATATGCATTATGACGATATTGTGAAGATATGAGAATTGCATCAGCGATAGAAATGTGTTTATGTCCCCTGGTGAAGCGATTGGCGAAACAAGGGCCCACTGTTGGGTATATAGGAATGTTGTGATAGGACTTATGAGAATGTGTGGTAGTTTTATATGCATGTGGTATTATGTATGTTTGAGGTTTTTGTTATGCCCACCAGCCGCAGTCACCCGCGGCCGGCTCAACTCACCTCGTCATTCTTGGCCCTTTACTCCCGGTGCTCTTGCGGCCGCAGCCAGTTACTGCTGCCGCATTCCTCCGGGCTTCCTGTGCTCCACGTGGCGGCTGGGCCGCCGCCGACCTGCGTTCCGACCCTGGGCCTCCCTAGGCATGCGCACCATCTGACCTTCCTTTAAAGGGCCAATGGCGGGAGCTTTGGGCTCGTCCCCGGCTGATGACATCACCGGTTCACGGTATTTAAGAACTACCTCTTTCCATCACTAGCTGACTTGGCAGCGAGTTCCCTGGTTCCTAGCTGGTGCTTGCTCCAGTTCTCCGGACCTGTTGTTCCTGTCCTATGGATTGCTGCTCTCTCGTCGGCATCCTGTTACTACGCTCCCGCTACTCTGGGCCTAGCTCAGCGCTTCTACATCTGGGACCCTGTCTCGGCGCTCCCGCTCCTTGGGGCCTGGCTTGGCGCTTCTACATCTGGGACCCTGCCTCGGTGCATCCGCCCCTCGTGTCCTTACTCAGCACTTCTACATCTGGGTCTCTGTCCCTGTGCTCTCGCACTTCGGGACCTGGCTCAGTGCTGCTACATCACAAGACCCTGTCTCTGCACCTCCGATCCTCAGGACCGAGTCAGAGCTTCTACATCACGAGAAACTGTCTTTGCGCGCCTGCTCAGGACCTGCCTCAGTGCTGCTACATTTCAGGACTGTGCCTTTGTGTCCCCGCTCCTCGGGGCATCCCTTAGCGCTTCTACTTCACTGTTTCCTGCTCCTACGTCACCGCACCGGGGGCAGTGCCTCAGCGATTCTGCACTACTAGAACCCACTACACTGGCTCCCCCGCTCTAGCTCTGCTTTAGTATACCATGATACAGGCCTCTGCTCCTGCACTGCCTTTCCTCGGGGCCAGTCTCCCGTGGTCCTGCCCTGCTGCCTCCGGAACTGCTGTAGCATCTCATCACTTGGGGCCTTCTCTCTCTCCGAGAGTACCTCATCCTTGGACTGAGTCTGACCTCTCTGACACCTCCCTGCTTTCAGCCACCTGTTCCCTCTGGGACCAGCCACACAGAGGTTCTCCTAATTCCTGCTGGCCCTGGCACCCAAGGGCTCAACTGCGGGGAACATGGGCTGGTACTGTTGAATTTCCTGCTTGCCTCTCTTCCGGGCCAGCCTCGCCTCCTGAGGGTGGGGACCTGCGGGGCTCAACCCCGCAGGTAGCGCCAACCCCACCTTGGGGCAAGGATCCACAATTCCTAACAGTTTTTCAACATTTGTAGAATTGGTGAATTAACCTTAATGTTTACTAGTTATGGAGGGTTTTTAAAGGGAGTGATTTTTATTTGACTAAACTGTATTAACAATTTTTAATATTGCTTGTAATAAATGCTCAAAGTGCATGTGAGTATTTTGTGATACTTTATGTAATACCTGGGTTCACCTTCATTTTCTGTATATTACTGTAAGGGGAGCATCAAACCAATTTGGAATGTTTGTTTATTTATTTGTTTGCTTAGTTTTATATACCGTCATTCGGTATAGCCATCAAAACGGTTTACAAGATTCAAACAGAATACAGATAATTAAACATAGTTTACAAAAGCTGCAGAGATTTTCAACAATTTAGCAACCAAAAAGTACAAAAAATCATTACCATTAATAACTCTAGGCCCACCAGACTGAGATACAGAAAAAGAGACACTGATGGGATGGTTACATTTTGGGATTTTTACCCACAGTCTAATTTTGCACTGTATAAAAAGATTTCGATCAAGGCCCGGTAGGAGGATCACTTCATTCTAAAAACCAGCAACATTTCAGAAGACCGAGATCTATGCCAGAGGTGCTCCTGTTTCCTAAGCTGCTGCCTTACAAGGTGGAGTTAGATCAGGATTAGGTGAATTTTATTGGTTTGTAAATCTTAATATGCATATTATGGGGATATTGTAGAATAATTTCTTAGTGATTTATATTTTATTAATTTTGTGTTTTATGCCTGGATTTATTTGGAATCTATCTATACATAAAAGGCTTGGGTTGGCCAGTCAGTTACCGGTACATTGTCTTGTCTGCCTGTAGCCACTCACCAAGTGGCAACCGGAATTGTGGAAGGTACATTGGATAAAGACAATATGCTCTGCCTGCAGAGCCTGTTGTGCACACACAGGGACACACACGCAAGCATATATACACAGGCTCCCTGTGGTCGCTTGGGAGCAGCCACGGGAAACAGACAGGAGCACAAAAGACTTTATTTACATTCAAAACAAAACAGCATAAAGGCTGCTTATCTTAGCAGTCCCCTTGTGTTAACAAACAGTCAGTTATGACTAGTTTGGATGTAGGATACTAATGACGCATTACATTTAGGGCATCCCAACAGTGCGGTTCCAATAATAAGAAAAATAGTCCAAGTGCCTGTAACTAAAAACTCAACTGAGCTAAAAGATTCCAATTTATCCCTATCAATTAAAAAGCAGAATGAAATACAAACAAAAAACACGCCTTGAAACGTTTGTATGCTAATGCCAGAAGTCTAAGAAGTAAGATGGGAGAATTAGAATGTATAGCAGTGAATGATGACATAGACTTAATTGGCATCTCAGAGACATGGTGGAAAGAGGATAACCAATGGGACAGTGCTATACCGGGGTACAAATTATATCGCAATGACAGAGAGGAGCAGTCGGGAGGAGGTGTGGCGCTTTATGTCCGGGATGGCATAGAGTCCAACAGGATAAACATCCTGCATGAGACTAAATGCACAATGGAATCTTTATGGGTAGAAATCCCTTGTGTGTCGGGGAAGACTATAGTGATAGGGGTATACTACCGTCCACCTGGTCAAGATGGTGAGACGGACAGTGAAATGCTAAGAGAAATTAGGGAAGCTAACCAAATTGGTAGTGCGGTAATAATGGGAGATTTCAATTACCCCAATATTGACTGGGTAAATGTAACAGGACATGGAGCAATTGGTTCAGAAACGGACGAGAGAGAGAGCAATTTTAGATCTAATTCTCAATGGAGCACAGGATTTGGTGAGAGAGGTAATGGTGGTGGGGCCACTTGGCAATAGTGATCATAATATGATCAAATTTGAATTAATGACTGGAAGAGGGGACAGTAAGCAAATCCACGGCTCCCGTGCTAAACTTTCAAAAGGGAAACTTTGATAAAATGAGAAAAATATAAAAAAAAACCTGAAAGGAGCAGTTACAAAGGTAAAAACTGTGCAAGAGGCATGGACTTTGTTAAAAAAAAAATAAAAAAAAATACCATTCTAGAAGCACAGTCCAGATGTATTCCACACATTAAGAAAGGTGGAAGGAAGTCAAAACGATTACCGGCATGGTTAAAAGGGGAGGTGAAAGAAGCTATTTTAGCCAAGAGATCTTCATTCAAAAATTGGAAGAAGGATCCAGCAGAAGAATATAGGATAAAGCATAAGCGTTGGCAAGTTAAATGTAAGACATTGATAAGACAGGCTAAGAGAGAATTTGAAAAGAATTTGGCCATAGAGGCAAAAATTCACAGTAAAAGCTTTTAAAAATATATCCAAAGCAGAAAGCCTGCCAGGGAGTCAGTTGGACTGTTAGATGATCAAAGGGTTAAAGGGGCACAGAGAAGCTAAGGCCATCGTGGA
The DNA here is from genome assembly GCF_901001135.1 of Rhinatrema bivittatum. Lineage (NCBI taxonomy): Eukaryota > Metazoa > Chordata > Amphibia > Gymnophiona > Rhinatrematidae > Rhinatrema > Rhinatrema bivittatum. The sequence continues at coordinate 9,525,897 of NC_042620.1, forward strand.
AAGAGTAAATAATTTCTTTGCTTCGGTATTTATTGAAGAAGATGTTGGGGAGGTACTGGAAAAGGTTTTCATGGGTAATTATTCAGATGAACTGAACCAAATCACAGTAAACCTAGAAGATGTGGTAGGCCTGATTGAAAAACTGAAGAGTAGTAAATCACCTGGACCGGATGGTATACACCCCAGAGTTCTGAAGGAACTAAAAAATGAAATTTCAGACCTATTAGTAAAAATTTGTAACTTATCATTAAAATCATCCATTGTACCTGAAGACTGGAGGATAGCAAATGTAACCCCAATATTTAAGAAGGGCTCCAGGGGCGATCCGGGAAACTACAGACTGGTTAGCCTGACTTCAGTGCCAGGAAAAATAGTGGAAAGTGTTCTAAACATCAAAATCACAGAGCAGAGAGAGAAAGACATGGTTTAATGGAACAAAGTCAGCATGGCTTTACCCAGGGCAAGTCTTGCCTCACAAATCTGCTTCACTTTTTTGAAGGGGTTAATAAACATGTAGATAAAGTTGAACTGGTGGATGTAGTGTATTTGGATTTTCAGAAGGCATTTGACAAAGTTCTTCATTTTATTTTTATTTATTTATTTGAAGCTTTTTTTTTTTATACCAACGTTTGCAGGGCATCACATTGGTTTACATGTAACAGGTGGAGAAAAAATACATAAAAATAGTAACTATGCAATACATAAGGCGAAAACATAAAGCAAAATAACATGGTAGAACTCGATAAGGAGCGAAAAATGATTAAACATAACTGGAATTGGAACAGGATGGATACTCATGAGAGGCTTCTAAGAAAAGTAAAAAGTCATGGGATAGGTGGCAATGTTCTTTCGTGGATTACAAAATTTAAAAGTCAGGAAACAGAGAGTAGGATTAAATGGACAATTTTCTCAGTGGAAAAGGGTAAACAGTGGAGTGCCTTTTCAATATATTTATAAATAATCTGGAAAGGAATACGATGAGTGAGGTAATCAAATTTGCAGATGATACAAAATTATTCAGAGTAGTTAAATCAACAAGCGGATTGTGATAAATTGCAGGAAGACCTTGTGAGACTGGAAAATTGGGCATCCAAATGGCAGATGAATTTAAATGTGGATAAGTGCAAGGTGATGCATATAGGGAAAAATAACCCATGCTATAATTACACAATGTTGGGTTCCATATTAGGTGCTACAACCCAAGAAAGATATCTAGGCGTCATAGTGGATAACACATTGAAATCATCGGTTCAGTGTGCTGCGGCAGTCAAAAAAGCAAATGGAATGTTGGGAATTATTAGAAAAGGAATGGTGAATAAAACTGAAAATGTCATAATGCCTCTGTATCGCTCCATAGTGAGACCACACCTTGAATACTGTGTACAATTCTGGTCGCTGCATCTCAAAAAAGATATAGTTGCGATGGAGAAGGTACAGAGAAGGGCGACCCAAATGATAAAGGGGAATGGAACAACTCCCCTATGAGGAAAGACTAAAGAGGTTAGGACTTTTCAGCTTGGAGAAGAGACGACTGAGGGGGGATATGATAGAGGTGTTTAAAATCATGAGAGGTATAGAACAGGTAAATGTGGTTCGGTTATTTACTCTTTTGGATAATAGAAGGACTAGGGGGCACCCCATGAAGTTAGCATGGGGCACATTTAAAACTAATCGGAGAAAGTTCTTTTTCATTCAACGCACAATTAAACTCTGGAATTTGTTGCCAGAGGATGTGGTTAGTGCAGTTAGTGTAGCTGTGTTTAAAAAAGCTTTGGATAAGTTCTTGAAGGAGAGAAGTCCTCACTGTTAGTTACAGGCACTTGGACTACTTTTCTAATTATTGGAACCTCACTGTCGGGATGCCCTAATTCTAATGCATCATTAGTATCCTTTAAAGATACCTCTCTCCGAACCATGCGCTGCTGAGTGACTGTCTGCTTTCCCCTTTGTTCTAGTTTAAAAGCTGCTCTATCTCCTTTTTAAAGGTTAGCGCCAGCAGTCTGGTTCCACCCTGGTTAAGGTGGAGCCCATCCCTTCGGAAGAGACTCCCCCTTCCCCAAAAGGTTCCCCAGTTCCTAACAAAGCTGAATCCCTCTTCCCTGCACCATCGTCTCATCCACGCATTGAGACTCCGGAGCTCTGCCTGCCTCTGGTGACCTGCGCGTGGAACAGGGAGCATTTCAGAGAATGCTACCCTGGAGGTTCTGGATTTAATCTTTCTACCTAAGTGCCTAAATTTGGCTTCCAGAACCTCCCTCCCACATTTTCCTATGTCGTTGGTGCCCACGTGTACCACGACAGCCGGCTCCTCCCCAGCACTGTCTAAAATCCTATCTAGGTGACGCGTGAGGTCCGCCACCTTCGCACCAGGTAGGCATGTTACCAGGTGATCCTCACGCCCACCAGCCACCCAGCTATCTACATTCCTAATAATCGAATCACCAACTATGATGGCCGACCTAACCCTTCCCTCCTGAGCAGTAGGCCTTGGGGAGATATCCTCGGTATGAAAGGACAATGCATCACCTAGAGAGTAGGTCCTTGCTACAGGATCCTTTCCTGCTGCACCTGGTTGGTGTTCTCCCATTATGAGACCTTCTTCCTCCAAGGCAGCACCAGGGCTGCCAGTCTGAAGTTGGGACTTGACTACTATGTCCCTGAAGGACTCATCTATATACCTCTCTGTCTGCCTCAGCTCCTCCAGGTCTGCCACTCTAGCCTCCAGAGATCGGACTCGTTCTCTGAGAGCCAGGAGCTCTTTGCATCGCATGCACATGTACAACTTCTCACCGGTGGGTAAAAAATCATACATGTGACACTCGATGCAAAAGACTGGGAAGCCCCCCTCTTGCTGCTGGACTGCTGCCTTCATCTCAAATTTGTTCAGTTCCTACTTAAGCTTTAGGTTGCTATGGGAGTAGGAATGTGTCTAACTTCCTTTAAATGTATTAGTGAATTCACTATGTGTCTGGTAGTGGCCTACCGGGGTCTGATCGAATTCTCAATAAAGTTTTTGTTGATGGTTTTTTGTTTTTTTTTCTGAAAGTGGCACCTGCCTATAAATTAAGGGATGAGCTTGGGGTGGGTGGGTTGGGAAATACAAACAGTCTAACTTCAGTTAGTCAGCCTGAGTGACTCACAGCTCCCTTGATTAACAAATGTTGGTCCCTATTCAAACCCAATCACACTACCTCAACACCTTTCCAAGGTGAGTAACTGAGCTGAACTATTCAACTTTTTTACTTTGGTATATACTGCTCCTAGCTTATTTCTAGCTTCTGGCTACTTTTTTGTGGAGGTTTTTTTTTGTGGGGTTTTTTTTTTTTTTTTTCAATACAATGCACTCAGTATTAAAAACAAACAGTCAGCTCTTTAAAAGTCTGGAGAACACTCAGTTCTGCAGACTTTCAAAAATAAACACACTACCTACTGCTACCTTATTGACTGACTAAAAACACAAACAGTCTAACTTGTTTATTCACTGCCTACCTACTGCTACCTTATTGACTGACTATTTAAAAATGCAAACAGTCTAACTTGTTTATTCACTGCCTTTCTGACTATTAAAGGCACAAACACACTAAATAATATTCCCAAATAGTTAACTTTGCCCCAATACTTTTAAAAAAGTCAATGTCCCAAGCAAAAACTTACTGATTCCTTTCAGCCACCAGCAAGGTGATCCTCTCCTCTCAGTTGACTTAGAAAATAGCCGCTGCTATTACTAGCATGGGATATATTTAGTTTTTGGGAACTTGCCAGGTACTTGTAGCTTGGATTGGCCTCTGTTGGAGAGAGGATGCTGGGCTTAATGGACCCTTGGTCTGACCCAGTATGGCATGTTCTTATGTAGGCTGGCTTCCAGACAGATGTTGTACCTACTAGTTTACTCGCTGCTTTCAATAAAATTTCACCTGTACACATTTGTTGCTACTTTAATAGCTTAATCCTGGCTCATCACCTTCATATCCTATGCCATTTCACATTGTCACAGCCTTTTATGGCTGACATTGTCAACACCAGTTTTAACACTTGCAGTCTTCCAGCTTCTTTCAAATCTGCACCCATCCGTCCTGTTTTAAAGAAAAATCAGCTTGACCCTGAGGTTTCTGAGAACTATCATCCTGTTTCTAACCTTCCTACTCTTGCTAAAGTCATTGAAAAAGTAGTGGAATCTCTATCGGCATTTCTTTTAAAAACTATGGGCCTACATCCCTAAAAGTCTGGCTATAGGAAGGGAAATAGCACTGAAACAGCTCCTACCTCATTACTTAATGAGATTAGTCCCTGTCTGGATAGAGATGATGCAGCTCTACTAGTCTGTCTTGATATCAGCGCTGCCTATGATTAACTGTTTGATTTTGGTACTAGAGAAAACTCTCTACAATGGTTCAAATCTTTCTTAGAACCAAACACTTACAGCGTTAGTTGGAATTCAGAGCTTTCCGCCTCTCTCCCACTTCTCAGTGGAGTGCCCCTAGTTCAATTCTTTCTCCTAAACTTTTCAATCTATCAGGGTCATGTATCCAATTGCGTTATGGCGTTTTCACATGCGTTAAGGCACACATGCGAAAAACGCCTTAATGCATGCGATAAGCACAATAACGCATGGTGCAATGCAAATTTTTAAAAGGGGAGGGATTCTGGAGGAGTTGGGGCAGGATTTTGGAAAAAGTGGGCTGGCTTCACAAAGCCATAATGCACAATATCACACAGTTTTAATGCCGAAAATAACTACACCTTTTTCAGTTGCGTTAAGCTATGCAATATCGTGCGTTATGGCCATAATGCAATTTGCGATTTTGTTGCAAATTCCGTTTTGGGCATTTCTAGGCTGAAGAAGGGCCTGAGATGAGGGGAGGAGAGAAGGGAGAGGGGAGAGAGAGAGCCTCTGGCGGTGTCACCATAGTAAGCAGCTATTTATGCTACGATAGGAGGCCCACCTTGTATCTTGAGGTGAGATTTCGGTAGTAGTGCAGGGGGGGTTAGGGGCCATTTTTACATGCAGAGTGAGATGTACGAACAAAACAGTGCACTCTTGTGAAGATTTGATGTCCTTCGGAGTGAGGAAACTCACACAATGATGAGATATGTATAATTTTCTCTCAACCCCTTTCGACCAACACTGTCTCTCACCCTTCAACCTCTCCCTCTTCCCTCCCCCCTACTCACCTCCCCCCCACTCCTCCCACCGGACATACCATGTTAATAACCGCTGAGGATAAATCTCTGTTTATGTATTACTGATTTATTGTTTTTGTTGATTATATTTATCACTCCTTATTGTTATAGTTTAATTCTGCCCTATCTTCCATCTTCCAAGTTTTACGCTCCCTGTTTTAATGTAACTTTTCATTTTTACCTAGATGTTAATTGGTTTCCCCCTGTTCCATTGTAAACCGGTACGATAAGACCTAGTCTTGAGTATCGGTATAGTAAAAGAAGTTAAATAAATAAATAAATAAATAAATAAATGTTACCCAGGTAGAGAGTCCATCAAGGTAGGTTGAGAGAACATTGTACAAATCTCATCATTGTGTGAGTTTCCTCACTCCGAAGGTTATCAAATCTTCACAAGAGTGCACTGTTCTGTTCGTACGTCTCACTCTGCATGTAAAATTGGCCCTAACCCCCTTATACTACTACCTAAACCTCACCTCGAGTTAATGAGCACTTTGCAGGTAGGAAAATGCAATTATGTAGATATTACCGCAAAGTGCCAAAAGTTGACACACTATGTGGTAAATCCTAATCATAGCGTGCATTGCGATAATGTTATTGTTTGGGATAGTTGTGGGTGGATCCTTGGGCCAGTGACAGATGACCACGCCCCCGGGGGAAGATCCTGAGAGGGACCACTGGTCAGGCTCAGAGTTTGGAGACAGACACATACTAGTTCTTTTATTAAACAAAATGTTGAACCACCAGAGGTGGCAGTAGTGAGCTGGAAGCACCCGGCTGGGCTGTAGTCCCTCAGATACTGGAACAGCGATCCCAGGATGGCTGAGCTGTAGAGAAACTAAGTATAGTGAGTAGGCAGGGTAGGCAGAGTTGAGGAATAGAACCTGGATGGTAACACTCACACAATAGTCACTTGAAGCAGCCCAGGAGCTGGAATGGATTAGGCCCTCGAGGAGCGAGTACCTGGTTCCAGGGAAGGCTCTGAGAAAAAGATGGTAACTCACTGGTGTAGGCAGCGATGACTTCCTGGCAGAAGTGGTATTCAGAAGCAGGTCCGAGAACGTGGGCCCTCAAGGAGCGAGTACCGGTTCCAGACTGCGATCTGAAGGGCAAAAGAGAAAGCGAGGCCCCCGAGGAGCGGGTACCCCTGGTAAAGTCCAAGGAGGCAGAGTAGCAAGGTATGCAGAGAGCGAATCCCATCCACAACGATACCTGGAGGAAGCGAACCCTTGCTAACTCAATTAGCGATTTCAGAGACCTTTAAATATCCGGTGATGATGTCATCTCAGGGGGACGCCCCTGAGGTTCACGCCACTGCTGGTACTTGAGTCGAGACCGTGCCCTTAGGCTTCTGGGAAACATGGCGGAGTACAGCGTCTAGCCGGACCAGGGACGCCAGAGGAGGTCGGCAAGATGACGCCGCGGTAGCCAAACATCCAACAAGCGAAGAGGGAGTCGCCAACGAGGTAAAGTGGGCGGAGTGGAGATGTCAGGCAGCGACGGTCGCAACAGATAATTAGGCAATTACCATAAAACACGCCCCTTTTTCTATCACATGCGATATTTACCGCAAATTGATAAATCTAGGCCTATATCTTTTCCCTCTTGCCACTTTAATTCAAGGTTTAGGCTTCTCTGGGTATTTCTACGCTGATGATATTCAGATTCGTGCTGGTTTTAAAACAACATCCACTAACACTCTGATTTTAATAACTGTCTTTCAAAAGTTTCTGACTGGTTACATTGTTCTAAGGTCAATCCTTTAAAATCTGAAGCCATTTGGTTTACTCATACTTCTCTCTCTACTGCTTTCCCAGTTCAGATCATGGCAGGCTGTGCCATACTGGTCAAGAATACAGTTACTACATTATTTATTACTTTTAATAGCACAATTTCTCTGAACATATTTCCAACATTCTCAAGACTGTTTATATTTTCCTCAGTTCAATATGTAGTATTTGGCCTTTTTTTGGACAGTTCTGATCTTAAAATTTTAACTCATTCCCTTGTTCTATCTAGACTTAGACCATTGTAATGCTTTATTACATGGTCTATCAACAACCCAACTTAAACAGCTTCAACTGGCACAGAACACTGCTGCAAAGGTCATTTTTTATAAATCTAAATATGATCGTTATACCCCTTTTGGTTGATTTACACTAGCTTCCAGTGTCCCTTCGTATACAGTTTAAAATTGGATGCCTTTTTTTTTTAAATTTAATCTTCATTGAATTTTTTAACAATTATATCAAGATAATCCTCTTGACAATAAATCAAATGCATACGTACATAAATTCTCATACAATTAAGAAAAAAAAAGAGAAAATACATTAACCTATGTATACATTTCAAGTCCACTCTAGGAGATCCAAGTGGTCCTATTTAAAGATCATCATATATAAATCAAAACTTAGCATCGGCAGGAGCTATTTATATTTATATGAGGTGGAACAAACTCAGACATTATCAAGGCATTGGAGCCAGGTTATGAGTGCTCAAACACGCTGTATTTCAGACTTATCACACAAAAACTGTTAATTGGGATGGCATGAAAAAGAGAGAGGATTTATCTCTAAACTTTACTAGACATCTACAAGGAAATCTTAATGTGAACGATGCCCCCAGCTGTAAAACCTGGGGCCTTAATATCAAGAATTGCTTTCTCCTTTTCTGCGTGTACTTAGACACGTCTGGAAATATTCTCACTTGCATCCCCATAAATTTTTCAAGACAATGTTTAAAGTATAACTTCAAAATCCATTCCTTGTCCATCTCCAATGCAAAATTAACTATCAAGATAGCTGGTTCAGCATGGGCTTGGTCTGATAGCTCCAGAAAGTCCGTAAGATTCAGACCCACATCTCCATTTTTTCCCTTTCCTGGTTCCTTCACAGGACCAGGAGTCCCGCCAGAAGCTTTTCTTAAATCATCTCTCAAGGGAATATAGTATACTCGAGTAAGTGGTGGTATTTGGTCTGAAGATACTTTCAGGATTTCCTGTAGATACTTGCTAAACATTTCTCTTGGTATTATATGAGAGACCTTATGGAAATTAATTATTCGAAGATTCTTAATTTTTAACAAGTTCTCCATATTTTCAATTTTATTTAGCAAAGCCAAATTATCTTTAACCATAACTTCTTGCTTACTTTTCAAAGAATCATATGAAATTTTCCTCTCAGTCTCTTGACCATGAATTGCTTTCACCGAGTTTTCCAATGATTTAATTCGAGCTTCATTGTCGTCAGTTTTAGATATAAGTGGCTCAGTCTGTTTTATCATTAAATTACCAAGCTCAACCATAGTTTCCCATAATGATTCTAAAGTTATTTGTCCTGGTCTTTGTGTACAGTAAGAGGAAATTCTTAAACTTATCTGCTGAGGCGTGGATGTGCTTCCCAATAGACTCAGCTCCATTTCGCCTCTGTCTGGGCTGCCAAGGAGTGTTTCACGCCGTCTGGGCGGTTCTTCCAAGCTGCTTTCTCCCAGAGGTAGACTCCCTGACCGGCTCTCCTCGCTAGCACTTTCAGCCTGCAGGGCTTCCGGGTCCCCATCTGGGTCTCGCAGCAGCGCTGGATTCCTTGGCGCCTCCCTCTGCATCAGGGACAGCGTGGTCTCGGAGTCCGGCAGGGAACTCAGCTCCTCTCCCTCTGTTCCCTGCTCTCGCGTCTCCTCTCCCCATGTAGCTGCTCCTCGAAGAACATGGGCATCCATCGGGCTGAGTCTTGGCGTCTCGGGGGTAGCCTCAGGGAAGGCTTTCTCACGGGCACGCCTTTTCCTAGCCAAATGGGGCATCTTTAGCAAGAAAACTTTCAAGAATAATCACAAGGTAAGAGCATCACGCTCACGGTGCTAATACTCAATCACCATCTTGGATCTCCGAGGATGCCTTACTTTTAAGGCCCTGAGTTAGGGCCCTCCATCTTGTCTTGCTTCTGTTATTTCTCCCTGTCTTCCTTCTTGTCTGCTGTGGTCTTTGCAGTAAGAATGTCTAGTGCTGCCTTCCAGTCGAAACATTTGTTTTGAAAGTTCTAGAGCCTTTTGCTTTTCTTATTTATCCCCTTGTCTTTGGACCTCCTTATCTCTCATTCGTCTGGAGAAAGCGTTCTTAAAATTTAGGAAAGCACTTAAATCTTACTTGTTTGCGCAAGCGTTTCCACATCTGAGCAATACCTGAACTTGCTTGTACTTGCCTTCCCACATTTTGTTTACACCTGGCTGATTTCATGCTTTTCTGGTTATATTTTATTCTTTTGTATTGTTTTACTCATTTTATTTTTTATCTTATTTATGTATATTGACTTGACTTTTGGTTTTATTTTATCATTTTGTTATGTTATGTTTTGCCTTTTGTTAAAATTTAGTGGATCCAATAATAGAAAGTAACAGTCTTACCCTGAATGGAGACTAGAATCCACTCCGAAGGCAGCTAGATAGACAGGAATGGTCCTATCCAGAGTTCAGTCCAGTAGTCGAGGCAGACAGCACACAATCCAGTCCAGAATCCAAACCAAGGTCAGGGCAGGAATCCAGAGTCGGAACCGGGTCAGGGTAGGAAGCGAACAATCCAATCCAGAGTCCAAACCAGGGTCATAAGAACATAAGAAATTGCCATGCTGGGTCAGACCAAGGGTCCATCAAGCCCAGCATCCTGTTTCCAACAGAGGCCAAACCAGGCCACAAGAACCTGGCAATTATCCAAACACTAAGAAGATCCCATGCCACTGATGCAATTAATAGCAGTGGCTATTCCCTAAGTAAATTTGATTAATAGCCGTTAATGGACTTCTCCTCCAAGAACTTATCCAAACCATTTTTGAACCCAGCTACACTAACTGCACTAACCACATCCTCTGGCAACAAATTCCAGAGCTTTATTGTGCGTTGAGTGAAAAAGAATTCTCTCCGATTAGTCTTAAATGTGCTACTTGCTAACTTCATGAAATGCCCCCTAGTCTTTCTATTATCTGAAAGTGTAAATAACAGATTCACATCTACTAACTTTTAAAAAGAAATTAAAGACATGGCTGTTCTGCCGAGCCTTCTCCGACACCAGCCCAACAGCCTGACTTACAACATTTCTAGCAACTATACACTTTACAAATTCTAAACCGTGTATATAAATTTTTAAGAGAATGTTTACAAATTTATCATGAGGTATTCTATCTGCACCTTCGCATACCCCAATGTATATCTTAATCTCTCGTCCCCCTCTTATTTTTCCTCCTCCAAGTTATACATCCTTGTTATAATGTAACTTTACTCTCCTTCAAATTGTATTTACTGTTTGGTTGGTTATAGTTCCTAATTGTTTGATGTAAACCGAGTTGATTTGATTTGTATCAAGAAATTCGGTATAGAAAAGCCTTTAATAAATAAATAAATACTCATTCAAGACCTCTCATGATCTTAAAAACCTCTATCATATCCCCCCTCAGCTGTCTCTTCTTCAAGCTGAACAGCCCTAACCTCTTCAGCCTTTCTTCATAGGGGATCTTTAAACTACAAGTCCTTAAAAAACTTAAACCTCTGCTGCATTTTTATGATTTCCGATTAGTTCTTCAAGCATTTATTCTCACAAAAATCGATTACTGTAACTCGTTATTGCTTGGGCTCCCTGCTATCACAATTAAGCCCCTACAGATGTTACAGAATTCAGCGGCCAGGATTTTAACCAACTCTAAAAAAAAAAAAAAAAAAGACCACATCTCTCCTATTCTCTACAAACTTCACTGGCTCCCTATTAAATTTAGAATCCTCTACAAAGTGCTGACCATCATGCACAAAACTGTTCACAATTTGGCACCAATCGATCTAACTTACCAAGTTCGCCCTTATAATCCCTCTAGACCATTAAGAAGAGCCTATCAAGGCACTCTCATTGTCCCTCAAGCTAGAACATCACTAAAGAACAGAGCCTTCTCTACGGCAGGTCCCTCTCATTGGAACAATCTCCCACCGGACCTCAGACAGGACCCTTGCCCAATATCTTTCAAGAAAAAATTAAAAACTTGGTTATTTAACCTTGCATTTCCTGAATCAGATTTTTAGGTTATCACATGCTTTCTATTCACCAAGATGTTTAAATTCTATCTCATATCTCAATTCTTGCTAGCCCTTGGTCCCTTTTAAGACCTTCAGACACCTTTCAGTCTTTTACTCCTTTAATCACTCCATAACTAGAAATATGTTTAATATGTGTCATGCATGAATTTATGTGTATATATTTTATTTTATATGTGTGTGTGTGTATATATATATATATATATATATATATATGTATTTTTTTTTTTTACGTATGTATATATATATATATATATATTTATGTGTTATCATATATTACATTACTAAGTAATTCAAACTGTTTTATGGGTCAGTTAAACCTATAAATAAGTTGACCAGTTTATTATACTGTATGTTCTTGGTTCCATGTATCGCCCTACAGGCAGTTTATTTGTTCCATGTAAACCGGTTTGATTTGTATCTAATGCAGGAAGATCGGTATGTAAAAACTAAAAATAAATAAATAAATAAATCTGTTCCATCCCTTTTATCATTTTGGTTGCCCTTCTCTGTACCTTCTCCGTCTTAACTATAACTTTTTTGAGATGCGGCGACCAGAATTGTACACAGTATTCAAGGTGTGGTCTCACCATGGAGCGATACAGAGGCATTATGACATTTTCTGTTTTATTAACCATTCCCTTCCTAATAATTCCTAACATTCTGTTTGCTTTTTTGACTGCCACAGCACACTGAGCCGACGATTTTAAAGTATTATCCACTATGATGCCTAGATCTTTTTCCTGGGTGGTAGCTCCTAATAAGGAACCTAACATCGTGTAACTACAGCAAGGGTTATTTTTTCCTATATGCATCACCTTGCACTTGTCCACATTAAATTTCATCTGCCATTTGGATGCCCAATCTTCCAGTCTTGCAAGGTCCTCCTGTAATGTATCACAATCCACTTGTGATTTAACTACTATGAATAATTTTGTATCATCCGCAAATTTGATAACCTCACTCATCGTATTCCTTTCCAGGTCAGGGCAGGTAGCGAACAATCCAATCCAGAATCTGAACCAGGGTCATGGCAGGCAGTGAACAATCCAATCCAGAGTCCAGTCCAAGTCAAGGCAGAGCAAGGAGAAGCACCAACAGCGAAACCCCGCTCTAAACCAGCCTGTTGCCAAGGCAGGGAGTGTATACTTCAAATAATATATATATATATATCACACAATTACAATCTCAAAATAATAAAGTGACAATTTATAACTTTCACTTTTATTTATCCAAATTGCAAAAATCTTATAAAAATCTTTCAACTAACAAGATACACATAGCAGAAAGTGCAGGAACAGTTCACAATTTACAATTCACCTAATGACATAAAAACACACATCCATACAAACATTCAAACAAATGTAAAAAAAAAAAAAAAAAAGAAAATTCAATTTTTTCTAAATATCTCCCAACATGTTTCGCTGTACAAAGCTTCTTCAGGGGAGTTCACTCTAGTCACATATCATTGAGAAATTGATGTTCCTGTGCATTTAGAAAAAATATGTTCGTATACTTCTTCGTCTCAATCGTCAATTTATCTCTTCAAACGAGAAATCATATACGTGTATCTTTCCAAATCTGTTTTTCACATAAAATATACAATCAATTTACCTAGAAAATTTTAATACAAAATAAATTTTCAAAAAACAAAAACAAACCTCATATCCCGATCTTAGAGGGATATGAGGTAACAAACCTCATATCCCGATCCAGTCAGCTAAAACAGCCTTCCTTCAATTTTTCACATGATTCGCATCTATAACAATTAAATCTATATTAGAAAAAATCTTTCAAAAATGTAAACACATAAAAAGAGGGAGAAGTTGAAACTCACCAAAATCCACAAAAAAGCCAACATCTCTTTCAGCGTGTGTCGCATCAGTATCACCATGTCATCTCTGCAACAGATGAGTCCTCATATTCTAGTAATCCGCAGGAGGCCACTGTTCAATTGATTGAACCGATCTTGGAGACTCGGATTGAGAAAAGGGTTCCCACTCACTTTTTGGTACAATTGGCATCAATTGCTTTAACTAGGAATTATTTTTTGTTCAAGGATGAGTTTTTTTCAACAAATTCATGGAACTGCAATGGGGAACACTATGGCCCCCAACTTGGCGTTTTTATACGTTTCTTCTGTTGAAGAGCAATCTGTATACACATCATCTTTATATAAGTTTGTTAAAGTGTGGTGTCGTTATATTGACGACATTTGTATTATTTAGTCCGGATCATGTATGAGGTTTGAACAGTTAAATCAATGTGATGCCAATTTGAGTTTACATATAATATACATACCCATTATATTTCTTTTTTGGATATGAGGATACTGAGGCAGGGGAGTGTGGCAGGGACAGCGTTTAAATCTTCAGTGTTCCCACGCTACAGCGGAAACTTCCAGTGAGGACGCCCAGCGTGATGGGGGGGGAGGAGCCAAGATAGAGCGCGCATCCCGTCGCACTGCTCGCAGCTGCCGCCGCCAGTCATTACCGCCCTGTAGGATCTCTGAAGATAAGCAATTTCTCACTTGATTCCTAACACCTTTTTCATTTTTTTTTTATATGTTCAGTGCTATGTTTTTGCTAGTTTAACATTGTTAGTTTTGCTAATTTTATTTTTTCGTCACTTTGCTGTATATTTGTAATTAATTGTGATTAATCAAGTAAGAATAAACATAAACTTTTGTACTAGAAGAACAGAAGAACATAAGAACATGCCATGCTGGGTCAGACCAAGGGTCCATCAAGCCCAGCATCCTGTTTCCAACAGAGGCCAAACCAGGCTACAAGAACCTGGCAATTACCCAAACACTAAGAAGATCCCATGCTACTGATGCAATTAATAGCAGTGACTATTCCCTAAGTCAACTTGATTAATAGCATCCAGCTACCCTAGCTGTTTCCCCACCCATGGCCACTCCCGAGCTACCATATATGGTGGCAGTAGTGTGGGATTCCCTGGTCTTAGTGGGAAGCACAGACAGGAGCCCACTGCACAGAAAGGGAAAAAAACCCCTTCTGGGCGCAACCACTTCCAAAGCGCATCCTTAAGTCTGTGGAAAAAGGTTCCATGTGTTTTTCTCTGGTTGAAGAACTCCTCGCCAAAACTGCTGTCTGTAGGCTTCTGGGGTGAGTCCTGCACTCTCTAGGATGGCTGTTTTGACTTTGGCATATGTAGCCCTTCCAGTTGGCAGTTTGAAAGGCTGCTTGACTTCTCCCTGAAAGTAGGTTCCCCAGATAGGTAGTCCATCTATCTTCTGGCCATCCTTCCAGTCAAGTTGTTTGTTCAAAGTTCTTCAGGAAATACTTGGGGTCTTCTCCTGGGGTCATCTTAAGTACTACTGGCAACAAGGGAGGTGGCCCGGTTTTGGCGGTCTGCATGGCCTGTTGCACCGGGGTTAGCGCCTGTTTTGTTTTATAACTTGCTCCTGCAGTGCCTGCTGCTGGCCAGTTTGGTTTTGCATGGTGGCCTGCAGTTTGCAGTGAGGAGCTGCACTACCTGCTCATTCTTCTCTACTTCTCACACTGTGAGAATATAGGAACATAAGAACATGCCATACTGGGTCAGACCAATTGTTTCCAGCAGTGGGCCAATTCAGGTGGCAAGTACCCAAACACTGATGCCAGTAATAGCCGTGGCTATTCCCTAAATCAACTTGATTAGTTGCACTGTGCAAGCAGTGAAGCTGTGTAGCTCTCCAGGAGAGGAAGAGAAGACAGAAAACCAAAAACTCCTTGCTGGCCTGTCTGGCCCTTACTAACTGTATACTTCCCTACCTGCTGCTGCAGGTGGGGCTAGCCCCCGTGGCCTGCTGTCCTTTCAGTCAAGCCTCAGGAGATAAAATATTCTGCACTTTTTTTTTCCCTTTCTGTGCAGTGGACTCCTGTCTGTGCTTCCTACTTAGACTAGGAAGTCCCATTGCTGCCATCATATGTGGTTGCTTGGGAATGCCCACTGGTGGGGAAACAGCTAGGAGTACAAAACTGAGGTCAAGCTCTGGCTGGTTTCACACAAACAAAAGATTATATTTACATTCAAACAAAACACAGCGTAAAGGCCTTTTGCTCCATGCTGCCATATGCTAAGTTGCAGGGATCCCCCCGGGTCCAGAATCCCTTGCTGGCTTGGGTCTTAAGAAGGACCGGGCCAGATAGCTGTGTCCGGTCCTTGAACATATTATATATTCCCTCGCATTCTCCCAAACACACACAGGCACCCACAAGCACACACTCACAGGCCATTTTGACCAGATAACCCAAGCAACGTTGGCTAATGTTCGCTAATGGGCTTTGTTTGCGAAGCCCTGTCTTTCACACTTCCACACACAGAGGCAGGTAGGCATAGGTCCACACAAGCAAGCACAGGCTTGTGCACACACTGGCTCACACATGCATACACACACACACACACACACACACACAGAGAGGTAGGCACAGACACAAGCACCCTCACAGACAGACACACACAGGCACAAGCACCCACACAGACAGGCAGAGGCATCCACATACACACAGAGGCACAGGCCACCAGGTGGCACCCTGAACAGTGGCAGGTACACTGTGCAAAAATATCGGTAAAATGCTCTGTCTGCAAAGCCCTGTCTCTTAGGCACCCTTGCAGACACACAGGCTTTCTCACACACACACACACACACGCTTTTCTATTAATGTGTTAATACATTAAAAATATATTTATCTTTTTCAGTTTTCTTTGGTTTTGAAAATGTGAACTAGATAACCCTAGCAATGCTGGATACTTTTCGTTACTATGCCTGCTGCAAAGCCCTGTGTCTCAGGCTCCCACACACACATGGGCACACATAGATAAGCATAACACACGCTTACACGTACACAGGTTCCCACTCACACAGACACACATACACGCACACAGGCTCCCACTCACACACACACAGACATGCATGCGTACAGGTTTGCATATGCATACATGCACACGGGCTCTCACTCGCACGTGCACACACACACACGTACAGTTTTGCATATGCATACATGCACACGGGCTCTCGCTCACACACACATGCATGCATGCATACAGGTTTGCATATGCATACAGGCACACAGGCTCTCACTCGCGCGTACACACACACACACACACACACACACCGTCTTCATCAGCTGCCACAGACTGGAATCCCAGGTGGCCCTCTCCCTCTTTGGCCGCCATGGGATGGGAGCTGTGATGGCCACCTTGCAGGCCTATTCTTTTGGGGTCAGGCAGACCTGATTGCGTGAGCCTGAGCCCTACATGGATGGGCCATGGCCTTACCACTCTTATGGATTGTGAACTAGATAAGACAGAAAACAAAGAGTAAGACTAACTGGTCAGTTCTCTCAGTGGAGGGTGGTAAATAGTGCCCCAGGGATCTCATATACTGTCAATGTAATTTTTCTGTCGATAAGCAGAGCTGACATTTTCCCTTTTGTTCAGTTTTACAATTTATAGCTGTTATGGAGCAACCCTGGGCAGGCTTTGCAAGTTTTGTACTATATTAGAATTTATTATTGTCAGCTGCTTTGAACAGTATTGTTCTGGGAAGCAGGGTATAATTTGTTCAAAATTATTTATTAAGTTTCAGAAATCAAAGGCAAAACACACAGAAAAAAAGTCAAACCAGAACATAAAACAAGGCAGTCAGGTATATAATACAATTCTCACAGATTGGAATCAACATATTGTAACATAGGAACCCGGATTTTCAAATAAGACAAATGATTAGCTCATTCATAGTTACATGCACATTCACCCCTGAGTTGTTGTTTCAGTGTAACAAAATTAACTGTACAGAAAATCAAACAATCTACGTTTAGCAGTAGGTAAAGAGGTGGATAGGAGCAAATAGTTCCAAATAATGATCGCAAGGGACATCGCATAGTCTTTCCTACACTAGTGGGCTTGAATTTGAAACATCGCTTTTGTTCCTCAGAGCTTTATGACTGTGCAGACTGTCAGCACCTCCTTCTGGGGAATGATGTGCACTGTGGTCAGTGATTCCCTTCCTCAGAGCTTTCTGGCTGTGCAGACTGACAGCACCTCCTTCCGGGGAATGATGTGCACTGTGGTCAGTGATTCCCTTCCTCAGAGCTTTCTGGCTGTGCAGACTGTCAGCACCTCCTTCCGGGGAATGATGTGCACTGTGGTCAGTGATTCCCTTCCTCAGAGCTTTCTGGCTGTGCAGACTGTCAGCACCTCCTTCCGGGGAATGATGTGCACTGTGGTCAGTGATTCCCTTCCTCAGAGCTTTCTGGCTGTGCAGACTGTCAGCACCTCCTTCCGGGGAATGATGTGCACTGTGGTCAGTGATTCCCTTCCTCAGAGCTTTCTGGCTGTGCAGACTGTCAGCACCTCCTTCCGGGGAATGATGTGCACTGTGGTCAGTGATTCCCTTCCTCAGAGCTTTCTGGCTGTGCAGACTGTCAGCACCTCCTTCCGGGGAATGATGTGCACTGTGGTCAGTGATTCCCTTCCTCAGAGCTTTCTGGCTGTGCAGACTGTCAGCACCTCCTTCCGAGGAATGATGTGCACTGTGGTCTGTGATTCCCTTCCTCAGAGCTTTCTGGCTATGCAGACTGACAGCACCTCCTTCCGGGGAATGATGTGCACTGTGGTCAGTGATTCCCTTCCTCAGAGCTTTCTGGCTGTGCAGACTGTCAGCACCTCCTTCCGGGGAATGATGTGCACTGTGGTCAGTGATTCCCTTCCTCAGAGCTTTCTGGCTGTGCAGACTGACAGCACCTCCTTCCGGGGAATGATGTGCACTGTGGTCAGTGATTCCCTTCCTCAGAGCTTTCTGGCTGTGCAGACTGACAGCACCTCCTTCCGGGGAATGATGTGCACTGTGGTCAGTGATTCCCTTCCTCGAGCTCTTTCTGGCTATGCAGACTGTCAGCACCTCCTTCCGGGGAATGATGTGCACTGTGGTCAGTGATTCCCTTCCTCGAGCTCTTTCTGGCTATGCAGACTGTCAGCACCTCCTTCTGGGGAATGATGTGCACTGTGGTCAGTGATTCCCTTCCTCAGAGCTTTCTGGCTGTGCAGACTGACAGCACCTTCTTCCGGGGAATGATGTGCACTGTGGTCAGTGATTCCCTTCCTCAGAGCTTTCTGGCTGTGCAGACTGTCAGCACCTCCTTCCGGGGAATGATGTGCACTGTGGTCAGTGATTCCCTTCCTCAGAGCTTTCTGGCTGTGCAGACTGTCAGCACCTCCTTCTGGGGAATGATGTGCACTGTGGTCAGTGATTCCCTTCCTCAGAGCTTTCTGGCTGTGCAGACTGTCAGCACCTCCTTCCGGGGAATGATGTGCACTGTGGTCAGTGATTCCCTTCCTCGAGCTCTTTCTGGCTATGCAGACTGTCAGCACCTCCTTCCGGGGAATGATGTGCACTGTGGTCAGTGATTCCCTTCCTCGAGCTCTTTCTGGCTATGCAGACTGTCAGCACCTCTTTCCGGGGAATGATGTGCACTGTGGTCAGTGATGCTCAGAATGAAATGGGCACACAAGAGCCTCATTTCTTTGCATGGGAAGCTCAAGTTTCAGCTTTTGTGTAGCGCTACAAAATTGATGAAGGTGGTGCTTCAGGTGTGCCGTATCCCACCCTGCAGAGTATGACTTTGGCGTGCCAATAGGCAGGGCTGGTGCGTCCCAATAGGTGAACTAGGCGGTTGCCTAAGGGCACCATCGATTAGGGGGTGGCAAAGAGGAGCCATATGGGGCTGCGAGCGGAGCCCATCCCACTCACAGCCGAGAGGAGGAGAGAGGAGAAGCACAGGGGCAATACACAGATACAGGAACTGCTGAGGAGAAACAAGGCTGGGGGGCAATAAACAGAGGAACTGCTGAGGAGAGGGCAAACGGAAGGAGGGACAATAGATAAAGGAATTGATGAGGGAGGGGCAGAGAGGAGAAACAGGGGCAATAAACAGATACAGGATCTGCTGAGAGTCAGAGAGAGGGGCAGAGAGGAGGAACACAGGCAATAAACAGATACAGGAACTGCTGAGAGGCAGAGAGGAGGAACACAGGGGCAATAAACAGATAATGGAACTGCTGAGAGAGAGAGAGGGGCAAAGAGGAGGAACACAGGGGCAATAAACAGATACAGGAACTGCTGAGAGTCAGAGAGGGGCAGAGAGGAGAAACAAGGGCAATAAACAGATACAGGAGCGAGAGAGGGGCAGAGAGGAGAAACACGGGCAATAAACAGATACAGGAACTGCTGAGAGGCAGAGAGAGGGGCAGAGAGGAGAAACACAGGGGCAACAAACAGATACAGGAGCTGCTGAGAGAGGGGCAGAGAGGAGAAACACGGGCAATAAACAGATACAGGAACTGCTGAGAGTCAGAGAGGGGCAGAGAGGAGAAACAAGGGCAATAAACAGATACAGGAGCGAGAGAGGGGCAGAGAGGAGAAACACGGGCAATAAACAGATACAGGAACTGCTGAGAGGCAGAGAGGAGGAACACAGGGGCAATAAACAGATACAGGAACTGCTGAGAGGCAGAGAGAGGGGCAGAGAGGAGAAACACAGGGGCAACAAACAGATACAGGAGCTGCTGAGAGAGAGGGGGCAGAGAGGAGGAACAAGGGCAATAAACAGATACAGGAACTGCTGAGAGTCAGAGAAAGGGGCAGAGAGGAGGAACAAGGGCAATAAACAGATACAGGAACTGCTGAGAGTCAGAGAAAGGGGCAGAGAGGAGGAACACGGGCAATAAACAGATACAGGAACTACTGAAAGAGGGGTAGAGGAGAAGCTCGGGGGCAGAAGATACAGGAACTGCTGAGGAGAAACAAGGCTGGGGGTAATAAACAGAGGAGAGGGCAATAAATAGATACAGGAACTGTTGAGAGAGAAGGAGCAGGAAGGGGAAAATACAGAGGTAATCAGCAAATACAGGAACTGCTGAGGAAAGGGGATAGGAAGGGAAACACAGGGCAATAACCTGATACAGGAACTGCTGAAGAGAGAGAGAGGGGGAGGAACTGGGGATGGGAGGCAATAAACAGCTACAGGAGGGGATTGAGATCAAGGTCAATCTTGTGGTTGGATCTGAGGAATGTACTTTGTGATTGTTTAGCTATAATTGTTAGCTGATGATAAGAATCATCTACCCAGTCCACTGCATCTTCCTGCTGAATAAGTTGCCCTAGCACACACCCTAGTGGGGACTTTGTGCATTTTCCTGGAGTATGACAATTGGAAAGTTGAAGGAATGAAAACGATTCCTCTTGCTGATAGATTTAAAGTGTTCTGGGATGGTAGGGACTTGGAGATCTTTGAAGGAAAGAAAAATAACAGGAAAGTAGTGAGTTTCCAATGTGCTCCTGAATGGCAGCTCTGTGTGACGCACGCGGGATACCACAGTGGATGATACTACAAACTAGCGGTGACTCGCCAGCCTAATGAGCCAGAAATCCCCCTCATTAAAGGAGAAATTAGAAATAGATTAGTGTGCAAGGAGGAGCTGGCCACCACATGAAGGGAGCAGGGAAGGTGAGTCAGATCCTGCCACACTCTCTCTTCCTCTGTGTGTCAGTCTGCTCTTGCATCACTCTGTGTATATTTATGTTGTTGGAAGTCTCTGCATGAGTTGATGCAATGTCTGCCTTTTGGTTGTGGTTTTCTCCTTTTAACTGTAGGGCACTGCAGGTGGCAAACTTGTAATACTCACTGAGAGGGCATAGCACTAATGCTTGGAAACTGTAAGAGACCAAATTTTGAAATAAAAATTCTCTGAAGGCAAGCAATTCCCTGAATCATATGCATAGGTCATGTGATACAGCCATATACCCTAACTTCAGTGTTATGGTTATATCAGGCTTCCAAACATGGAGTGACCCTGGTTAAAAAAATAAACTTTAATAAGCAAGGGGATGCCAGATGTTAGACAGTGGCTTCACTAGTCTGGTAGCAGTGTGAACTGTTAGAAAACTTGGTAATAAGACATGGAAGGGGCCCTGGGTGTTGGATTTCGAGTTGGTCCTATAAGTATTATAGAGGAATATGATGGGGCCTGTGGGGGCCTTTATTTTAGTAGATTTTATGTACACTTGAGATGAATATGGAGGGTAATGGTGGGAGGGAGTTTGTGAGGTTGGCTGGAGGAGGGGTGAGTTGGTATTGGATTACATATGAACAATTGTAAACTTACCTACTGCAAGAGGAAGAATCTGGACAGGTTGCATGGGCCAATTTAGTCTTTTTCTGCTTTTGTTTACTGTGTTCCATAGGTACAGATTCTACCAGAGCTTTCTAGAAAAAGCAAAAGCTTTTCACTGCCCATGTATGGTAGTTTCCATGCAATCATGACCTCATGGCTCTTCTTAGTTTAGTTTTATCCTCTTAGTCATCTGATACAATTGTCCCACAGAGCTTTCCAAAATTTTCTCTCCTTTTCTTCAGATTTTCTGCTGAAGTTTTTTTTCCTCTTCGGCATTCTGCTGACCCCACCCACATTACTTTTTCTTCAGCAGAAAGCCACCTGGTCGAAAATTTAATTCATCTCTTTGGATTGTCATCTTGAAGGAGGAAAATGCAGTCATTTGATTTTGCCAAGTTGATTTACCTCCTGATGTTTGAAAAGCAGGCCAACCATCACCATGTTTGCTGCAAAGCCACAACTCCTATAGCTTGACATCTGCATGAAGATGACCTCAGAGCAGTTCAGGCTCTGCACCTTCTTTACCAGTGAACTAAAGTCCAGCACCTTAAATCTGATGTTGAGGGTCGACATGAGGACCAAGGAACTGCACTAACCACTGTTGGACAGGCCATGATGGAAGAAGCTTTTAATATTTAGCTCCTCAGTCCTAGGAGTTGAGAGAAATCCCATTCCCCCAGCTTGAGCTGAGATCATGGCTCTGAGTGCTCAAGCAAAGATTAAACAAAGTTGACACAAAGGCTGGAGTTGAAGTTTAAGAAATTTTAAATAAAGATAAAGTGTTTGCTTAACGACTCAGGCACCTTGACTCCTCTTGGTGTGTCAAGCAATTCTCCACGATGTTGATACAGGTTCAGCATTCTGAGCCTCTCTTGGCATCTATGCCAAGTCAAAGTCAGATGGGTTCACAGCAAGAAGTCTCCGACCCTTCAACCTCACTCAGTCCTAAAGCCCAAAGAGTAAAGTTCTAGGCCTCGGAGGTGATTGGCTTCAGGATCAGTGCAGTTCTAGACATCTTTTCAGTTAGTATCTTCTGAATCGGAATATGAGTACTCACGGAGACTTGAATACCTGTCAGAGGAGTACTGTTCAGAATAGGAATTTTCTACCGATCTCCCATCAGGGCCGCCTCTGCCACAGGCCAGGAATTGGTTTTTACCTAAAGAACTTTCTTTCTCTGATTTTGTCCAGATTTTGACTGAGGCCATAGCATTTGATTTTCAGGTTGAGGATGAGCCCAGTGCACCTCTTCTTGCCCTCTCCAAATACCTAGAGTCTATTAAAGAGCTGGTGGCAGTACCCATCCATCCTCTCTTCCAGAACGTATGGAAGAAGATGTGGAAGATCCCACTTACCAAATTTCCAGTGAAGAAGAAGTTGGATATAAAGTGTAGCGTCCAGGTAGCTGATGGATGGATTGAGCTTTAATTTTTATTCTTTATGGGTTGCAATGTGAGTCTGTTGCTTCTGTTCTAGTGTTTTATATTGTGTTGCCTTTGATAGTCTTAATTATACTTTTTAGGATTTATTTTACTCTGTTTTTAGATTGTATATATTGTGTTTGCTTTTGCTGTTTGAGTTAGGTCTTGTCAGACAAACCTGATCAACTTCTTTGTCTGGGTGACCAGAGAGTTTGGTCAGGGGAAAGAGGTAGATGTATTGTACTTGGATTTTAGTAAGGCCTTTGACATGGTTCTGGTTGGGCAACTTATTAATAAACTGAGTGCCATTGGTGTGGACCCTAAATTGTTACTATCATATTTTATTATCTTAAAGTGGCCAAATAGATGGCTAGGATGACTGCAAAAGCTAGAAAGATGCTTGGGTGCATAGGGAGAGGAATGGTCAGCAGAAAAAGGGTGACATAGCTCCTATAAAAGTCCTTGGTGAGATCCCATTTGGAATACTATGAACAGTTCTGGAGACCACATTGTCAAAAGGATATAAACTGGTTGGATCCGGTCCAGAGGGTGGCTATTAAAATGATCTGTGGTCTTTTTTCTAATGCATATGGTGATCAGGCCTGAATTTCTCAATAGACAAACTAGGCCTGTACTTAGGGTGGCAAAAATCAGGAGGCAGAAGGCTGGCTGAAGATTTGCTGCCTTTCAGCAGTGCCAAATATGGAGAACAGCCCTCTGCTTCTTGATCCAGCCCCTTTCCGCCCAGGCAGCATACAGGGAACAGGATGGGAGGGGGTGAACCTGGAGTAGACAGCAAAAGGGGATCTTTTAAGAACATAACATAAGAAGTTGTCATACTGGGTCAGACCAAGGGTCTATAAAGCTCATCATCCTGTTTCCAACAGTGGCCAATCCAGGTTACAAGTACCTGGCAAGTACCCAAATACTAAGTAGATCCCATGCCACTAATAACTGTGGCTATTCCCTAAGGGGCTGATTTTCAAAGCCCTAGGCGCGCCGGGCCTATTTTATAAAGGTCCATCGATACGCGTAAAGCCCCGGGACGCGTCTAAGTCCCAGAGGCCTCCGGCACAGCGGCCATTTGCCGCTGTGTTGGAGGATCGCATGCATCCAGGCAGGCACAAAAGGTGAAACAACGATCTGGGGGGGGGGGGGGGGCTAGAGGGGGAAAAGGTTAAGGGAAGGGGTGGGAAGGTTAGTTTAGGAGGAAGGGAACGGGGAAGCCCGTGGGCATCGGCGCACGCAGGGTGCACAATTGTGCTCCCCCTTGCGCGCGCCGACCCACGATTTTATAACATGCGCACGCATGTTATAAAATCGAGCGTACATGTGTGCACGCCGGGTAGCGCTTGCACATATACACCTGCGCATAGGTATGAAAATCTACCCGAATGTCATCTTGATTAATAGCAGTTAATGGACTTCTCCTCCAAGAACTTATCCAAACCTTTTTTAAACCCATCTACATGAACTGCACTAACCACATCCTCTGGCAATGAATTCCAGAGCTTAATAGAGCATTGCGTGAAAAAGAATTTTCTCCGATTAGTTTTAAATGTGTTACTTGCTAACTTCATGGAGTGCCCTCTAGTCCTCCTATTATCCGAAAGAGTAAATAATCAATTTCTATTTATCCATTCTAGACCTCTCATGATTTTAAAGACCCCCATCATATCCCCCCTCAGCTGTCTCTTCTCCAAGCTGAACAGCCCTAACCTCTTTAGCCTTTCCTTATAGGGGAGCTGTTCTATCCCCTTTATCATTTTGGTTGCCCTTCTCTGTACCTTCTCCATTGCAACTATATCTTTTTTTGAGATGTGGCAACTGTCTCACCATGGAGCGATACAGAGGTGTTATGTCATTTTCCATTTTATTCACCATTCATGTTCCCCAGACAGAGGTTTATACTTTAATTGGTGATATTCTAGCGCCCCGGGAGCAACCTCATCGTGACCTTACTAGTTTTTGACATCTCTTTTGAAATTGGTACTTTTTCACAATTATTTTGTGTTTGATTCAATGTGTTATCTTCAGGTATGAGGAGTAGCGATGGGGGCTACAATAGCCCCTGATGAGGCAAATCTATACGTATCCTTTTTTGAAGATAAGCGTTTGTACACATCCACGTGCTACCAAAAAATATTTTTGTGGCGACGATATATAGATGACATCTTTTTCATTTGGACTGCCTCTTTAGATGATTTACAAGATTTTTTGATGTGGCTTAGCAGTCAGAATATGCACCTTAAATTCACAATGCATTCATATTTACAATTAATTTCATTTTTGGATATTTCCATTATCAGGGATGGAGACTACCTTAGGACTACATTATATTGCAAAAGCACAGATCGTAATCAGTTTTTGAGAGATTCCAGTTATCACCCTAAGAATCTCAAGGACAGTTTGCCTATTCGTCAATTCTTAAGACTAAGAAGAATTTGTTCTACTGATGCGGAGTTTAAGTTGCAATCTGTAGAGATGGTCACTCGGTTTCTGGAGAGAGGATTTCCACGTTCAGTGATTAAAAAAGCTTATAAGAGAGCGTTGTTCGCTAATTGTCCGTTACTGCTGAATTATAAATCAGTGCTCGGTAAGAGCAACTTGACCTGTGTGTTTCGTTATACTAACCATGCCAAAGAGATTATTCAGATTTTACTTACTATTTGGTCTACTTTATCCCTTCATGAGGGGTTTCGTACATCTCCCAGGTTTGCTTTTGCCCTGGACCATAATATTTGGGACATGGTGGTTCATTCAGTATTGAGATCCTCCACTAATAAGCATACAGAGAATCCAACGAAAGGTAACTATCCCTGTGGTGCATGTGATATGTGCACTCAAGCAATGGTTGGACCTCAATGGAAACATCCGGGTTCGAATTGTATCATCTCTCTTAATTTTTACACTAATTGCAACTCTGCATGAGTTATCTACTTGATCCAATGTCCTTGTGGCTTGATCTATATTGGATGTACAAAAAGAAAAATACGTGTACGGTTGACTGAACATAAGAGTTGCATAAAGACGGCAAAATTGACATCTCCACTGGTTTCTCATTGTCTACAAAATATATACAACTTTTACGATTTGAGATGGACTATTATAGAATGTTTCGATCCCCCGGTTGGGTGGGTGACATCCAATCACATTTGAATAGACGGGAACAATTTTGGATTTTCGAGCTGCAAACAATATATCCAGGTAGTCTCAATGAAATGATTAACTGGTACTCTTTGATCTAAATGATTTTCGTCATTTCCCTTTGTGTATAAATATTTCCAGTATCTGCCATGTTTTTGTAAATAGTTGTTACAAGATGATAACGAGCAGGACTGACGTTTGATAAAATAATGCTGGGAAGTGTTGGCGTAAGCGATTCAGGCTTCTTTGGATGATAAGAGTTTTAATATTACAACTTGGAGCTCCCTGAGGCAAATTCACATCGAAACATGGATTCATGTCGGGGTTTGGATTGTTTCATTTTGGCAAGCTAAGTATTGTTAAAGGTTGATTTTCTGCCCCCAATATATATCTTAAGACATTGATTGACCAATTGAAAATTATTGCTCACTTTCTCCTAAAGTGATATTGCTAGGGAATTTTTAAAGAAAAATTTAAAAATATAAACAAATAATAATTGCTGAATAAAGTAAAGTTGGACCTTAATCAAGAGGCATTTTTGAGTTATAAGCTGTTTCAGTGTCGGTCCTAAATAATTGTCTTTCAATAAGTTTTGAGATACATGACCAGGTGACTATGTAGTTGGTCTTTGGGCTTTCTCTTGATAAGTCCCTGGATTACTTTGGTATTGGGCTTGTTTGTTTTGATTGACTTTCAACACTTAAACATGTACTACTTTGTTAGCGCTTCTGCTATTCCTTCACTTTTTGTGACCAAAGATCTTCTGTGATTATCCTACACTCTCTTAAACTTTGTTTCTGTTTTACCCTCCTCCAGCAGCTCAGAGGATGTTCACACATCCACCATCTTTTCCATGAAAACAATAGTTCCTGAAGTTGCTCCTAAATCTACCCCTCAGAGCTTCATATCATGATCCTTTCCACTGAAAAAGGCTTAATTCTTGTGCATCATTAAAACATAAGAACATAAGAACTTGCCATGCTGGGTCAGACCAAGGGTCCATCAAGCCCAGCATCCTGTTTCCAACAGTGGCCAATCCAGGCCACAAGAACCTGGCAATTACCCAAACATTTCAGGTATTTCAATACATGTCGTCGTCTTTCTCCTGCATCTCCTCTGCTCTGGGGTACACATATTTAGATCTTTGTCTCATCTCGTGGGGCTTTTGGTACGGACCCTGAGTCATTTTAGTAGCCATTCTCTGCAGAATCCTTCAGAACTGGACACAGTACTGCAGGTGCAGGTGAAGCCTCACCAATGATCTGTACGATGGCATAATCACGCCCTTTTTTTAAAAATCTCATTATGTCTCTTCCTGTGCACCATAACATCCTACTGGCTCTGGTGCACTGTTTCACTACTTGGAATCCCTGGATACAGTCGCCCACAGTCTCTTTCCTGCTTTGGGTCCATCAGTATCTCACCTCCTGTTGTGTACCAATCCCTCACATTTCTGCACTCCAAATTCATAACTGGATTATTTAGTATTGCAACTTAGCGGCCAAGCAACCAACTACTCTTCATCCTTCCCGAGATTGTTTCTCATACCGTCTGCTCTCTCAGGTGTGTCCACTGCTATAAACTGACCACTCCTTGAGCTTTCTAAGATTGCTTCTCATACCGTCTGCTCTCTCAGGTGTGTCCACTGCTATAAACTGACCACTCCTTGAGCTTTCTCAGGTGTGTCCACTGCTATAAACTGACCACTCCTTGAGCTTTCTAAGATTGCTTCTCATACCGTCTGCTCTCTCAGGTGTGTCCATTGCTATAAACTGACCACTCCTTGAGCTTTCTAAGATTGCTTCTCATACCGTCTGCTCTCTCAGGTGTGTCCACTGCTATAAACTGACCACTCCTTGAGCTTTCTCAGGTGTGTCCACTGCTATAAACTGACCACTCCTTGAGCTTTCTAAGATTGCTTCTCATACCGTCTGCTCTCTCAGGTATGTCCACTGCTATAAACTGACCACTCCTTGAGCTTTCTAAGATTGCTCCTCATACCGTCTGCTCTCTCAGGTGTGTCCATTGCTATAAACTGACCACTCCTTGAGCTTTCTAAGATTGTTTCTCATACCGTCTGCTCTCTCAGGTGTGTCCACTGCTATAAACTGACCACTCCTTGAGTTTTCTAAGATTGTTTCTTATACTGTCTGCTCTCTCAGGTGTGTCCACTGCTATAAACTGGACCACTCCTTGAGCTTTCTAAGATTTTTTTCTCATACCGTATGCTCTCTCAGGTGTGTCCACTGCTATAAACTGACCACTCCTTGAGCTTTCTAAGATTGCTTCTCAGGTGCGTCTGCTCTGTTACAAATTTTAAAAGATAAACAATCACAGTTAAGAAAATCATTGAGCTGGAGACGAAAGAATGGCTTGAAGAAGGCCCACTGATAGCAGAAATATATATGGTAAAGGGGTCAAAACCACTCTTTTTTTTCAGAGGAAGAGGCCGAGGGTCTAATGTAGGATACATTACATACTATAACATAAAGCGAGCTAATCAAGATTTGGCAGGAAAATTTACAGTTCTGTTCAAGTGCTGTTTGAACTGGAGACGCACAGATATTGTCCCCATTCGTAAAAGTGGTAATAGGGAGGAGGTTGATAGTCTGGTTAGTCTGATCTCAGCATTGAATTAGTTAATGGAATCGGTCTTCTTAATAGAGAAAATAGTGGAACATCTTGAATCTGGTAATTTAAGTGACCCAAGGCAGCATAGTTTTACCAGAGGGAGATCTTGTCATAAAAGATCACTTTTCTTCACCAGGTGACCAGCACTGACATTTCTGTAAAGATCTTGATACTTTTTAACACAGGAGATTCCTGGAGGAGAAGCCATAAACTGCTATTAATCAATAGGGTATAGTCCCTGCTTGCTGCTGGCATTAGTAGCATGGGATCTATTTGATGTTTGGGTACTTGCCAGGCATTTGTGACATGGATTGGCCACTGTTGGAAATGGGATCCTGGGATATTGGACTTGATGGACCTTTGGTCTGTTCCAGTATGGCATTATCTTGTGTTATGTTCTTATAAATCACTGAGCAGCCTGGGGATGGGTTGTAACATGGTAAAGTAGGTTAGAATCTGATTGTTTGATAAGGCAAGAGAGAGTAGTGGTTAGAGGGCTGATCACTGGAGTGCCTCAAGGATCAGTACAGGGTCCAGCTTTGTTTAATATTTTAGAAGTGATATTGCAGAAGGCTTGGTATGAAAATTTTGCTTTGTAGATAATGCCAAGATTTGCAACAGAGCTGACGCTCCTGAATGAGTAGAGAAATGATAAATAATCTAAGAATGATTGATGAATAGCTAAGAATCTGGCAATTAAAATTTAGTGCAAGGGGCTGGCCTGCTGACTTGGTGGCAGAGCTATGCATTGCCATATTGGAAAGTCCATGGTTCAGTCCCCAGTTTGGGTCTTCTCTTCCCCAAGTTGGCTGGGGATGCTGTGGAAGCAGCATTCACCGTACCTAAAGAAGGAAGGAGTTGTCATTGCTCAAGGGTTAACACCTTATGGTCGGATTCTGGGCCCTTGATTGTGGAGTTCTGGAAGGAGCCCTGGTGCATGGCCCCTGGCTCAGGACTTTTGTTGCAATGACCAGACTAAGTGCCTTGGGGAGGTGAGCATACCTTGGAACTTTACATTTCCAGTCTCCCTGAGATTTTTGCAGGTAGCAAGGGGGAAGGGAGAGGAGGCTGGGCCACTAGCAGCAAGTGCACAGACTTTATCTCTCACACACATACTAACTTACTTACATGTTCACTCAAACTCACATACACATACATGCTCATTCTCACTCCTCAGTCACCCACATACATATAAAGGGAGGAGGAATCGCCTAGTGGTTAGAGCAGTGGGCTACGAACCAGGAGACCAGGGTTCGAGTCCTGCTGTCGCTCCTTGTGACCTTGGCCAAGTCACTTTACCCTCCATTGCCTCAGGTACAAACTTAGATTGTAAGCCCTCTGGGGATAGGGAAATACCTGCAGTACCTGAATGTAAACCGATGTGATATCTCAGATCGAATGTTGGTATATGAAAAATAAATAAACATACACTCTCACGTTTTCCTTTCCCTCTTACTGTCACACACGCACACATTCACTCTCACTCATTCTCTCCCTCTTCCACAAACATGCATTCTCACATACATATGGACAATCATTCTCTCTCCTCACTTTGATCCTGATTAGGCACAGCAACCTCCTGTTTCCCCAAGCCCACAGGACCAATGCTTCTCTTCTTTCTCCTTGAGCAGCAAGAGCCTGCTCTGCCCTTGTTTAATTTTCTCTGTGCAGGCCCGATGCTGCTACTCTTCCTGTATCTATTCAGAGAGCCTGATGCGTTTCTTGTTCCGGGGGGAGGGAGGGAAAAGAGGAATCGATGTACTTGCTCCTGCTGTATGAAGGTTGACGCTCCTCTTGTCCTCAGTGTGGCCCCAACGTACCTCCTCCTGTATTGTTTCAGCTGCTCTTTATTCTGGGCACCCAGAACCCTGGCAAGTCATTCAGAATTCCAGAGTGTCCGGGCCAGATCTCGAGAGTTCCCAGATATAGCAGTAAGGGGATACAAAATAGGGGAAAAAAACCACAAATGAAGACTCATGGTGCCAGATCTCAGCACTGGTTTAGGTAGGAACAGGAGAATTTATTAACTGGTCACAAAGAGAAGTTGTTAAGTGGAGGAGGAACTGGTTGAGTAAGTGATGGTCAATGGAGTCCACTCTGATGAAGTTATACAGGGGCTGTTGCAGGTTCACTATGTGGGTGTGGTGAAACATAAGACAAAAAAGGCCAGTATCCCCCAAGCACATTCCCTCTTGGTGAGATCCAGGTGTGTTGCTAGGAACTTCAGATTCTCCAAGGACAAGCAGGATAGTAGTCATCACACATGGGTGACATCATCATAAGGAGCCCCGACATGGAAAACTTATGTCAAAGTTTCTAGAACTTTGACTAGGCACACTGAACATGCCCAGCATGCCCTATAACACGCATCCACGTGGGGCCCTTCTTCAGTCTCTTCTTTTCCATGGAGCTATAAGCCTCGCAGTGTGATTGAGCTCACATTGGCTGTTTTTAGCTTGTGGAAACGTTTTTTTGCTCTTCACGTTTTGCAGTTTTTTTTTCCTTCGATTCTGTCGCCAGGTTCCTTTCGCTGCCTTCCCATAGTCTCTCTAGTCAGGGTTTTCGGCGTTTTGGGTAAGTTTCCTTTGGCAGTCTATTCCCACCGTGGTGGCAGTGTCTTGGTGCCTGCTGTCCATCATCACATGCCGCCATCGCTTTTGATTTTGCGGCCCTTTTGTCTGCTTCATTATGGCCACATCCAGTTTTCGCGAATGCTCCGGTGCTCAAGGACCATGTCTATCACTGATCCTCAAGAGGTATGTATCCTCTGCCTGGGGGCATTGCATGATGTCCGGGGTTTCCACTTTGGCACCCAGATGACACCGAAGGGATGTCTACTTCGACTCGACAAGATTGATCAGCTCTTCTGGTTGAGGAAGTCCGAGCTGTCTGCATTGGCATCAAGGGACCGTGGAGCTGCGCTGATGAATACCATGCCATTGACAATGCAGAACCGTTGGTTCCGTTAATTCCACCTGTGGACAGGGACGCTGGAGTCTGACCATTATTGATCTCCAGGCCAAGGATGCCAGGTTTGTCATTTTTTACTTTGACACTGGGGAAAGATTGGGCTGAGCATTGAGGAAGCCTAAGAAGCATTGGCACTGGTCCCTGTCAATGCACGGTGCTGGGCATGGGGATGCACCGGCTTTTGCTATGATGCCCCTGAAGCAACTCCACAGTGAGGAGAGCCCATCCTCTATCGGTGCCGGGGGTCTGCAGCAGTCTCCACTGGTTCTGGTGCCAGTTGCCGATCCCCCTCATGGGTCTGAAGAAGATCTGGCCACCCCTCCTTCCTCCCAGTTGATGTTGGCATTGGCAGTGTCTGAGGAGGAGCTGGAGTGTTGAGTCCAGCTGGTGGTGGAGCAGGTGCGGCAGCACCTCAGTCCTGTGGCACCAACGTCACCAGACCTGGTGCCTCCTGTCCTCATACCACTTCTGGATAAGCTCAACATGCTCATCGGTGTGTTACTGACCCTACTGGTGCTGGTTCCTGAAACAGCATCGGTGCCCAGTGCAGCACCAAGTCCTCCCCCTACCAATACGGTTGTCCACCGAGGCCAGCAGAGATGCCAAGGCCTGTAGCCCCCCCCCCCCCCGTCCAGTTCTACCGGTACCTGCACTTCTGGATGAAGGCTGAGCACCTAGGGCCCCATCCCCTGTAGCATACAGTGAGGATGAGGGTCCCTATGACCCCTGGGGGGATGAGTCTATTGGGTGTGCCTCTAGTTTAAATGCCTTATGGCATCCGATTTGAATTTTTCACTTAGGATCCTTCTTCCTGCCATCTTTGAAATAAGAGAGTTTTACTGTTCCATACACGGCCCCAACCCCCAATATATCCAAAACTTTCTTCTTTACACCAGGTTTTGAGCTATACATTGAGGTTATCTGTGTGGCTTGGCCTCTCCTCCCCCTTTCCATGAACAGGTTACACTTCTGAAAAGGCAATGCTGCTCTTTACCCTGTGCCTAATCTGCTTGCCCAGAGTCTGGAAATCTCTCTGTGTGGCTTGGATGTTGTTTCTAGCAAGGTCGTTGGTTCCAAGATGGATGATAAGGTCAACCTCAGAGTCCTTACTTTCCTCATTGATTGCATTGATTATCTGATTAGCATTTCTACCGGCTGAGGAAGCCAGAAGGCATTTAACTGTTAGTGGCTCTGATGACTGAGACTCCCAACACAATGAGCTTTTTCTTATGGTTTTTCGTTGTATTATGGAATTTCTGTGCACACTGGGTTTCATCTTTCCTTTCAGATACCATTTCTGTCTCCATTGCTAGAGCTTCTTAATTTTCCAGTACAGAGAAGACATTTTATACTTGTGTCACTTGAGAGAGTGGGTGTCTCTGCATCACAGGTCTTATCCTACCAGAGCGCACCGTGATCCATTTATTCTTGGGTTTCTGGATGCTGTGTGCAAGTGGGGGAGGACATCTGGATTATACAATTTTTATTTATTTATTTAGTTAGTTAGTTTTATATACCGTCCGGTTTCGCCATCACAACGGTTTACAAAGTATCGATGTTTAACAGAGTGTACAGAAATTCACGTGCTTGTTAACATTGTTATCGTAGTCGTTATAAGCATAGTTCTTTTGATAAACTATACAGATTAATTACGTTCATTGGATTGGTTCTTCATGTTTATATGTAGGATAGAGTCATTGGGTGTTTTGGTATGCTTTAGTGAACATCCAAGTTTTTAGTTCTTTTTTGAAGGTTTTTAAGTTTTGCTGTGTTCTCAGTTCGGTAGGGAGGGTGTTCCAGAGTTCGGGGCTTCCTAGGGAAATGGCTCTCTTCCGATTTGATGTAAGTTGTATGTGGCATGTAGGTGGAATTTTTAATAGACCTTTGTTAGCTGAACAGAGATTTCGGTTTGGTGAGGGTAGTTTTATGGATGCACTTAGCCAGTTTGTTGTTTGTTCATATATTATTTTGTGTATTATGGATAGTATTTTGTAGTCTATCCTGTATTTTATTGGGAGCCAGTGTAGTGAAATGAGAGTTGGAGTAATGTGATCATATTTTTTTGTTCCTGTGAGTATTCTGGCGGCTGTATTTTGAAGGATTTGGAGAGGTCGGATGGTGGTGAGAGGTAAGTTGAATAGCAGGGAGTTGCAGTAATCCAGGTTGGAGAAGATGAGTAGTTGGAGGACTGTTCTGAAGTCGTCGGGGGAAAGGAAAGGTTTTAGATGTCGTAGGGTTAGGAGTTTGTGATATCCGTCCTTGATTTTAGCAGAGATGTGGTTCTTGAAGGATAGATCCTTGTTGATTATGACTCCTAGGTTGCGGGCATGGGTGACAGGGGAGATTGCAGTCTTTTGATTCATTATGTTGGTGGTGGTAAGTGCGTAGGGTTGTTCTTTCTATCCAGCATGATTATTTCTGTCTTATCAATGTTTAGGATAAGTCTCATGTTGGTTAGTAGTTGCTTTATTTTGGTGAGGTAATTGGCTGTTTTTTTTTGTAGGTGTCTTCCAGAGTGTTGTGTATTGGGATATTGTGAAAAATGTATATCTTTGGGACACAGGTCTTATCCTACCTGAGCCCACTGTAAACCACTTGTTTCTGGGATTCTGAATCTTTTGTTTTAGTGGGGGAAAGTTATCTGAATGCTGTAGAGTGAGTGATGCTTTCTTGCTTTTTGGTTGTAGCTAATTCAGCACATCATCTTTGGTGCAACCATCAGTAGCATCGTCTTTCTGCACAAGGGGTGTGTGATCCCTGCGGGTGTTTTTCATCTATAATCAGGGTGAGGCAGCTGATGCAGAGGTGTTCTGGGGGGCACTCTCTTCCGCCCCAAAATTTAAACGTGTTCTGTCATTAGGCAGCCACCTCACCCTACCTAATCATAGAGCCACTCCTGCTTGTGTATACACACACACACATTGTACTGGTAATGAGACATTGAATATGATTGGTTCCTGGCTCTGCATGTGGTACACACACACTGTATTGGTAATGAGACATTGAATATGATTGGTTCCTGGCTCTGCATGTGGTACACACACACACTGTACTGGTAAATGAGACATTGAATATGATTGGTTCCTGGCTCTGCATGTGGTACACACACACACTGTATTGGTAAATGAGACACTGAATATGATTGGTTCCTGGCTCTGCATGTGGTACACACACACACACACACTGTATTGGTAAATGAGACACTGAATATGATTGGTTCCTGGCTCTGCATGTGGTACACACACACACTGTACTGGTAAATGAGACATTGAATATGATTGGTTCCTGGCTCTGCATGTGGTACACACACGCTGTACTGGTAAATGAGACACTGAATATGATTGGTTCCTGCCACTGCATGTGGTACACACACACTGTACTGGTAAATGAGACATTGAATATGATTGGTTCCTGGCTCTGCATGTGGTACACACACACTGTACTGGTAAATGAGACATTGAATATGATTGATTCCTGGCTCTGCATGTGGTACACACACACACACACACACACACACACTGTATTGGTAAATGAGACACTGAATATGATTGGTTCCTGCCACTGCATGTGGTACACACACACTGTACTGGTAAATGTGACACTCAATATGATTGTTTCTTGGCTCTGCATGGACTACACGTGCTATGGTCCAGTCTCTGCTGGAATCCTGAGATAGCTCATTAACCATGCTACTTTGATTTGAACAATTACAGTTTTGAGAGTAAGTCCATCTTGCTCATGTTCTCTGTTGTTTTCATTGTATCCCAGCACACCAAATGTTTTTTATTTTTTGCTGTTTCCAAGTCTCTCTATTTTTAGAAGCAAAGGGGGGCTGCAGTCTTGAATCCCTGCCAGCCCCTGCAATTTTAGTTTTGGTCACATCTTATTTTCTCAAAAAAGGACTAGAATCTCAGCATGACTTTATTTCCTGTTTTATAAAGTAATCACCTCACTGAAAAGTTCCAGCCTTTGTCAAAGTGCTGATCAATCAAACCAAAGACAAAGTGTGAGAAATAATCATTAATCGTGCAACGCCTTTAAACCAATGAAATTTTGAAAAGCGATAGCAGCAAGCCGGCGACTTGTATGATCTGTAACGATCTCTACCATCTACCTCAAAAACGGTGTCTTTTTTGTTACATATTTTCTTACAGCTATTAAAAGAATCATAAAGCTCAAATTTTAAACTTATGCTCAACATCACATTATGGCTATTTAAAGCATAAATACTTTGATGGCATCTGAGGACTCTTAATTGATCCTGTGAGACGCTGCTCTCTGATTTGGAGCACCATGTTCAGATAAATTGAAGCTTGATGTTTTCCCCTGATGCAGCCTTGTATAGGAAGCATTGGCGGATATCAGGCATAAGTTTAAGGTTTTCTTACATTTGTTTTAAATCTGCTGTTACTTTCATAGATTGTAAGCAGTACGGAGCAGGGACATTTTCTTATGTATTTTTGTGCAGCAATGCGTATATCTAATAGTATTACAGAAATTATAGTACTAGTAGCCAGAGTAATTGCTTTCAGGGTCATGGGCTTCGGTCATTCAAGTGTAGAAGTGAACACAACTCATAAATACCACAGACCATAGGATCAGTGAAGAGAGAACTGATATTAACTCCCTAACAGAGAGCAGTGGGCTGAGGACGAGGGAACCCAAGGTTTAAATCTTCCTTTCCCTCACTGACTTGCCTTCTGACCTTGGACAAGTCACTTCACTCTCAATTGCCTCATGTAAAACTTGAAGGCGAATTTTAAAAGCCTGGTATGAGCATCAATTGGGGGATGTGCCACCATCAGGCTCCTGCACGCCAACTGAATTCTGAAAGCTGTCCAGATGCTCCCGTATCTCCTACTTCGCACACATCTCAAAGGTTTTCAAAAAAGCGAGGTCTGGGTGAGACGTGGGCATTTCAGGGCTTGGCCAAGAGGATGTTGCATGTGCACCCCTTAGTGCCACCACGTAAGTGCGCCTCAACCCCCACTATCCTCTTGCGCCCTACAACACCAGGCGCCTCTCTACCCCCCTGCCTTCCAATATCGTCCCTCATCCCTCCCAAAGAAGGCTTACCCCCTACGCCATCCATCCCCTTCCTCCCCTACGGCCATACCTGAAATACCCACTGAACACCCTCATACATGCCTTGCCTCTACCACTACTCACTGCCACACTCCCTGCTCTAAACTATAACTGGTCCGGAAATTATTCTAAAACCCTACCACCCATCCTCGTCATCCAACACCCCCTACAGCCACTCACCCCATTCCTTCATCTGCTGTCCCACGGCTCTTATTCCCACCTACCACACTAAAACACTTCCACCCCCTTTCCACCCCCTTCCTCACTCTACTCTCTACCACACTATACCCACTACACCCAAACAAAGATGCAACCCCCTCCTCATCCCCATCATCAAACATCTCTACCGCAACCATAAAAAAAACCCTCTATCCCTAGCCAAACCCACCAACCGAGATCCCTCATACCCATCATGACCTCCCCGCTTACACAACTCCTATGACTCACACTCTTCACACTGACCCTCTTCAATGCACAATCCCTCACATACTCAATGACTACCTGCTAGACTCAAAGCCGGACATTTGTGCAATCACAGAAACCTGGCTTAAACACACAGATGTAGCCTTGCTAAACCAATTACAGTCACATCTTTACGACATATTCTCACTACCCAGACACAAAAAAAGAGGTGGCGGCTTACTATTAGCCGCAAAAAAGAACTAGGACTAATACCTCAGAATGTGAAGACCGCCCCTAAATTCGAAATCGGCCTCTTCAAATCTAATCAATTACAAATCTCCCTAGTCTACACCCCTCCAGGGCTACTAGACACTGATGCCTCTCCCCTCATAGAATTCATCGCCAAACACATAAACAACGACTCCCCAGCCATTATCATAGGGGATTTTAACCTCCATGTCGAGAAGGCTCCTCTATCCCCCATCTGCGAAGCCATATTGGCTTCCTTCAAGGCCATGGGATTTAAGCAAATCATTAACAGCTCAACCCATAAAGCAAGCCACACTCTTGATCTTATCTTCATAAATTCCAACTTCACTTATACCACACCCCCCACCTGTACCCCAGTCCCCTGGTCAGACCACTCGATCACCAACAACCTACCTCATGGTAAAAGAAAAACTGACCCCGCCCCCTCTCCCTAAGACCACGTTCCACTTCAGAAAACCCTGCTCCATGGAAAACCTCAGTTCCCACCTCATCAACGAACTACACAACCTAGATCTTTCAAATGCCGACTTAGCCCTCTCCTCTTGGTTCAACATCACCAATCTTATTGCCAACAAAATATGCCCCTTAACAGCTAAAGAACTAAATCCAGCCCTTAATAACAGAAAACCCTGGTTTACATCTGAACTAAAAAAACTAAAACAAGAGCTCAGACATAAAGAACATAAATGGCATAAAGACCCCTCCTCCAACTCTTTAACTGCTTACAAATCATCCTTGCACAACTACAGGACTACCATCCTCCGAGCAAAAAGAGACTTCCACGCCCGAAAAATCCACAACTTTCACTATGACGCGAAGGCCCTGTTCTCATATGTGTCCGAACTTACAAATCCTCCCCCCCCCCCTCCATCCCTGACAACGAAGCCCAAACAAAGTTTGATGAACTCGCAACCTTCTTCAAGAAAAAAATCTCCAGTCTCTTAGCCCTTCTCATTACAACTAATACCACCTCCCTACCCCCATACACCACCACCATCAACCCAACAGCTGACCTCGATTCTTTCAAACTCACTTCATCCCTTGAAATTGAATCCATCCTAAAGAACATGAAACCCTCCTCCCACCCCTCCGACCCCATCCCAACAAAATTACTACTCACCATACCAAAGATAATCTCCAAACCCCTTTCCGAAATTATAAACTGTTCCTTGTCTCATAGAATAGTTCCTGACACACTGAAACTAGCCACCCTTAAACCCTTACTGAAGAAACCAAACCTTGATCCAGGGGATCCCTCTAACTTCCGTCCATTTCTAACCTGCCATTCATTGCCAAACTCATGGAGAGACTAGTTAACTCCCAACTCTCCGATTATCTTGACAAACACAAAATCCTCTACCCCGCTCAATTTGGTTTCTGTAAATTTCTTAACACAGAATCTCTTCTAATTTCTCTCATGGACACCCTTCTCATGGGATTAGACAAAGGACAATCATACTTACTAGCACTTCTTGATATCTCATCTGTGTTTGACACAGTTAATCACTCCATCCTCCTAAACCGCCTCACTGACATAGGCATCTCAGAAACTGTCCTCAAATGGTTTGAGTCCTTCCTGAGCAACAGATGCTATAAGGTCAGAATAAGTAATACAGAATTCCCCCCCCCCAATCAGCTTAACCCATGGAGTCCCCCAGGGCTCTTCCCTCTCCCCTACTCTCTTCAATATCTATCTCTTACCCCTCTGCCAGCTCCTCGCAAACCTAAATCTAACCCATTTTATATACGCTGATGACGTTCAGATACTTATCCCCATAACAGAGTCTCTCCCCAAATCCCTCAAATTCTGGGACAAATGCCTCCACTCCATCAACCTCCTCTTCACCAGTCTTAACCTCGTCCTCAGCACGGCCAAGACCGAACTCTTTCTCATCTCCCCAGACCACAGCAACCTGTCCCTCCCCAACCCCTCATCCACCACAGCCGCACAAGTGAGAGACCTCGGCGTTGTACTAGACAACCGACTGAACTTAAAAAAATTCGTTAACACCACAACAAAAGACTGCTTCTACAAACTCCGAATTCTAAAAAAACTTAGACCCCCTCCTCCACTTCCATGATTTCCGCACGGTCCTCCAAGCTACCCTTCTCTCTAAAATTGACTACTGCAACTCCCTTCTTCTAGGCCTCCCCGCAACCAGCACTAAACCTTTACAGATGATCCAAAATGCGGCTGCCAGAATCCTTACCAACTCCAGCCGAAAAGACCACATCACGCCCATCCTCAAGAATCTCCATTCGCTCCCTATCAGCTTTAGAATCCTCCATAAGACCCTCACTATTATTCATAAGACCATCCACAATCAGCACGCGCTCAAGTTAAAAAAAACAAAAAAAAAAAAAAAACCCTCTACACCTCAAAAAGACCGATTAGAGCTGCTTATAAAAGAATCCTCCATGCTTCCCCCCCCAAACTCACTCTTCACATGTCTACTAGGAAACGTGCCTTCTCCACAGTGGGGCCATCTTTATGGAACACCATGCCCCCAGACCTACACCAGGAACACTGCCCATTGACCTTTAAAAAAAAATTAAAGACCTGGCTGTTCAAACAAGCCTTTCCTTAACCCTTCCCCCTCCTCCCACCCTTAAGATTCTGCATACCCCATCGCTACTCTAGACTATACCTTCCCATCTTTCTAGGTTAATACAGCATCCCCACCCTCCTTCAAGTCGCCAACCTTGCAGCAGATATTTATGCTATACATTTATCTAAACCTCATAGATATTCAACATATCTGTTTTATAATTTATTTATTAACTGTCTCTTTATAATTTGTAATGTTACATTCCTAAAACTAGAGTAAGGACACAAGAAGGACTAGAAGAAATGGATGTTGTCCAACATTCCCCTAATTTAACTTCTTTTTTAGAAGCCTCTACAGATGATATCCCACAAAGGTCTACTTTACTTGTAACTTTCTGTAGGGAGAAGGATAAAAATCTAGTGTTACAAAAATATTTTGAACATAAAGATTATAATTTCTGTGGACAACAGATTCAAATATTCCCAGATGTGGCCAGAGCCACGCAGGAGAGACGAAAACAATTTTTGTCTTTAAAACCGCGAGTAGTAGCCTTAGGTGCTACTTTCTATTTAAAGTTTCCCTGCAAGTGCTCTGTGACCTATCTGCGGAATAAATTTATTTTCCAGGAACCTTCCCATCTGGAGTCCTTCTTAGTGGACAAAGAAGTTGGTTGAGAAAAAATTTAAACTGCTATAAATGTATATTCTCCGAAATTGTAATCTGAGATTACATATTTCTGTTATATTAATGTATGTATAAGCCTCCCATAATGTGGACTTGATACCATTGATACGGTTAATTTATGAGGGGTACAGTATTTGTTGAGAAGGATGATGTAAAAAAGGGTATTTTCC
This sequence comes from Rhinatrema bivittatum, assembly GCF_901001135.1. Classification (NCBI taxonomy): domain Eukaryota; kingdom Metazoa; phylum Chordata; class Amphibia; order Gymnophiona; family Rhinatrematidae; genus Rhinatrema; species Rhinatrema bivittatum. The sequence goes on from NC_042620.1 coordinate 9,566,652, forward strand.
TGTTTTTTTGCAATGTAAATTGTATAAAAACTTAATAAAATATAAATTTAAAAAAAAAAAAAAAAAAAAAAAGAAAGACTAGGGGGCACTCCATGAAGTCAGCATGTGGCTGTTAGGAAGCGCTAGGAGAGCGGTTCCACTTACCCGGGGATGTGTGTTCTTGGACCATGGCTCAACCGAAGAGGAACTCCGAAGAGGTGCTGCGGCAGGCGAGGCATGCCCGAGCATGGACTGGACAGGAACGAGGCTGGACTGAAGACAGATGACTGAAGATACTGACCCTCCTCTGGACCTGCACGCTTCAGAAGACCAGCAACGCAATGGTGGTCTTATGAATAGTCCTCCGACTGTTCCAAACCCTTTCGGACCTGCCACAGGATACGGCAAGAAGCGGCAGGCTGGATGGAGGCCAGGGCAGCGAAGACCGGAACATAGAGATTCAGACGAAGACTCAGGAACGAGGTACTTGGGTGCACAGATGAGACTCAGGAACAAGGTACTTGGGTGCACAGACGAGACTCAGGCAGGATTCTAGGTATTCAGAAGACTCAGGCAAGATTCAAGGTATTCAGGAGACTCGAGCAGGGTTTAAGGTATTCAGGAGAGACAATCAAAGTACTGGGTTGAGACTGCGATGTAGCGCCCCCTACACAGTTCACCCGCGGGACTCGAAGAGCCTCTAGACGAGATGTGGAGTAATGAAAAGGAACATGTCTCAGAAGCTGAGAGGCCTGCACCAGAGCGCGCCCTACACAGCCGCCAGTGGCTGGTTGCGGACCACGCTGGGACGGCACAGGTTCTGGCAGAGTCTTTGGCACGGACAGAGCAAGCACAAGAGACTCCGTAGACCAGGGACAAGGACAGAAGTGGAAGTCTCCCGGAGGCTAGTGCTGCAGAAGTGAGGAAGGCATTGCACCATGAAGCGCCCTACACAGCCCGCCCGTGGGGCTGGTCGCGGGCCACGACATGGCACGCCAGGAAGTGTGGCAACGAGGAACCAGGGGTTCAGGACAACTGGACAGGATCACGGACATCAGGATCAGGAGAACAAACATCTGGACTGGAACTCGGATTACAGGATCAGGAGACAGACCTCAGGACTGGATCACGGACATCAGGAACAGCAAGCGGACATCTGGACTGGAACGTGGACATCAGGAAAAGACGAAGAGCTCCAACAAAGAACAGGAAATACAGGACCTTGAAGAAGTGCTGGAACAGGGACGACTCCTGGAGCGAAGGACAGAAGGATCCCAGGAGTGTCTAATTCCTTGCGAAGGCAACGCTGGACCCTTTTGTAGGGCTGAAGAGGCCAACGCCTGGGGAGGAGCTAGGAGAGGGCCACACCTGGCTGGCCCTTGAAAAGGAGAAGAGAGGCGCCCATGCCTAAGAAGAGCTGGAGGAGAGAAGCAGGATTGTTGGTGGTGTCCTCCCAGCCACGTGGTAGGCCCAAGAAGCAGGGAGGCAGCGGGAGCAGCCCTGCCAAGAAGCTGGAGGAAGGCAGGCTGCAGGAGCGGCTTCCAGACGTGAAGACATCAAGCAGGGAGAGAAGAAGGGCTACAGGCACCAGCAGAGACGGCCTCCTTGCCGGGCAAGGACCCGAACAGCAGCAGGCACCGGCAGGGACGGCTTCCCTGCCGGCTGAAGACCCCAGCACAGCAAGGACAGCTTCCTTGCCTCCCGAGGACCCCGGGAGTGGCTGCAGTGCGTCGGGGAGAGCAGGAGCGGCAGCGGTGGTCCCGACCGCAAGGGAGAGCTCCCAGCGGCTCGGCCCTGCCGCGCAGGGCAGGAGGCAGCCGGGGAGGAGCCCGAACACAGCGGTACAACTTCCGCGGAGGGAAAGGCGTCAGCGGCCCGACTGGCAGTGGGAGGTAGGAAGCCTGCCCGCGCTCCTCGTGGGCAGGTTCACAACAGTGGCCCATTTAAAACTAAGCGGAGAAAGTTCTTTTTCACTCAACGCACAATTAAACTCTGGAATTTGTTGCCAGAGGATGTGGTTAGTGCAGTTAGTGTAGCTGTGTTTAAAAAAGGATTGGATTAGTTCTTGGAGGAGAAGTCCATTACCTGCTATTAATTAAGTTGACTTAGAAAGTAGCCACTGCTATTACTAGCATCAGTAGCATGGGATCTACTTGCCAGGTTCTGGTGGCCTGGTTTGGCCACTGTTGGAAACAGGATACTGGGCTTGATGGACCCTTGGTCTGACCCAGTATAGGCATGCTCTTATGTTATCATTTTTTATTCAACTGTTCCCCCTACCACTGTTACCGTATACATATTATTATATATCTTATATGTATTATCTTATATATATATATATATATAAAAACTTTTCTATACCATCGCAACGGTTTACAAATAGGCACATAAACTAAGGTTAGTAAATGTAGGATATCGTACATTCTAACAGGTGCCAATAAAGTTCGGTTACAATTTCATAAATAAAATCATTCTTTGAGTAATGTTGGTCAAGTCCAGGTATATTATTGAGTTACTATCTCTTTGAGATATTACTTCTTAAATGTAGGATTGAGTAAATTCATTCTCATCTGCATTACTCTGTACTTTCATTCTCTACTCTTTAGTGAAGGCTTTTTTAAAGAGCCATGTTTTTAAATTTTTCTTAAAAGTTTTGAGATTATTCTGTAATCTGAGTTCGGGGGGCATCATGTTCCATAGTATGGGCCCAGCCAATGATAAAGCCCTTTCTTTCACTTGGGTTAATTTTGCTGACTTTACTGAAGGGATTGTTAGTAGTGCTTTGTTTGCTGAGCGGAGGTTTCTTTGTGGAACGTGTACTCATAAGGCTGTGTTTAGCCAGTCTGCTTCTTTGTCATATATTAGTTTGTGTATGGTACATAAGGCCTTGTATTTTATCCTGTATTCGATGGGTAACCAATGTAAGTCTGATAGAGTTTCGGTTTTACGGTCCCTCCTCTTTTTTCCCGTCAGTATTCTGGCTGCAGTATTTTGACGTATCTGGAGTGGTCTTATCGATGTGCTTGGGAGTCCTAGTAAGAGTGCATTGCAGTAGTCAGTGCTGGAAAAGATAAGTGTTTGCAATACTGTTCTGAAGTGGGCAGGTGTGAGTAATGGTTTCAATCTTCTGAGGACCATAAGTTTTGCGTAGCCTTCTCTTACTTTTATAGATATGTGTTGGTTCAGGTTGATTTCTGGGTCCATTATTACTCCCAGATTCCTTACTTTTTCGGCTAGCTCAATTTTTGGGTTATTTCTTAGGGTTATTGGTGTTTGAATGATTTCGGTATGTTTTCTCTCTAGGTGAAGGAATTCAGTTTTGTCAATGATGAGGACCAGTTCCATTTGGTTTAGTAGTTGTTTAATTATGTCTAGGTACATGTTGGCTAGACTTAATGTTTTTTCAATTGTGTCATCTATTGGTAGAATTAATTGAATGTCATCTGCGTAAATGTAATGTATTATCCCTAGGCCTGCCAGCAGATGTCATAAGGGTAGCATATATATGTTAAAGAGGGTAGCAGACAGCGCTGAACCCTGAGGTACTCCTGTTTCAAGTTTAAATTTTTCTGATAATAAGTTTTTTTTATCTGGACTTGAAAGAACCTGTTGTTTAGGTAGGATCTGAACAAGTTTATTGTTTTGTCACATAATCCAATTTCTTCAAGTCTTTTTAGTAGTATTCTGTGGTTTACTGTATCAAAGGCTACAGATAAGTCGAGCATTATAAGGATGTAATGTTTTCTGTTATCAAAACCTCTTAGTATGTTGTCTGTTAGAGAGAGAAGTAATGTCTCAGTGCTGTAGTGTTTTCGGAAGCCGTGTTGTGACGGGTACAGTATATTATTGTCTAGGTGTTCAGCTAGCTGTTTCTGTACTGTTTTCTCTATTAATTTTGCTAATAATGGGAGGTTTGAGACTGGGTGGTAGTTAATGAGGATTAGTGGGTCACTGTTTTTCTTTTTGATGATTGGTTTAATGATTGCACCTTTTAGTGTATCTGGCATTAATCCTTCAGTTAGGGATAGGTTTATGATATTAGTTAGTGTTGGGGTTACTACATTGGTGATCTTTTTTTATCTCAATTGTTGGTATTGTATTGATTTTATGTGGGGCAGGGTTTATATTTTTTATCATTGATTCAACTTCTTGTTCTGATATTTCTATAAATGAGGACCATATGTTAACATCTCTCTTTTGCATTACGATTGCTTGTTTGCTGTTTTTTGGGAGTTTGTTTCTTAGGTTTAATATTTTGTCACTAAAAAATTTAGCTAATTCATTGCATTTTGATTCAGGAAGACTTTGAGGTGATTCTTGTTTGTCATTTGTGAGATTTGTTACTATGGAGAATAAGGTTCTTGGGTTATTGGCAAACTTTTCTATTTTATTGGAATAGTATTAAGCGTTATCTTGTATATATTATTATGTAACTGTTCCTCCCTCCTTTTCTCTTTCCATCCTAGTTCCAGTAACCCTCGTTCAATGTAACTTATCTCTTCTCTCACCTCCTCCAGTAGCATCCTAGCTACGATTAATGTTAAAGTTCTCACTACCCATCTTCGATGTGAATCGATATGATATGATATCCATCATATCAACCTCTACCCTGCCTTCCTCCAGCAATTCTCCAGACTCCTCAGGATACACCACCTCACCGCAAGTCAGAGATCTGGGTGTAATCCTAGACGACAGATTCAGCCTCAATAAATTCGTTAACAACACTACTAAAGAATGCTTCTTTAAGTTACAAGTTTTAAAGAAATTAAAGCCTCTTCTACGCTACAGAGATTTCCGCACAGTACTCCAAGCCATCATTCTCCCGAAACTAGACTCTTGCAATTCACTTCTGCTGGGACTCCCCGCCTGCTCCACCAAACCCCTCCAGATGGTCCTAAATGCCACAGCAAGAATCCTCACCAACACCAAAAAAAAAGACCACATCACCCCGATCCTCCAGCACCTCCACTGGCTCCCCATTAAATACAGGATACAGTTCAAAAGCAGCATGATGATTCACAAGGCCCTACATAGCATTTCCCCACTCAACTTAACATTCAAGCTGCAACTACACACTTCTGATAAACCGACTAGAAGTGCATACCAAAACAGATTGATTACCCAGCCCGCAAAATCCTCCCTGAGAAAACGCGCCCTATCCACTGCGGGCCCGTCTCTCTGGAATTCTCTACCACCAGACCTCCGCCTTGAGCCGTGCCATTCTACTTTTAAGGCAAAACTCAAGACTTGGCTCTTCCTGCAAGCATTCCCAGAGAGCTAAGAACTAGAAGATAAAAAACAACCCCTGTCCTTTGGTTTTAATGTATTGTTCTCTGCCTTATTTATTCATTATTATTATTTGCCTTATTTATATGCTTAAAGTTGAGCTTAGTTTGTTTTCTTTATTATAGATCAATTGTTTGATTTGTTCCAAGATTTGTTCCATGTAAACTGCCATCAGGCAGTAGTTTTTACTGTTATGTGTGAACCGGAGTGATATGTATTGTATACAGGAACTCCCGGTATATAAAAACCATAAATAAATAAATAAATCATGAATGTCGGTATAAAAAAAGGTTTAAATAAATAAATAAATACTTTATGTGCCTGGGTGCTAGGGACGAGATGTAAGTTTAAAAACTTAGCCATACCTGAGGGGTTTTAAAAGTCTAGGGTAACTGAGAAGAGTGTAAGCTATTCAACCAGGGGGGTTTGGAGGACCTAGCTGTTACCTGGGCAAACTGGTGGACAAACTGGCGTAGATGCCCGTCCCTTTTAAAATCCCCTGACTTACATGGTAGAAGTGGGATTTGCTCACCTAGATGTGCACCTATTTAAAATTAAGTGCACATGTGCACATATCCAGGCAATTTTACAATATGCGGCGTGTACACCAATCACATTCAGAGACAGCGGCTGTCCAGGAGAAGGTTTTAAACAGTCTAAGGGAATTAATGGGAAGTCAGTGCCGAACAGGCAAGATTTTATTTAAAAAAAAAAAAAAAAAAGGAAAGAGTTTTTGGTGCAGGTGCTTGGGAGCAGCTCAGAGCCTTTCACAGCCAGGACTAATAAGTCAATGTGGAGCAGATGATACAAATGTTGGCGGAAGGCCAGCAGCAGCTCCAGAAAATCATTCAAGGGCTGTGTGAACAGCTCACCCAGAACTCAAAAATAAAATGAAATTTCAAATCTATTACTAGTAATTTGTAAGTGTCATTAAAAACCTCCCAGATTAGTGAGCTTATCCAGTGGCACTCACGGGGGACCCTGAAACCCTGGGTTAGAATAGCAGCTGAGGGGGAGGGTGGATGTTGCAGGCCTATCACTTTATTCTCGACTAATTTTAACTGTATGGGGGAAATGGCAGTCTCGGTTGGCTGGTGATAAAACCGCTTATTATCTAACGTCATTTCTGTTTGACAAATCCTTCATCCCAGGCAGGGAAGCAAACATGACTAGGGTTTGGATAGGGCAAGGCCTTTATACTTGGGAACATTTATGGAATGATCGGACCCTCATACCTTTTAGCAATTTGCAACACACACACTGCCTCTCTCCTAAAGATTTGTTTGCTTACAGTCAAATTCTCCATTTCTTCTCCAGGGCACATATTGGGCGGGCACTCAAACAGGGCAAATCCCTATTCGAAAACGTTTGCTCACATGCAGACAAGGTGGCCCAACCCATCTCTAAAATCATGACCTCATTAAAGGGGTACCTCAGGGTAAGCTCACATTTCAGATAGCATGGGAACGGGATATCAGGGAAACCCTGGAAGACAGCCACTGGGAACGCTCTTTTCTCAATACAAGTAGATGCTCGGTATCCTCGGCAATGAAAGAAAATGCGTATAAAGTACTATATAGATGGTATCTCACCCCTGACAGACTGAGCAAGTTTGGTGGGGGCGGCGAGAACTTCTGCTGGAAGGGATGGGGCGCTATTGGCACATTCTATCATATATGGTGGGAATGCCCATGTATAGTGCATCTCTGGGAAGAGGGTCTAAACTTTGTTTTCACTGTAATACAAATCCGCAGCCCCAGGGATCCAAAAATCTGTCTGCTTAATTTACTCTCGGACCAAGAAACCAGTCCTGCCGTTCGCTGGCTTCGACAAGCTGTTTCCTCCGTTAAATGTGAAATTGCCGGGGACCCCAACCATAGGAACCGTTCAGTCCAAGATAGACAGATTATTCTATATGAGTAAACTCATGGCAGTCCGCGATGACAGGCTCGCCCACCATCGGGATACCTGGGCACCCTATCTAAAGTGGAAATCTGAAAATATGTCTAACTCTTTGGGTTGAAACACCGTGTAGGAAACATTTTCTTTGCAATCCTGGTGGGTTGGTCTATATATTTTGATAACCGGGGGGAGGGGTGTTTAAATTGTAAAACAAAGATGCACACACAGGTTTGTTACCATTTTATTGTTCTGTACCATGACGGTTTCCTTGATTGTATTATCGTGGCTTTATTATTGTGGTACTTGTCTATAGCTGGCTGTTCTGCTTCTCTGTGAGCGGTTAATAAAATTTCAATTACAAAAACAAAATCATCCATTGTACCTGAAGACTGGCGGGTGGCCAATGTAACCCCAATATTTAAAAAGGGCTCCAGGGATGATTTGGGAAATTATAGACAAATGAACCTGACTTTAGTGCTGGGAAAAATCATGGAAACTATTCTATTTATTTATTTATACAGTTTTTCTATACTGTTACACAGAAAACAAGTTTCTATCTCCACGGTTTACAAAGTAAAAAGACTCAAAAAAATAAAACATATTCTAAACATCAAAATCACAGAACATATAGAAAGACATGGTTTAATGGAACACGGTCAGCATGGCTTTACCCAGGGCAAGTCTTGCCTCACAAATCAGGTGACCGTGCGCAAACTCCACGCGATAACGCAATAGGGCCTTCCTCAGTTCCCTCCCAGTGCGCTCCAATTAAGGAGCGGACTGGGAAGGAACTTCCCTAACCCCCTGCCTAACCTTCCTTCGCCTTCACCTCTCCTCCCCACCCCCTAAAGCTAACCTACCTGCCCTGAATTTTTTTATTTCATTACTTGCTGCTCCTCGGGAGTAGAAATAATAATTTACACACGTCGACTGGCTGCCGGCACGCGCTTGCCCCGCCCATCCCTGCCCCCCTGGCCTGTCCCTTTGACGAGGCCTAGCACTTGTGCATGTACCGGGGTTTACATGCGTGGCCGGGCCCCTTCGAAAATTCGCTCGGCACGCGCAAGGCCCAGCCTCGCGCATAAACCTAAAATCCGGCCGTATGTTATTAATAAGGCCCAAAACGTTGATGGACTCATTAGTCTTTCACAGGGTCATTCATTAAAATGTGTTTTGGGGTTATCGCAGGCGTTGGGACCCTAATTCACATAATTCGCTGAGTCGCATGCACACCCCCCCCCCTCCCCGGCCAAAGAAGCCGGGGAGCTGCCACTGACCCCTTGGTCGTGGAAGCCAAGGCATTATTACCGGTGACCCGACCGTAGAAGTCAGGGTCGTTTGGTCCAATCGCCTCAGTACTCATATTGTCCCTCACCCCTCTTGGCCGTTGAAGCGTCGAGAGTCTGTGTTGAGCCGCTGGCCCAGTCGGAGCCACCTGCTCCAGTTGTCTGAGGGTGGTGTCACTTTGCTGGTCACCACGCGCAACGCCAAGGTTCCTAAACCCGCTCTAGCTACTCAAGCTAAAATTAGTGTGAGGGTGGGAGGGAAACGAAAGTAACCTGGCGGTTCACTGGGCAGCAAAACACTGCACGGAGCGGCAGTAGCCACAGAGGCATTCACGGAGCGGGATGCCAGTGGCCAGTAGTTGGTGTTCCACCTTCAGGCAGCAAAACACTGCACGGAGCGGCAGTAGCCACAGAGGCATCACGGAGCGGGATGCCAGTGGCCAGTAGTTGGTGTTCCACCTTCAGGCAGCAAAACACTGCACGGAGCGGCAGTAGCCACAGAGGCATTCACGGAGCGGGATGCCAGTGGCCAGTGGTTGGTGTTCCACCTTCAGGCAGCAAAACACTGCACGGAGCGGCAGTAGCCACAGAGGCATTCACGGAGCGGGATGCCAGTGGCCAGTGGTTGGTGTTCCACCTTCAGGCAGCAAAACACTGCACGGAGCGGCAGTAGCCACAGAGGCATTCACGGAGCGGGATGCCAGTGGCCAGTAGTTGGTGTTCCACCTTCAGGCAGCAAAACACTGCACGGAGCGGCAGTAGCCACAGAGGCATTCACGGAGCGGGATGCCAGTGGCCAGTGGTTGGTGTTCCACCTTCAGGCAGCAAAACACTGCACGGAGCGGCAGTAGCCACAGAGGCATTCACGGAGCGGGATGCCAGTGGCCAGTGGTTGGTGTTCCACCTTCAGGCAGCAAAACACTGCACGGAGCGGCAGTAGCCACAGAGGCATTCACGGAGCGGGATGCCAGTGGCCAGTGGCCAGTGGTTGGTGTTCCACCTTCACAGAGGGCTGCCATCTCCAAATAAAACTAAAACAAGAAACAAACAAAGCAGGGGTGGGTAGGAGTATGGGGCAGGGGTGTGGCCTGCTTGTTGCGGCAGTTGCTACCCCTGATTGAGCTGGATGTTCACTGAGATGCGGATACGGCGCTGCTCTCTGCATGGTGGAGGGGTGGAAGGGAGTTGGGGCCGGAGGGTGCTGGAAGCCAATAGTGATGGGTGGGAGGGAGAAAATGGGTGGAGGGAGAAAAAGGGTGGGAAAAAAAAGGGTGGAGGGAGAAAAAGGGTGGGAAAAAAAAAATAAATAAATGGATGAACTGCGTGGCTTGCTGGGCAGACTGGATGGGCCGTTTGGTCGTCTTCTGCCGTCATTTCTATGTTTCTATGTTTCTATGGTACTTGGCTGAAAAGGGGAGTGCAGGCGCTGTGCTTCTCCCTTTCTACCCAGGCACCACCAGGCCCGCCCCGCCCCCTCCTTCGGCTCTCACCCGCCTTGCCTTCCCCACCCACATTGTGCCCTGCTCCCTAAAGGAGGCCCAGGCTCTAAAGAAAATAATCTGATCAGGTTACATCTGAGATTTTAGAAGAAAAAATTCAGTAACCAATCATTCTGTTTGAGAAATACCAAATCAAGTTTTATGCCCTAATTTGAGAGTGGGTGAATGAATCAGCTGGGAATATCCCAAAGCTGACATAGAACTAAAAAAATCATTACAACTAGGTGGTAAAGGTACAGAATAATAAAATACGTTTAAAGAAAAAACGATAAGGAGAAAGATCTCATGTGGTTCTGTTGCCAAGTGAAGATTTGGTGTGACTCAACATAAGAACCATGCCATACTGGGTCAGACCAAGGGTCCATCAAGCCCAACATCCTGTTTCCAATAGAGGCCAATCCAGGCCATAAGAACCTGGCAAGTACCCAAAAACTAAGTCTATCCCATGCTATTGTTGCTAGTAATAGCAGTGGCTATTCCCTAAGACAACTTAATTAATAGCAGGTAATGGACTTCTCCTCCAAGAACTTATCCAATTCTTTTTTAAACCCAGCTACACTAACTGCACTAACCACATCCTCTGGCAACAAATTCCAGAGTTTAATTGTGCGTTGAGTAAAAAAGAACTTTCTCCGAATAGTTTTAAATGTGCTATTTGCAAACTTCATGCAGTGCCCCCTAGACCTTCTATTATCCGAACGTGTAAATAACCGATTCACATTTACCCATTCTAGACCTCTCATGATTTTAAAGACCTCTATCATATCCCCCCCTCAGCCGTCTCTTCTCCAAGCTGAAAAGCCCTAACCTCTTCAGCCTTTCTTCATAGGGGAGCTGTTCCATCCCCTTTATCATTTTGGTTGCCCTTCTCTGTACCTTCTCCATCACAATTATATCTTTTTTGAGATGTGGCGACCAGAATTGTACACAGTATTCAAGGTGCGGTCTCACCATGGAGCGATACAGAGGCATTATGACATTTTCTGTTTTATTCACCATTCCCTTTCTGATAATTCCCAACATTCTGTTTGCTTTTTTGACTGCCTCAGCACACTGAACCGACGATTTCAATGTGTTATCCACTATGATGCCTAGATCTCATTCTTGGGTGCTAGCTCCTAATATGGAACCTAACATTGTGTAACTACAGCAAGGGTTATTTTTCCCTATATGCATCACTTTGTCCTTGTCCACATTAAATTTCATCTGCCATTTGGATACCCAATCTTCTAGTCTTGCAAGGTCCTCCTGTAATGTATCACAGTCTGCTTGTGATTTAACTGCTCTGAATAATTTTGTATCATCTGCAAATTTGATTACCTCACTCATCGTATTCCTTTCCAGATCATTTATATGTATATTGAAAAGCACCGGTCCAAGTACAGATCCCTGAGGCACTCCACTGTTTACCCTTTTTCACTGAGAAAATTGCCTTACTATTAAAAGCACCTACACACTAAATAATATACCCCAATTGTTCTTTGTTTGTTTTGTACAGCGCTTTGGAAGATTTTATTGTAAACAATGGAAAGCGGTTTATAAATGTCATAAATAAAAGATTCATGAAAAACAGCTCTTTAATTCATTATAACAGCAAACTCCATTGCTCAGAAGACGCAAAAGTTCATCAACATGGGGTACCCCAACACGGACCCGTGTTTCGCCAAACGCGGCTGCGTCGGGGAGGGAACAATAATTTTTTAGCAATATTCAAAGCTATAAATAAGACAAAACCAAAAACAATTTGAGTTAGGTATATACGGGACCTGATACAAAACAAAGGATCCCATGATTCTTGTTGATTTTAATATACTACAACTATAATGAAAGCTACATTAACCTACATAACTTAATCCACGGAGAGGGACAAAAGCAGTGCTTAGAAATTGCGGCAATTATTCAGAAAAAATTGGGAGCCAGACAAAATGAAAATTAAATGAACCATATACAAGTACTATAATAATATTTATATATCTTAATATCATCAGGGATATACAACAGATATGCAAAAGGTTTAATAATTAAAACCCTTAAGCAGGTCACCAAGCAACCACGGAGAGGGCAACATTAAACATTAAAAATAACATTCGTGGCATCTGAACAATTTTAATTCAACAATTTACAGTAACCACCAAGTGACTGTTTATCGAAAAAAACTCATTTAAAATTCTTATTAAATTACATTGATGTTCAGTGTGCATAAGTGACCTTAACAATATCATGAAAAATTTTTAGATCCTAAGTAATACTTAACAAATGATCCTATGTGCCCCCGATCGGGTGTCTAGCAGAATCGCTATAAAGTTGTACCTTTAAATCTTAGCGTCTTGACAGCATTTCGTGCAAGGTGAGCGTAGAACGCTGACATTACTCAGCATTTAAAGAATAAGCCAGTTTGGCGTCTAAACCCAGCCAATCAGATCGTGTTGCTATGGAAATTCTTAACCAATCAGGGGCTAGCCCAGAGGGACAGCATCACTAATGTTGGTAACCTGCAAAGGCATTAAAGAAAATACTGCCACTCTATCTCATTATTAAGACCGTCGGGTGTAAGACTGTTCAGTTTAAATATCAATTTCTGTTCTCTGCGTGCCAATATGTCAGAAAAACAACCACCCCAGGTGGCAAAGGAACTACATCGATTATATAGAATTTGATGTCAGATTCCGTATGACACATAGACATCCAATGAGTCACTAGAGGAGCCATTTCTCTACCCTTGTTAATATTTGAGCGATGTTCAATGATGCAAATTCGGATGGGACGGGAGGTCTTTCCCACATACAATTTGGCACAAGGGCATATGATTACATAAACCACACCTTTAGTTTGACATGTAGAAGTGAAATTTAATTTAAACTTAACATGAGATATAGGATGTTCAAAAACAGTCAAGGGAGATGCCAGGGGATACACTGAGCAGTGTCCACATGGACTGTGCCCCAAAAATTGTGTTGATTCCTCTGACATGGAATCTTTCAAATATGAATGTACCAAGACATCTTTTAAATTGCGGCCCCGGCAAAATGAAAATCGAATTGGAACATCAAAAATTTTATGAATAGACAACATTGGCCGGTAATGTTTAATGATAGTAGTAACAGAATGTATATAAGTGGAAAATGGTAGGATACAATTAAAACGTTCGTATGATGATCTTATTTGTGGTAAGAACAAATAGTCACGATTGGCATAGAGTGCACGTTTAAATGCTCTATGGAGAATGTGTCATGGGTACCCACGTTCCTGAAACCTTACTAACATCTGCTTAGCTTCACTAACAAACTCTTCTCGTGAAAAGCAGATACATCTGAGTCTTAATAGCTGGCCTGCTGGAATATTGGACCTTAGAGGAGTGGGATGATGACTTGCGAAAGATTGATGTACGAAAACTACCATCATCTATTGAAACAGTAACATCCAGGAAGGAAATTGAATTTGGACTAATAGCAAAATTAAACTGAAGATGCTCATTACAGGAATTAAGCCAGTCGTAGAACATGTAAAATTGAATGTCGGATCCTGTCCATACTAGAAAAATATCGTCAATGTATCTCAACCATGTAAAAATGAAAGATGACCATGAAGATGTATAAATGAATTCATCTTCAAATTTGCTTACATAAAGGCAAGCCAAACTGGGAGCCATTGTGGCTCCCATGGCTGTACCCTTTACCTGTTGAAAAATGGTAGTTTGAAATTGAGAATAATTTCTAGTTAATGCTAAACGTGTAAGAGTGAGTAAGAAAGTAGTAGACACACGCACTGGCTCAGGGCGATCATTCAAAATGTCCTCAATCAGATTTAAAGCCTCTTGTTGAGGAATATTTGAATACAATGAAACTGTCTAAAGAAACCAAAAAATAACTGGAATCTATAGGAACAGCCAAATTTTCCAAAATCTTAATGAAGTGATTGGTATCTCTGACAAATGATCGGCTTTTGCATACTAGTGGTTTTAGAAATATATCAATAAATTGAGATAAAGGTTCTAAAACCGAACCAATGCCAGAGACAATCGGACAGCCTGGTGGATTTTGTAATGATTTATGAATTTTAGGCAAGATATAAAATGTTGGAATAATTGGGAACTCAGTCTGTAAAAAGGAAGCTTCACGTTGTGTGATCTGATGTGAAATTAAGGCTTCCTCAACCTCAATCTTAATAATATCTTGTAGTTCCGACGTAGGATCACTTGTAAGTGGTGAGTAAAAATTAGTGTCTGACAATTGACGTGTGACTTCCTTGATATACATATCCCGGCCAAGACCACTATGCCACCCCCCTTTGCAGGTTTAATGACAATCGATTGATCATTAAAGGTACAACTTTATAGCGATTCTGCTAGACACCCGATCGGGGCACACAGGATCATTTGTTAAGTATTATTTAGGATATATGGTCTAAAAATTTTTCATGATATTGTTAAGGTCACTTATGCACATTGAACATCAATGTAATTTAATAAGAATTTTAAATGAGTTTTTTTCGATACACACCCACTTGGTGGTTACTGTAAATTGTTGATTTAAAATTGTTCAGATGCCACGAATGTTATTTTTAATGTTGCCTTCTCTGTGGTTACTTGGTGACCTGCTTAAGGGTTTTAATTATTAAACCTTTTTCATATCCGTTGTATATTTATTTATTTTATTTAATAACTTTTATATACCGACGAACGTTGGGAACATCTCGTCGGTTTACATAGAACAGAACTTAGCAACAGGCTTTACAATTATTGCATAATTACATAAGGAACATTAATGTATATCCCTGATGATATTAAGATATGTAAATATTATTATAGTACTTGTATATAGTTCATTTAATTTTCATTTTGTCTGGCTCCCGATTTTTTCTGAATAATTTCCACAATTTGTAAGCACTGCTTTTGTCCCTCTCCGTGGATTAAGTTATGTAGGTTAATGTAGCCTTCATTATAGTTGTAGTATATTAAAATCAACAAGAATCATGGGATCCTTTGTTTTGTATCAGGTCCCGTATATACCTAACTCAAATTGTTTTTGTTTTTGTCTTATTTATAGCTTTGAATACTGCTAAAAAATGATTGCTCCCCCCCCCCCCCCCCGACGCAGCCGTGTTTGGCGAAACACGGGTCCGTGTCGGGGTACCCCGTGTTGATGAACTTTTGCGTCTTCTGAGCAATGGAGTTTGCCGTTATAATGAATTAAAGAGCTGTTTTTCATGAATCTTGAAATTTGGGACTGATTTTATGTTTCTGCATTTCCCTGGTGACTGGGATATTATAATTGGAGTGCAGCATTTGCTCCTCTACTGTGCTTGTGGTAAATAAAATAAAGAAATAAATGTGGCCTAGTAAGAATGTAAAAAACCTGGAGGGGCATAAATTAGGCAAACACCCCAAGAAGCCGTAGTTAATGTAAGCATCTCAAGATTGGGCCCAGTGTCAGCCGCTGTTTGTGTTAATCCTGTTGATGCCTTAGCTAAGATTATTAAGCAGCACAACAATCTAGCAGTGTTGTGTCGTATGGACAATCAGAACGGCCGTGACTGGGCAAGACAGGAACAGAAAAAGTCATTTTCAAAGAAAAAAAAACCAAACAAGGGAATAAAAAACACAAAATTCAAGCAAGCAGACCAAACAATCCAAAGGTACGCTCCTTCGTGCTCCTGCTTGAGGCGCACGCACCACCAGCCTTGAGTTGTTGGCTTAGGCGCCAGTCCTACACCAAGAAGCTGACAGGTTGGCATGAAAAGCCGCAGTCGAGCAGCGGGTCTGACGCAGGGCTAGTAAGGAGAGGTGGTGGCTGTGGTTTCTGCCAGAGAAGGTGCTACAAAGCATTGACTGAAACAGTCTCCAAAGGTTTGTAGATATCATACTTACTTTTTATTATGAATCATCAAATAGTAATTTTTGCATTAAAAATTGCAGAAAGATGTGTGTAACTTAGTACCATGTAGAGGCGGTGTCCTCTTCCGTTCACATAGATATTCATTGAAGCATACACTTTGACCAGGGGTGCCTAAACCTTTGCACACAGCTGTATAAATTACTAGCTACTGTTTCGTGTCTCTTCAGAAAGGCAATATATAAATTTGACAAATAACTAAATAGAGAGCGTGGTTTCAGAGAAGATAACAGGATGTTGTGCCTTTAATTTGCCTTGCCTGTATCCCTGCATCCCAGCTTTAAGGGTTGTGTTGGAGTGAAAGATCAGGCCGCTGGCCGGGATTTGGCCTCTGCCCAAACAGGAACACAATGGGCGTGAGTGTGAAAGGCCAGGAATGTTGTTTTAAAATCAGAAGCGAGAAGATGGGGGTTGTAATTGCTTTAAAATAGCTACAACAGAGGCCAAAGTTGGCAGTGAAGGGTCTGGAGAGGGCGCTGAAGGCTTCCTGTCTGGATATTTATGAGCCTTAGGCATGCATGCCAAGGGAAGATGTGTTTTAATATGCCATATTATAAGCAAGATCTGCTGCTAGAAATGAAAGGCTTTGCCAATGGTAATGCTAACACTGTTGATCATGTGCTGTGCCTGCGTTCTGCTGCTGGGAGTCTGACCTTATGCAGATGTTAACTTGCACATATCTTAGTTAAAAGGCGGCCTTATTCAAGCTAGAATAAAACTGTACTCAGTGCTTTAAGACAAAAGCCTATACCCAGGCTCGGTGGAAGCACTAGCTGAACTAGGCCTGGGCCTAGGGTGCCGAGCATTAGGGGGCGCCGAGCAGTGGTATACAGAGGGGAGGTCAGGGGGAGCCAATGCCCCCGGGAGCAGGGCCATGGGGGGGGGGGGCGCTGATGGCCGACATGAAGGCTCATGCGGCTGCTGGTGGACCTCATCCCACTGGCGGCTGAGCAGTGAACTACTGCTGTGCTGTGTGCCGGATACACCCAGCAGGAAGATCGGCAGGTCTGTGGTGGAGTTCATGTTTGATACTATAGTCTTATTTCATCTTTTGTTTTTTATTATTTTTTTTAAAGATGGTTTTATATGATTTTTATTTTGAAGGTACAATATTTAAATTATTTTTAGTTTTAAAATTTTTGAGTTTATATTTCTGTATTTCATGATTTATGTTCGCTTTATAATCCGCCGAGTTCTTCGGATCGTGCAGACTATAAATCCTAAAATAAATACATATTAAAATATCATAAACAGCAAACATAAACCACATACTGTGCGCAGTTCTGATAGCCCCATCTCAAAAAAGATACAGTGGAGGTAGAAAAGGTGCAGAGAAGGGCAACAAAAATGATAAAGGGAGGGTTGAATTCATGTCTATACCTCTACACAAAGCCTTACAGGTACCTGACATATTTTGCTAGTTCATCCCACTTCATCTCGTATGTGTTGGCGAGGATGTGGGCAGGAAGGCACCTACTTTAATACGGGGTGGTCCTGTATATATATTCACATTTTCTGGAAAATGCGCAGAGGTAAATTTCCAGATTCTGACTAAAGATACACAGATTTTTGCAATTCCTTGCCTTCTTGGTGATTCAGAAGTGCTGGACCTTATAAAGAATCAAATGATACATGCAGCTCGCTTTGCTATTGCCACTGGTTAGAAGTCGGTGCCTTCGCCCAAACAGTTGCGTGACATTGCTCTGGTATCTTACCTATTCTTCAAAGCATAAATTTTCATTGTGTGACAAGGTATGGGGCCCTTACTGGAAATATCTTTTGCTGTGAATATCGTGGCCGTTCTAGATTATCACTTGTAGAAAACACAATAAGGGAAAGCTGACAGCAAATGAAATTTGTATAATGCATATTATGTATGCGTGTAAGTCCAGGCCTTCTTGTGCCTTATGTTGTGCTTTTCACCATTTACTATATCCTTGTTATGTCTGCTTGATGGTGAAATAAAAAGTTAAAAGAAATGATAAAGGGGATAAAAGTGGAGAAGTAGCCTAATAGTTAGAGCAGCGGGCTATGAGCAAGGGGAAACCAGGGTTCAGATCCCGCTGCTGCCTTGTGATCTTAGGCAAGTCGCTCTACGCTCCATTGCTTCAGGTATAAGGGAAATCCCTACCGTACCTGAATGTAATCCACTTTGAAGAGCTGAAAAGCGGAATAAAAATTAATAATATTAATAAAAAAAAAGAATGGCTCTCCTATGAAAAGAGACTACACAGGCCAGGGCTCTTCAGCTAGGAAAAGAGACGGCTGATGGGACAGGATAGAAGTCTATAAAATCATGAGTGGGGTGAAAGTCGAATAATACTAAAACCAGGGGACGCTCCATGAAACGAACAACCAGCAGATTGAAAACAGATCAGAGAAAGTTTTCTCTCACTCAGCACATTATCAAGCTGTGGCATCTGTCGGAAGAGGACGGGATCCTGGAGGAAAAGAGACTAAAGAAAGCCATCCCTGTCCCTGGGAGGGAGGAACAGGAATTAGATCCACTTAACGGGATCTGCCAGGTCCTTGTGACCTGGATTGGCTACGTCGGAGAAAAAGGCTGAGCTCGATTGACCTTAGTCTGACCCCACATAGACATTGTTCTTCTTCTTGTTATGTTCTTGTCTAAAGAAGGTTTTATCTGTGCCTTTTATCAACTGGGAAATTGTCTTCTCCATTTGGGTCTTTGCTTTTCTAACCACCCTTCCTGCTTCCCTTTTGTTTTTCCTGATATTTATGCCTGTCCTTCTCTGTCTCTGTTTCTGTATTGTTTTGAATATTAGCATTTTGACTTTTTACCACTTCTGCTACCTCCTTAGAGAACCATATTGGACTCTCTCTACTTTTGCCTTTGTTAACCTGCAGTACTGAGTATAGCCGGCTAACTTTAGGACAGCTCTTTGGCCTGACCAGACTTAACTGGCTAAGTCATCTGACTATTAGAGTTAGCTGCTTAACTTAGTTGGCTAATTCAATTCTTCCCAGTTATAGCCCTGGAACGCCCTAACTTAGCTAAATTCTAGCTGATTATCTTATTAGCTGGCTAGAATTTAGCCAAATAAGTGCCCAAATATTCATTTAGTCTGCTAACTTCTGAGTTAGCCGGCTAAATGCTTTTTAATATGGACCTCTTAGGTCTTTATTTGCCATCATTAACAATGTAGGCTAATTATGGAAAGAAATGTGGAGACGTACCTGAAGTTCCGTCATAGTGGATAATGCATTGAAATAGTCGGATCAGTGTGCTGTGGCGCTAAAAACAAACAAACAAACAGAATGCTAGGCATTATTAGGAAGAGAATGGTGAATAAAACAGAGGATATCATAATGCCGCTGTATTGCTCCATGGTTAGACAATGGGCCGGATTTTAAAAGCCCTGCGCGCGTAAATCCGGCCGGATGTACGCGCGCAGGGCACTCGCGAGCCTATTTTGCACCATGTAGAATTGATGATGCATGATCCTTGCGGTAAGCATTGCATTTTGGTAAACCTTTCTCCCAAATTCATCCAGATATCTGTTGTCCTTGGTGGGCGAGTATGTCGAATGGGTCTTAGTTTTCTTAAAATGCTGCATCGTAGATTCCACTACTACCGATTCGTGAGGGAGTTGTGGGAGCGCATATGGTGGGTCCTTCTTCATTTGGAACTTGATGTCCGACTTCCGGGAAACCGCATGTAAAGAATGAGGGGTTTCCCAAGGTTTTAGAAGCAGTTGGTGAAGTAAATCATGCGGAGGAAGTGTAGTAGGTTCCCCCGGGACATCAAATATCTTTAAGAGCCCCAGGGTTTCATCTGGGGTCAGATTCTTTTTGAACCTGCAACTGCAGGATGTTACCCACTTTTTCCAGAAATCTGGGATATGATAGGTCCTCAGGCGGGGAATATGGTTCCTGTGGTAGCTCTGGTGCGTCTGATGGAAACCCGGTTGATGAGGACGGTGATCGAGAAGGGGATGGAGAATCACCCAGAATCTCTGGGTCTGTAGGTGACTGTAATGGGGTCACTTCTCTTGGGGAGGAAGGCGAATCACTCAGTGGGTCCCTTGAAGGTGTAGAGATAGGGTCGATGACCGATCCCTGAGGTGGTTTGCCCATTGCAAAAGAAGCTTCTAGAGTTTCGTAGAAACCTGCCAGTGATTGAGATAATTGCCAGAAAGCTTCCTTTGTTGCAGGAGGCATGACAGACCTGCTCGTGCCCTGTGGTAGGGATGTGTCTTGTCTTCCCCCCGAGGGGCTTGTAGATGACCTGGATGCCTGAGACGAAGTGAGACTTATGGGCGACTGCTGTGGTCTCTCCCTATGGTGGGAAACTGTAGATGATCTGGAGGTGGAAGGGCTGACCTCCTTATCCGTGATACGTTGTGGCACGGTATGACGATAAGAATGGTGTTTACGTCTATGCTTGCGGTCGTGCCCTGTTAGAGTGGTCCGAGTATGGGTATGTCTTGACCTTTTAGAAGATGCATCCGATGTCCGGTGTCTCGACTCACTCGAAGTAGACTGTGATCTGGATTGGTGTTTATGCTTATGATGTCTCCTATGTGCTTCCGTTGTTTTAAGGCCATGCATTGGTGGATTCAGCCTGGTCTTTCCGGATAGAGTATATAAGTTTGGTTTGCGCCCTGTTGGAATGGTGACCGGTGTTCTGAGTCCTCCGGTATCCGCCAGCACACTTGCTATCCTGGGTGTCAACGGTATCGGCGCTGGCTTGTGCGCCGATGATGGCTTGTGCGCCGATGGTGGAGCCGGCGCCATCTTGCGCGTTGACGGTATCGGCGCCGTCCTGCGCGCCGATGGTGGTGTCGGCGCCGTCCTGCGCGCCGATGGTGGTGTCGGCACCGTTCTGTGCGCCGATGGTGTAGGTGGTGGTGGTGTCCTGCCCTGCTATGATGGCTCCGAATAGTGCGCTCTCTGTTGTGGCGCCGTGTCCTTGTATGGGGCTGCCCTCTCTGCGCCGTGTTTGGGCCTTTTCGGCACCCTATGGCGCGGCAGTTTTTTCGAGCCCTGCACCGAAACACTACGTTCCCCGGATCCCTCTCGTGCTGGAGTCGAACGGATGGGTGATTCAGGGCATTCAGAGCCCTGCTCCCCAGGTACCTGTCTCTCTACCGTTTCTCTCGGCCTGGAAGTGTCCCATGAGGCCTCCCTCCGAACAGAATGTGAAGATTTCTTCACCGGCCCGGTGAAGAATGGGCCTCCGACGGGACCGACAGGCTCAACAGCTCCTTTAGACGATAGGCCTGTTGTTTTTTAGCCCTGGGGGACATACGGGCACAGAATTCGCATTCCTCCACTTCGTGGTTGACGCCGAGGCAGCGGTAACATTGGTCATGGCCATCCGTGACCGACATTACCTTGCCGCAGTGCCACCCTCTTAAATCAAGATTTGGACATGTCGAGGAGAAATATGGCTCCGCATGTGAGCCCGCGCGCGGAAAGAACAGACTGAGGAGAATCTGTTACTTCCTGCACGGGAACACACATGCAGCCGCAGGGGGAACAAAAACTAACCTCTGCTTAACAAGCTCCACCTCCCGGACCTGATTGACAGATCCCCAGGACAGCATGGCTAATTCAGCCCTGCTATCGACGGGAAACCAGATCAATAATGAACACAACACAAACACACACCCTCACACAAATGTTTTAAAAAATTGCACTTTTTCCATGATATTGAACAATAGCCCCACTTACTAAATTGCCCTTAGATTATTTCCCTCACTAAAAAGCTATAAAAGTCAAAGCAGCCCACTTTTAAGACCTACTCGCTGAAAAGCCTTGCAATATAGAATTGGCTTCAGCATGCATCTAAATAATGCCAGGTAGTTATCGGAGCAATGCACCTCTACTGGATGATTATTCCATAGTTTTGGTGCAATGCATCTAAAAGTTCTTTGTCTTGTAACACACAACCTAAGACCTTTTATCTCAGGCTTAACCAATAGGAATCCCTGAGAAGAGCACAATGTCTGGTTTGGCAAATACCTATATAGGTGCTCTCTAAGTTTCCTATACCCAGGTCTCTTAAAACTTTAAAGACTGAATCGTGCCAGTACTCAATGAAGATCTACTAATAAAGGGATAATTCTCTCCCTCACCCCAAAGCCTGTGAACAATTTGTAAAGTATGGCCACATCGCTTTGGTATGCCGATAAATAAGCTGTTACAGTAATCTAATCTATTAGTAACTAGTACATGTACCATCATCACCAAATACTTCTTTTTCAATAACAGCCGGAGCTGAGGCCGTCAAATCCGCCTCAGTAGATAAAAACATAAAGGCACTACTTCCTGAATTTGTGGGATCATTGACCTTCCACTGCTCAGATGTGTTGCTTAGCAGTGACTCTCAGGTCCTTAAATTGCTCAGTTTGTTTACGAGTGTCCTATGTGGGACAGGGTCAAAGGTTTTCTTGACGTGTAAGTATACAGTATCCACTACTGATCTAGTTCTTTGGTTACCCAGTCAAGGAAATTGCTCAAATTTGTCCTCTCATCCAGGGGTTCTCCCCAACCATCACCCTGGTCACAATGCTATTGTTGCACCCTCCCCCATTTCCCTCTACCACATAGGGTGGGGTTAGGTTTTGGATTAATTATGGGACCTTGTATACTCACCTACCCAACGAAAACGAGAACAAAAGCTGAATTGGATTCGGAGTGTTATTGTACAGGCATTTAAGTTTCTACAGTTGGGATATACCTTAGCAGTGTGGACTGGAATAACTGGGAAAACTGAATGGGACATTTGGTTTTTATCGGTTGTCATCTGCTATATTGCTCTGCTATTCTTTGGACTCTCAACTTTTATTTCTTTCCACAAATGGATTCACCGATATCAGCTTTTCACACTGCAACAGGCCTGAAAGGATTATGAGGCTTATATTTTAAAGGTTTCTAAGAAAAACTGGTGAGCATATGTTAGACACAAAAAGGGGTTGAATTAGCACAGGGATGAAGCCGTGATGATTGGATCTACAGCTTACAAATTTCAGACTTGTGCTAATTTAACTCTAAGGTTTCTGTAGAAAGAATAGGCCTGGAATCCCTGTCTGTGACCGTATTGGCTCCTTGGTAACACAACTCCAGAAGAATCAGAGTCTCTGTTGGGATCATAAGCATTGATTTTCGTTCCCTGACTGCAGGGATAGGCTGATCAGGCACTGTGGTGGGATCATAGGCATTGATCTACATTCCCTGACTGCAGGGATAGGCGGATCAGACTCTGTGGTGTGATCATAGGCACTGATCTACATTCCCTGACTGCAGGGATAGGTGGATCAGACTCTGTGGTGGGATCATAGGCACTGATCTACATTCCCTGATTGCAGGGATAGGCGGATCAGACTCTGTGGTGGGATCATAGGCATTGATCTTCATTCCCTGACTGCAGGGATAAGCGGATCAGACTCTGTGGTGGGATCATAGGCATTGATCTTCGTTCCCTGACTGCAGGGATAAGCGGATCAGACTCTGTGGTGGGATCATAGGCATTGATCTTCGTTCCCTGACTGCAGGGATAAGCGGATCAGACTCTGTGGTGGGATCATAGGCATTGATCTTCATTCCCTGACTGCAGGGATAAGCGGATCAGACTCTGAGGTGGGATCATAGGCATTGATCTTCGTTCCGTGACTGCAGGGATAGGCGGATCAGACTCTGGTGTATTGGAGCTGTTACACTGCATTCCCTGATCCTGCATGTAGAGAAGGAACAGACTCTTTGGGAAGGACAAGTGTTAGTGTACGGTATGTGATCTTTTCCCAGTTGTTTCTCTGTGCTGCAACTCTGTCATTTTTGGCAGGGGCACATGCTGGCTCAGCATGGGGGTGCTTGCCTTGTACTGCCCTCTTTGTTATGGTTGTGGCTCACTTTTTGTGAACACAGTCCTGTTCTCATAGTGAATACATCCGGCTTTTCTGGACTGTTGCCAGGGGTATGAAATGTGTTCTATATGAGCTGTAGCCAGATCACAAATGGAGGGGAGCAGCCAAGAGTAATATTACGCATTAATCTCCCATGTTAAGATTTCTGAAGCCACAGTTACCTCTTTTATATTAATGAGCCCACAAACCCTCATCAATATTCATGAGCTTCACAAGATATGTACGTTTTTCACCTGCTTGGCATGCCCTGTGCCAGAGGTGTGAGGGCAATCATAACACGTCTTCAGAATAACACAGCCTTAATACCAATTCTGTCCAGCGATCCTGCACTGAATAGAATTTGTTTGTCCCTAAACTCACAAATCCAGCACCATTTCCTCCAACACATACATAGTTCTACCCTGTCCTCCCCCAACTCACAGCTGTTGCCTCATTCCTCCAACACATAGTTCTTCCTTCACCTCCCCAGTACACAGAGAATACTATCCCCAATCAATCCTCACTTCCCTCAATATAACAGTGCTCACTCTCCCAACACACGGATCTCGTCCCTCACTTCCCCCAATATACACAGTGCTCACTCTCCTAACACACAGCTCTCTTCATAAGAACATAAGAACATGCCATGCTGGGTCAGACCAAGGGTCCATCAAGCCCAGCATCCTGTTTCCAACAGAGGCCAAAACCAGGCCACAAGAACCTGGCAATTAACCAAACACCAAGAAGATCCCATGCTACTGATGCAGTTAATAGCAGTGGCTATTCCCTAAGTAAACTTGATTAATAGCCTTTAATGTACTTCTCCAAGAACTTATCCAAACCTTTTTTGAACCCAGCTACACTAACTGCACTAACCACATCCTCTGGCAACAAATTCCAGAGCTTTATTGTGCGTTGAGTGAAAAAGAATTTTCTCCGATTAGTCTTAAATGTGCTACTTGCTAACTTCATAGAATGCTCCCTAGTCCTTCTATTATTCGAAAGTGTAAATAACCGAGTCACATCTACTCGTTCAAGACCTCTCATGATCGTCCCTTACTTCCCACAATATACACAGCTCTCATCCCTCACTTCCCCAATATACACAGTGCTCACTCTCCTAACACACAACTCTCGTCCCTCACTTCCCGCAATATACACAGTGCTCACCCTCCTAACACACAGCTCTCGTCCCTCACTTCCCCCAATATACACAGTGCTCACTCTCCTAACACACAGCTCTCGTCCCTCACTTCCCCCAATATACACAGTGCTCACTCTCCTAACACACAGCTCTCGTCCCTCACTTCCCCCAATATACACAGTGCTCACTCTCCTAACACACAGCTCTCACCCCTCACTTCCCCCAATATACACAGTGCTTACTCTCCTAACACACAGCTCTCATCCCTCACTTCCTCCAATATACACAGTGCTCACTCTCCTAACACACAGCTCTCGTCCCTCACTTCCCCAATATACACAGTGCTCACCCTCCTAACACACAGCTCTCATCCCTCACTTCCTCCAATATACACAGTGCTCACTCTCCTAACACACAGCTCTCGTCCCTCACTTCCCCCAATATACACAGTGCTCACCCTCCTAACACACAGCTCTCGTCCCTCACTTCCTCCAATATACACAGTGCTCACCCTCCTAACACACAGCTCTCGTCCCTCACTTCCCCCAATATACACAGTGCTCACCCTCCTAACACACAGCCCTCGTCCCTCACTTCCCCCAATATACATAGTGCTCACCCTCCTAACACACAGCCCTCGTCCCTCACTTCCCCCAATATACACAGTGCTCACTCTCCTAACACACAGCTCTCGTCCCTCACTTCCCACAATATACACAGTGCTCACTCTCCTAACACACAGCTCTTGTCCCTCACTTCCCACAATATACACAGTGCTCACCCTCCTAACACACAGCTCTCGTCCCTCACTTCCCCAATATACACAGTGCTCACTCTCCTAACACACAGCTCTCGTCCCTCACTTCCCACAATATACACAGTGCTCACCCTCCTAACACACAGCTCTCGTCCCTCACTTCCCGCAATATACACAGTGCTCACCCTCCTAACACACAGCTCTCGTCCCTCACTTCCCCCAATATACACAGTGCTCACTCTCCTAACACACAGCTCTCGTCCCTCACTTCCTCCAATATACACAGTGCTCACCCTCCTAACACACAGCTCTCATCCCTCACTTCCCCCAATATACACAGTGCTCACTCTCCTAGCACACAGCTCTCATCCCTCACTTCCCCCAATATACACAGTGCTCACCCTCCTAACACACAGCTCTCGTCCTTCACTTCCCCCAATATACACAGTGCTCTCTCTCCTAACACACAGCTCTCGTCCTTCACTTCCCCAATATACACAGTGCTCACTCTCCTCACACAGCTCTCGTCCCTCACTTCCTCCAATATACACAGTGCTCACCCTCCTAGCACACAGCTCTCATCCCTCACTTCCCCCAATATACACAGTGCTCACTCTCCTAGCACACAGCTCTCATCCCTCACTTCCCCCAATATACACAGTGCTCACTCTCCTAACACACAGCTCTCGTCCCTCACTTCCCCCAATATACACAGTGCTCACCCTCCTAGCACACAGCTCTCATCCCTCACTTCCCCCAATATACACAGTGCTCACCCTCCTAACACACAGCTCTCGTCCCTCACTTCCCCCAATATACACAGTGCTCACTCTCCTCACACAGCTCTCGTCCCTCACTTCCTCCAATATACACAGTGCTCACTCTCCTAACACACAGCTCTCGTCCCTCACTTCCTCTAATATACACAGTGCTCACTCTCCTAACACACAGCTCTCATCCCTCACTTCCCCCAATATACACAGTGCTCACTCTCCTCACACAGCTCTCGTCCTTCACTTCCCACAATATACATCTACCCAACCTCCCAGAACAGATACAGCTTTCACCCGCCCTTTCCACCAGTACACACACACAAGAGTGTGTATGAGCCCTTGTAGTATGAGTGTGTATCAGCCCTTGTAGTATGAGTGTGTATGAGCCACATATCCCACTCACACTACAAGGGCTGCGCCTGTATAGGAACATTCCCTCCTCCTTCCCCTGTCAAGGAAAACCCGAAAACCCATGAAAGGACAGTGTGACTCCATCTGCAACAGCAAGCTTTGTAGCCACAAATTGTTCCTGCTCTGGAGACAGGAGACAAAATCTGCTCCTGGATGGCTTATGAAAGGGTTGCTGTACATAGGCCTAGCAGAGACCTAGGTACGGTATAATACACACTGCCACTAATCCCCACCTAAGGACAGGGCAGCCTGGGAATATTGTGGACAGGCAAGACCATAGAGCTCTTCACTACAGAAAAAAGGCCTGTGACAAGGCAGCCTGAGAAGGTGGGGAACAGGATAGACCATGGAGCCCTTCAGTACAAAATAAAAGATCTTCAATATAGAATAAGGCTTGGAAAGACTGTTGAGGTGAGAGCTTTATGAATTTTGGGGGTGATGTGAAGGAGTGAGATGGGGCTGAAACTGTGTGTTGGGGAAAGGAAAGAGAATCGAGAACTGGGTGTTAAAAAGAGAGTGGAGGTAGGAGTAGCCTGTGCTGGTGAGATGAGGGAATATAGCTGTGGTACACACACAGCTATATTCCCTCATCTCACCAGCACAGGCTACTCCTACCTCCACTCTCTTTTTAACACCCAGTTCTCGATTCTCTTTCCTTTCCCCAACACACAGTTTCAGCCCCATCTCACTCCTTCACATCACCCCCAAAATTCATAAAGCTCTCACCTCAACAGTCTTTCCAAGCCTTATTCTATATTGAAGATCTTTTATTTTGTACTGAAGGGCTCCATGGTCTATCCTGTTCCCCACCTTCTCAGGCTGCCTTGTCACAGGCCTTTTTTCTGTAGTGAAGAGCTCTATGGTCTTGCCTGTCCACAATATTCCCAGGCTGCCCTGTCCTTAGGTGGGGATTAGTGGCAGTGTGTATTATACCGTACCTAGGTCTCTGCTAGGCCTATGTACAGCAACCCTTTCATAAGCCATCCAGGAGCAGATTTTGTCTCCTGTCTCCAGAGCAGGAACAATTTGTGGCTACAAAGCTTGCTGTTGCAGATGGAGTCACACTGTCCTTTCATGGGTTTTCGGGTTTTCCTTGACAGGGGAAGGAGGAGGGAATGTTCCTATACAGGCGCAGCCCTTGTAGTGTGAGTGGGATATGTGGCTCATAAATCTGACACCGACTGATGCCATTAATCATTTGGGCACTAGGAATGATGGTTACCCAGGATTTGGAAAGAACCTTTCATTGGATGTGGCCTAGTGTGTGTATTAATGTGTGTGAGATCACAACACATTGATCCAATCTAAATGAGACCGTCTGATGCATGTGCATGCATTCTATATTTATCCCAATTGGTAGAAAGAAGCTTCCCTCATACTTTCCTCACCTGAGGGTTAGTCGTCTGCACTTTTCCTTATATATGCTAGGATTGGGAGAGCAGCCTTCTGGTTGTGGCATTTGCTTTGAGCAGGGTTCACACTGGCTTTCTATGGACAGTAGAGCTCCCAGCTCATGCAGATAAGAGGTGACTTCTGTGCATTCCTGCTGGGAGACAATCCTATAGCTAAAATAGTAGCATTTTGTGCACTTTAATTGCTGAAAATATTCAACATTTGTTTTTATTTTTCACCATGCTATTCACATGTGGCACCAGTAACTTAAAGTAAAAGCCCAGCCCTTGCCTCCCTCAGAAAACAGTCTGCCTGAAGAGGAAAGCTTGGCCTGAAGTTTTCCTCACTCTTCTGCCTCATTGAAACAGCTATTTTGCAATCCATCTTGATCTCAGGTGAAGTGCTGACATAAAGGTTCTTCTCAAGGTCTGTGCTCGCAGGTGGAGAAATGCTGATTTAGAAAATTGTTCCATGGGACTCATTTCCACGGGTGATGAAGGACTGGTTTAGATGGTCACTCCCAGGGGTCGGGCTCACAGGTGGAGAAACGCTGACGTACGAGGGTGCTCCTTGGGTTCATTCCCATGTGTGGTGAAGCACTGGTTTAGAAGGTCATTCCCGGGGATCTGGGCTCACAGTTGGAGAAGCCATGACATAGGAGGGTGCTCCTTGATTTCATTCTAACGGGTGGAGAAGCACTGGTTTAGATGGTCATTCCCGGGGGTCGGGCTCACAGGTTGAGAAGCACCTACTTACGAGGGTGCTTCTTGGGTTCATTCCCACAGGAGGAGAAGCGCTGGTTTAGATGGTAATTTCCGGGGGTCGGGCTCATAAGTGCAGAAGTGCTGACTTACAAGGTGCTCCTTGAGTTCATTCCCACGGGTGGAGAAGCACTGGATTAGATGGTCATTCCTGGGGGTCCGGGCTCACAGTTGGAGAAACCCTGACTTACGAGGGTGCTCCTTGGGTTCATTCCCACGGGTGGAGAAGCACTGGTTTAGATGGTCATTCCCTGGGGTCGGGTTCACAGGTGAAGCCCTGGCTTACGAGGGTGCTCCTTGGGTTCATTCCCACGGGTGGAGAAGCACTGGTTTAGATGGTCATTCCCTGGGGTCGGGTTCACAGGTGAAGCCCTGACTTACGAGGGTGCTCCTTGGGTTCACTCCCACAGGTGGAGAAGCTCTGGCTTATGAGGGTGCTTCTTGGGGTCATTCCCACGGGTGGAGAAGTATTGGTTTAGATGGTCATTCCCGGGGGTCGGGCTCACAGGTGAAGAAGCCCTGACTTACGAGAGTGAACATAAGAACATAAGAAATTGCCATGCTGGGTCAGACCAAGGGTCCATCAAGCCCAGCATCCTGTTTCCAACAGAGGCCAATCCAGGCCACAAGAACCTGGCAATTACCCAAACACCAAGAAGATCCCATGCTACTGATGCAATTAATAGCAGTGGCTATTCCCTAAGTAAACTTGATTAATAGCGGTTAATGGACTTCTCTTCCAAGAACTTATCCAAACCTTTTTTGAACCCAGCTACACTAACTGCACTAACCACATCCTCTGGCAACAAAATTCCAGAGCTTTATTGTGCGTTGAGTGAAAAAGAATTTTCTCCGATTAGTCTTAAATGTGCTACTTGCTAACTTCATGGAATGCCCCCTAGTCCTCCTATTATTCGAAAGTGTAATTAACCGAGTCACATCTACTTGTTCAAGACCTCTCATGATTTTAAACACCTCTATCATATCCCCCCTCAGCCGTCTCTTTTCCAAGCTGAAAAGTCCTAACCTCTTTAGTCTTTCCTCATAGGGGAGCTGTTCCATCTCCTTTATCATTTTGGTTGCCCTTCTCTGTACCTTCTCCATCGCAACTATATCTTTTTTGAGATACGGCTCACAATGTGAGCTCCTTGGGTTCATTCCCACAGGTGGAGAAGCGCTGGTTTAGATGGTCATTCCTGGGTCGGGCTCACAGGTGAAGCCCTGACTTACGAGGGTGCTCCTTGGGTTCACTCCCACAGGTGGAGAAGCTCTGGCTTATGAGGGTGCTTCTTGGGGTCATTCCCACGGGTGGAGAAGTATTGGTTTAGATGGTCATTCCCGGGGGTCGGGCTCACAGGTGAAGAAGCCCTGACTTACGAGAGTGAACATAAGAACATAAGAAATTGCCATGCTGGGTCAGACCAAGGGTCCATCAAGCCCAGCATCCTGTTTCCAACAGAGGCCAAACCAGGCCACAAGAACCTGGCAATTACCCAAACACCAAGAAGATCCCATGCTACTGATGCAATTAATAGCAGTGGCTATTCCCTAAGTAAACTTGATTAATAGCGGTTAATGGACTTCTCTTCCAAGAACTTATCCAAACCTTTTTTGAACCCAGCTACACTAACTGCACTGACCACATCCCCTGGCAACAAATTCCAGAGATTTATTGTGCATTGAGTGAAAAAGAATTTTCTCCGATTAGTCTTAAATGTGCTACTTGCTAACTTCATGGAATGCCCCCTAGTCCTTCTATTATTCGAAAGTGTAATTAACCGAGTCACATCTACCCGTTCTAGACCTCTCATGATTTTAAACACCTCTATCATATCCCCCCTCAGCCGTCTCTTCTCCAAGCTGAAAAGTCCTAACCTCTTTAGTCTTTCCTCATAGGAGAGCTATTCCATCCCCTTTATCATTTTGGTTGCCCTTCTCTGTACCTTCTCCATCGCAACTATATCTTTTTTGAGATACGGCTCACAATGTGAGCTCCTTGGGTTCATTCCCACAGGTGGAGAAGCGCTGGTTTAGATGGTCATTCCTGGGTCGGGCTCACAGGTGAAGCCCTGGCTTACGAGGGTACTCCTTGGGTTCATTCCCACGGGTGGAGAAGCGCTGGTTTAGACGGGCTGGGCCTTGGCTTGGATATATTTTGACTGCTTAGACTCTTGTGTCACGGAACTCTCACTCAAAAGATGTAAGTACAAAGTGATCAGACGATTATTTTTATTTTGGTCTATTTTTGTGGGGACAAGCTGAAAGTGTCTTCTGCTGCCCCTCCCCACAGGATCCTGGCTCCCTGGGGACTGTTTCCTTTTAAGGTTTGGCTTGCATTCTCTGAAGACTGAGCAGGGCTGGAAGCTCCCCAGAACTGTCTCTCTTTCCTCCACTGTGAGCTGGGCGTGTGGTTTCTCGGCAGCAGATGGCCTCAGTATGGGGATTTTTGAGGTTATCTCCCCGAGCATGTCTTGGGCTTATGGTGTTATTGATGGGTGCAGTTAAATTACATGGGATACTGGGCAGTTACCGCAGGGCCAGAACTGTTGTTCTCTGCCAAATGCCGTCTGCCCTGGGGGGGGAGCAAGAGAGAGACGTTCATGCACAGCGAGATCTGAAGTTATGCCTCCCTCCAAAATGTGCTGCTTTTGCCAGGTTCATTTCAGGATCTCATCTGTGTGTTTCCCGGGCTTCCAGGGCATTACACCTGTAGGGAGAGGGGAGTGCACTCAAACATTTTCTATACCCCCGGACTCAGGTGTTTCTCGGGCACTTCCCATGCAGCCCTGGTGCACGCTGCCTAGCACGGGCACAGTGCGGGAATAGCTGGGGATGCTTCGGGACAGGAGTGAGGTATACTGGCACAGCTTTATCTCTGGGGATCACAGTGCTGCAGGGCAGGAGTGAGCGCATTGGCTGAGCCCTGTGTCTGTGGGCGACAGTGCTGGAAGGGCAAGATTGAGGTTCAATGGCACAGTCACCCGTCTGTGGATCTACTGAAATGGAGGCGTGAGAGAGTGCTTAGAGCAGGGGACTAAGAAGCAGGGAAGCCAGGGCTCAAATCCTGCTATAACAGTCCTTGTGAACTTGGACAAGTCCCTTCACTCTCCATTACCCCAGGCACAGCCCTTAGGGCAGGGACCAAACTTGAGGGCTTACTGCCTGCCGAGTGGCCTTAATACAGCAGTAGCTCACAGTATTGCGAACACTAACTGCACATTCCCTTTCCCCATTACTGAGCCAATTAGCCGTTAGGATTCGAAATGCCACCTGCCGGGGTCAAACTAGTAGTTTGACCCCAGCCAGCACAGTTCTGAAAATACTGTGGCTAAGTAAATGACCCCCTTACAGTGCGAGGCTCAAGATCAGAAAAGTACTTCCCCTGATAGTCACTTGCCTTAGGTTTGGATAGGAGAGAAATTCAAATACCAGGACTAAGTGCAGTCATAGAGCTGTGTGTCTCAGCACTCTCATAGCAGGGAGTGCTGCAGGGCAGGAGTGAGGTGTAGTAGAGCTGATTAACAGTGTTACAGGGCAGGATTGAGTGCATTCATAGAGCTGTGTGTCTCAGCACTCTCATAGCAGGGAGTGCTGCAGGGCAGGAGTGAGGTGTATTAGAGCTGATTAACAGTGTTACAGGGCAGGATTGAGTGCATTCATAGAGCTGTGTGTCTCAGCACTCTCATAGCAGGGAGTGCTGCAGGGCAGGAGTGAGGTGTATTAGAGCTGATTAGCGGTGTTACAGGGCAGGATTGAGTGCATTCATAGAGCTGTGTGTCTCAGCACTCTCATAGCAGGGAGTGCCGCAGGGCAGGAGTGAGGCGTATTAGAGCTGATTAACGGTGTTACAGGGCAGGATTGAGTGCATTCATAGAGCTGTGTGTCTCAGCACTCTCATAGCAGGGAGTGCTGCAGGGCAGGAGTGAGGTGTATTAGAGCTGATTAACGGTGTTACAGGGCAGGATAGAGTGCATTCATAGAGCTGTGTGTCTGCTCTCTCTCATAGCAGGGAGTGCTGCAGGGCAGGAGTGAGGCGTATTAGAGCTGATTAACGGTGTTACAGGGCAGGATTGAGTGCATTCATAGAGCTGTGTGTCTGCTCTCTCTCATAGCAGGGAGTGCTGCAGGGCAGGAGTGAGGCGTATTAGAGCTGATTAACAGTGTTACAGGGCAGGATTGAGTGCATTCATAGAGCTGTGTGTCTCAGCACTCTCATAGCAGGGAGTGCTGCAGGGCAGGAGTGAGGTGTATTAGAGCTGATTAATGGTGTTACAGGGCAGGATTGAGTGCATTCATAGAGCTGTGTGTCTGCTCTCTCTCATAGCAGGGAGTGCTGCAGGGCAGGAGTGAGGTGTATTAGAGCTGATTAACGGTGTTACAGGGCAGGATTGAGTGCATTCATAGAGCTGTGTGTCTCAGCACTCTCATAGCAGGGAGTGCTGCAGGGCAGGAGTGAGGTGTATTAGAGCTGATTAACGGTGTTACAGGGCAGCATTGAGTGCATTCATAGAGCTGTGTGTCTGCTCTCTCTCATAGCAGGGAGTGCTGCAGGGCAGGAGTGAGGTGTATTAGAGCTGATTAACAGTGTTACAGGGCAGGATTGAGTGCAGTCATAGAGCTGTGTGTCTCAGCACTCTCATAGCAGGGAGTGCTGCAGGGCAGGAGTGAGGCGTATTAGAGCTGATTAATGGTGTTACAGGGCAGGATTGAGTGCATTCATAGAGCTGTGTGTCTCAGCACTCTCATAGCAGGGAGTGCTGCAGGGCAGGAGTGAGGTGTATTAGAGCTGATTAACAGTGTTACAGGGCAGGATTGAGTGCATTCATAGAGCTGTGTGTCTGCTCTCTCTCATAGCAGGGAGTGCTGCAGGGCAGGAGTGAGGTGTATTAGAGCTGATTAACAGTGTTACAGGGCAGGATTGAGTGCATTCATAGAGCTGTGTGTCTGCTCTCTCTCATAGCAGGGAGTGCTGCAGGGCAGGAGTGAGGTGTATTAGAGCTGATTAACGGTGTTACAGGGCAGGATTGAGTGCATTCATAGAGCTGTGTGTCTCAGCACTCTCATAGCAGGGAGTGCTGCAGGGCAGGAGTGAGGTGTATTAGAGCTGATTAACGGTGTTACAGGGCAGCATTGAGTGCATTCATAGAGCTGTGTGTCTGCTCTCTCTCATAGCAGGGAGTGCTGCAGGGCAGGAGTGAGGTGTATTAGAGCTGATTAACAGTGTTACAGGGCAGGATTGAGTGCAGTCATAGAGCTGTGTGTCTCAGCACTCTCATAGCAGGGAGTGCTGCAGGGCAGGAGTGAGGCGTATTAGAGCTGATTAATGGTGTTACAGGGCAGGATTGAGTGCATTCATAGAGCTGTGTGTCTCAGCACTCTCATAGCAGGGAGTGCTGCAGGGCAGGAGTGAGGTGTATTAGAGCTGATTAACGGTGTTACAGGGCAGCATTGAGTGCATTCATAGAGCTGTGTGTCTGCTCTCTCTCATAGCAGGGAGTGCTGCAGGGCAGGAGTGAGGTGTATTAGAGCTGATTAACAGTGTTACAGGGCAGGATTGAGTGCAGTCATAGAGCTGTGTGTCTCAGCACTCTCATAGCAGGGAGTGCTGCAGGGCAGGCGTGAGATGTAGTAGAGCTGATTAACGGTGTTACAGGGCAGGATTGAGTGCATTCATAGAGCTGTGTGTCTCAGCACTCTCATAGCAGGGAGTGCTGCAGGGCAGGAGTGAGGTGTATTAGAGCTGATTAACAGTGTTACAGGGCAGGATTGAGTGCATTCATAGAGCTGTGTGTCTCAGCACTCTCATAGCAGGGAGTGCTGCAGGGCAGGAGTGAGGTGTATTAGAGCTGATTAACGGTGTTACAGGGCAGGATAGAGTGCATTCATAGAGCTGTGTGTCTCAGCACTCTCATAGCAGGGAGTGCTGCAGGGCAGGAGTGAGGTGTATTAGAGCTGATTAACGGTGTTACAGGGCAGGATTGAGTGCATTCATAGAGCTGTGTGTCTCAGCACTCTCATAGCAGGGAGTGCTGCAGGGCAGGAGTGAGGTGTATTAGAGCTGATTAGCGGTGTTACAGGGCAGGATTGAGTGCATTCATAGAGCTGTGTGTCTCAGCACTCTCATAGCAGGGAGTGCTGCAGGGCAGGAGTGAGGTGTATTAGAGCTGATTAGCGGTGTTACAGGGCAGGATTGAGTGCATTCATAGAGCTGTGTGTCTCAGCACTCTCATAGCAGGGAGTGCTGCAGGGCAGGAGTGAGGTGTATTAGAGCTGATTAACGGTGTTACAGGGCAGGATTGAGTGCATTCATAGAGCTGTGTGTCTCAGCACTCTCATAGCAGGGAGTGCTGCAGGGCAGGAGTGAGGTGTATTAGAGCTGATTAACGGTGTTACAGGGCAGGATTGAGTGCATTCATAGAGCTGTGTGTCTCAGCACTCTCATAGCAGGGAGTGCTGCAGGGCAGGAGTGAGGTGTATTAGAGCTGATTAGCGGTGTTACAGGGCAGGATTGAGTGCATTCATAGAGCTGTGTGTCTCAGCACTCTCATAGCAGGGAGTGCTGCAGGGCAGGAGTGAGGTGTATTAGAGCTGATTAGCGGTGTTACAGGGCAGGATTGAGTGCATTCATAGAGCTGTGTGTCTCAGCACTCTCATAGCAGGGAGTGCTGCAGGGCAGGAGTGAGGTGTATTAGAGCTGATTAGCGGTGTTACAGGGCAGGATTGAGTGCATTCATAGAGCTGTGTGTCTCAGCACTCTCATAGCAGGGAGTGCTGCAGGGCAGGAGTGAGGTGTATTAGAGCTGATTAGCGGTGTTACAGGGCAGGATTGAGTGCATTCATAGAGCTGTGTGTCTCAGCACTCTCATAGCAGGGAGTGCTGCAGGGCAGGAGTGAGGCGTATTAGAGCTGATTAGCGGTGTTACAGGGCAGGATTGAGTGCATTCATAGAGCTGTGTGTCTCAGCACTCTCATAGCAGGGAGTGCTGCAGGGCAGGAGTGAGGCGTATTAGAGCTGATTAGCGGTGTTACAGGGCAGGATTGAGTGCATTCATAGAGCTGTGTGTCTCAGCACTCTCATAGCAGGGAGTGCTGCAGGGCAGGAGTGAGGCGTATTAGAGCTGATTAGCGGTGTTACAGGGCAGGATTGAGTGCATTCATAGAGCTGTGTGTCTCAGCACTCTCATAGCAGGGAGTGCTGCAGGGCAGGAGTGAGGCGTATTAGAGCTGATTAACGGTGTTACAGGGCAGGATTGAGTGCATTCATAGAGCTGTGTGTCTCAGCACTCTCATAGCAGGGAGTGCTGCAGGGCAGGAGTGAGGCGTATTAGAGCTGATTAACGGTGTTACAGGGCAGGATTGAGTGCATTCATAGAGCTGTGTGTCTCAGCACTCTCATAGCAGGGAGTGCTGCAGGGCAGGAGTGAGGTGTATTAGAGCTGATTAACGGTGTTACAGGGCAGGATTGAGTGCATTCATAGAGCTGTGTGTCTCAGCACTCTCATAGCAGGGAGTGCTGCAGGGCAGGAGTGAGGTGTATTAGAGCTGATTAACGGTGTTACAGGGCAGGATTGAGTGCATTCATAGAGCTGTGTGTCTCAGCACTCTCATAGCAGGGAGTGCTGCAGGGCAGGAGTGAGGTGTATTAGAGCTGATTAACGGTGTTACAGGGCAGGATTGAGTGCATTCATAGAGCTGTGTGTCTCAGCACTCTCATAGCAGGGAGTGCTGCAGGGCAGGAGTGAGGTGTATTAGAGCTGATTAACGGTGTTACAGGGCAGGATTGAGTGCATTCATAGAGCTGTGTGTCTCAGCACTTTCATAGCAGGGAGTGCTGCAGGGCAGGAG
Organism: Rhinatrema bivittatum; assembly: GCF_901001135.1. Classification (NCBI taxonomy): domain Eukaryota; kingdom Metazoa; phylum Chordata; class Amphibia; order Gymnophiona; family Rhinatrematidae; genus Rhinatrema; species Rhinatrema bivittatum. The sequence goes on from NC_042620.1 coordinate 9,603,446, forward strand.
TGAGGTGTATTAGAGCTGATTAGCAGTGTTACAGGGCAGGATTGAGTGCATTCATAGAGCTGTGTGTCTGCTCTCTCTTATAGCAGGGAGTGCTGCAGGGCAGGAGTGAGGCGTATTAGAGCTGATTAACAGTGTTACAGGGCAGGATTGAGTGCATTCATAGAGCTGTGTGTCTCAGCACTCTCATAGCAGGGAGTGCTGCAGGGCAGGAGTGAGGTGTATTAGAGCTGATTAGCGGTGTTACAGGGCAGGATTGAGTGCATTCATAGAGCTGTGTGTCTCAGCACTCTCATAGCAGGGAGTGCTGCAGGGCAGGAGTGAGGTGTATTAGAGCTGATTAGCGGTGTTACAGGGCAGGATTGAGTGCATTCATAGAGCTGTGTGTCTCAGCACTCTCATAGCAGGGAGTGCTGCAGGGCAGGAGTGAGGCGTATTAGAGCTGATTAACAGTGTTACAGGGCAGAATTGAGTGCATTCATAGAGCTGTGTGTCTCAGCACTCTCATAGCAGGGAGTGCTGCAGGGCAGGAGTGAGGTGTATTAGAGCTGATTAACAGTGTTACAGGGCAGGATTGAGTGCATTCATAGAGCTGTGTGTCTCAGCACTCTCATAGCAGGGAGTGCTGCAGGGCAGGAGTGAGGTGTATTAGAGCTGATTAACGGTGTTACAGGGCAGGATTGAGTGCATTCATAGAGCTGTGTGTCTGTTCTCTCTCATAGCAGGGAGTGCTGCAGGGCAGGAGTGAGGTGTATTAGAGCTGATTAACAGTGTTACAGGGCAGGATTGAGTGCATTCATAGAGCTGTGTGTCTGCTCTCTCTCATAGCAGGGAGTGCTGCAGGGCAGGAGTGAGGTGTATTAGAGCTGATTAGCGGTGTTACAGGGCAGGATTGAGTGCATTCATAGAGCTGTGTGTCTCAGCACTCTCATAGCAGGGAGTGCTGCAGGGCAGGAGTGAGGTGTATTAGAGCTGATTAGCGGTGTTACAGGGCAGGATTGAGTGCATTCATAGAGCTGTGTGTCTCAGCACTCTTATAGCAGGGAGTGCTGCAGGGCAGGAGTGAGGTGTATTAGAGCTGATTAACGGTGTTACAGGGCAGGATTGAGTGCATTCATAGAGCTGTGTGTCTGCTCTCTCTCATAGCAGGGAGTGCTGCAGGGCAGGAGTGAGGTGTATTAGAGCTGATTAACGGTGTTACAGGGCAGCATTGAGTGCATTCATAGAGCTGTGTGTCTCAGCACTCTCATAGCAGGGAGTGCTGCAGGGCAGGAGTGAGGTGTATTAGAGCTGATTAGCGGTGTTACAGGGCAGGATTGAGTGCATTCATAGAGCTGTGTGTCTCAGCACTCTCATAGCAGGGAGTGCTGCAGGGCAGGAGTGAGGTGTATTAGAGCTGATTAACAGTGTTACAGGGCAGGATTGAGTGCATTCATAGAGCTGTGTGTCTGCTCTCTCTCATAGCAGGGAGTGCTGCAGGGCAGGAGTGAGGAGTATTAGAGCTGATTAGCGGTGTTACAGGGCAGGATTGAGTGCATTCATAGAGCTGTGTGTCTCAGCACTCTCATAGCAGGGAGTGCTGCAGGGCAGGAGTGAGGTGTATTAGAGCTGATTAGCGGTGTTACAGGGCAGGATTGAGTGCATTCATAGAGCTGTGTGTCTGCTCTCCCTCATAGCAGGGAGTGCTGCAGGGCAGGAGTGAGGTGTATTAGAGCTGATTAACAGTGTTACAGGGCAGGATTGAGTGCATTCATAGAGCTGTGTGTCTGCTCTCTCTCATAGCAGGGAGTGCTGCAGGGCAGGAGTGAGGCGTATTAGAGTTGATTAACGGTGTTACAGGGCAGGATTGAGTGCATTCATAGAGCTGTGTGTCTGCTCTCTCTCATAGCAGGGAGTGCTGCAGGGCAGGAGTGAGGCGTATTAGAGCTGATTAACAGTGTTACAGGGCAGGATTGAGTGCATTCATAGAGCTGTGTCTCAGCACTCTCATAGCAGGGAGTGCTGCAGGGCAGGAGTGAGGTGTATTAGAGCTGATTAGCGGTGTTACAGGGCAGGATTGAGTGCATTCATAGAGCTGTGTGTCTCAGCACTCTCATAGCAGGGAGTGCTGCAGGGCAGGAGTGAGGCGTATTAGAGCTGATTAACAGTGTTACAGGGCAGGATTGAGTGCATTCATAGAGCTGTGTGTCTCAGCACTCTCATAGCAGGGAGTGCTGCAGGGCAGGAGTGAGGTGTATTAGAGCTGATTAACAGTGTTACAGGGCAGGATTGAGTGCAGTCATAGAGCTGTGTGTCTCAGCACTCTCATAGCAGGGAGTGCTGCAGGGCAGGAGTGAGGCGTATTAGAGCTGATTAGCGGTGTTACAGGGCAGGATTGAGTGCATTCATAGAGCTGTGTGTCTCACCACTCTCATAGCAGGGAGTGCTGCAGGGCAGGAGTGAGGTGTATTAGAGCTGAGTAACGGTGTTACAGGGCAGGATTGAGTGCATTCATAGAGCTGTGTGTCTCAGCACTCTCATAGCAGGGAGTGCTGCAGGGCAGGAGTGAGGTGTATTAGAGCTGATTAATGGTGTTACAGGGCAGGATTGAGTGCATTCATAGAGCTGTGTGTCTGCTCTCTCTCATAGCAGGGAGTGCTGCAGGGCAGGAGTGAGGTGTATTAGAGCTGATTAACAGTGTTACAGGGCAGGATTGAGTGCATTCATAGAGCTGTGTGTCTCAGCACTCTCATAGCAGGGAGTGGTGCAGGGCAGGAGTGAGTGCATTCATAGAGCTGTGTGTCTCAGCACTTTCATAGCAGGGAGTGCTGCAGGGCAGGAGTGAGGTGTATTAGAGCTGATTAACGGTGTTACAGGGCAGGATTGAGTGCATTCATAGAGCTGTGTGTCTCAGCACTCTCATAGCAGGGAGTGCTGCAGGGCAGGAGTGAGGTGTATTAGAGCTGATTAACGGTGTTACAGGGCAGGATTGAGTGCATTCATAGAGCTGTGTGTCTGTTCTCTCTCATAGCAGGGAGTGCTGCAGGGCAGGAGTGAGGTGTATTAGAGCTGATTAACAGTGTTACAGGGCAGGATTGAGTGCATTCATAGAGCTGTGTGTCTGCTCGCTCTCATAGCAGGGAGTGCTGCAGGGCAGGAGTGAGGTGTATTAGAGCTGATTAGCGGTGTTACAGGGCAGGATTGAGTGCATTCATAGAGCTGTGTGTCTCAGCACTCTCATAGCAGGGAGTGCTGCAGGGCAGGAGTGAGGTGTATTAGAGCTGATTAACGGTGTTTACAGGGCAGGATTGAGTGCATTCATAGAGCTGTGTGTCTGCTCTCTCTCATAGCAGGGAGTGCTGCAGGGCAGGAGTGAGGTGTATTAGAGCTGATTAGCGGTGTTACAGGGCAGGATTGAGTGCATTCATAGAGCTGTGTGTCTCAGCACTCTCATAGCAGGGAGTGCTGCAGGGCAGGAGTGAGGTGTATTAGAGCTGATTAGCGGTGTTACAGGGCAGGATTGAGTGCATTCATAGAGCTGTGTGTCTGCTCTCCCTCATAGCAGGGAGTGCTGCAGGGCAGGAGTGAGGTGTATTAGAGCTGATTAACAGTGTTACAGGGCAGGATTGAGTGCATTCATAGAGCTGTGTGTCTGCTCTCTCTCATAGCAGGGAGTGCTGCAGGGCAGGAGTGAGGCGTATTAGAGTTGATTAACAGTGTTACAGGGCAGGATTGAGTGCATTCATAGAGCTGTGTGTCTGCTCTCTCTCATAGCAGGGAGTGCCGTAGGGCAGGAGTGAGGTGTATTAGAGCTGATGAACGGTGTTACAGGGCAGGATTGAGTGCATTCATAGAGCTGTGTGTCTGCTCTCTCTCATAGCAGGGAGTGCTGCAGGGCAGGAGTGAGGTGTATTAGAGCTGATTAACGGTGTTACAGGGCAGGATAGAGTGCATTCATAGAGCTGTGTGTCTCAGCACTCTCATAGCAGGGAGTGCTGCAGGGCAGGAGTGAGGCGTATTAGAGCTGATTAGCGGTGTTACAGGGCAGGATTGAGTGCATTCATAGAGCTGTGTGTCTGCTCTCTCTCATAGCAGGGAGTGCTGCAGGGCAGGAGTGAGGTGTATTAGAGCTGATTAACAGTGTTACAGGGCAGGATTGAGTGCATTCATAGAGCTGTGTGTCTGCTCTCTCTCATAGCAGGGAGTGCTGCAGGGCAGGAGTGAGGCGTATTAGAGTTGATTAACAGTGTTACAGGGCAGGATTGAGTGCATTCATAGAGCTGTGTGTCTCAGCACTCTCATAGCAGGGAGTGCTGCAGGGCAGGAGTGAGGCGTATTAGAGTTGATTAACAGTGTTACAGGGCAGGATTGAGTGCATTCATAGAGCTGTGTGTCTGCTCTCTCTCATAGCAGGGAGTGCCGCAGGGCAGGAGTGAGGTGTATTAGAGCTGATTAACGGTGTTACAGGGCAGGATTGAGTGCATTCATAGAGCTGTGTGTCTGCTCTCTCTCATAGCAGGGAGTGCTGCAGGGCAGGAGTGAGGCGTATTAGAGCTGATTAACGGTGTTACAGGGCAGGATAGAGTGCATTCATAGAGCTGTGTGTCTCAGCACTCTCATAGCAGGGAGTGCTGCAGGGCAGGAGTGAGGCGTATTAGAGCTGATTAGCGGTGTTACAGGGCAGGATTGAGTGCAGTCATAGAGCTGTGTGTCTCAGCACTCTCATAGCAGGGAGTGCTGCAGGGCAGGAGTGAGGCGTATTAGAGCTGATTAGCGGTGTTACAGGGCAGGATTGAGTGCATTCATAGAGCTGTGTGTCTCACCACTCTCATAGCAGGGAGTGCTGCAGGGCAGGAGTGAGGCGTATTAGAGCTGATTAACGGTGTTACAGGGCAGGATTGAGTGCATTCATAGAGCTGTGTGTCTCAGCACTCTCATAGCAGGGAGTGCTGCAGGGCAGGAGTGAGGCGTATTAGAGTTGATTAACGGTTTTACAGGGCAGGATTGAGTGCATTCATAGAGCTGTGTGTCTGCTCTCTCTCATAGCAGGGAGTGTTGCAGGGCAGGAGTGAGGTGCATTGGTAGGGCTGGGTGTGTGTGGGTGGGTGCTGGTATCTCGGTACTGGAATAGCAGGGAGAGCTGCAGGGCAGAAATGAGGTGCATTGGTAGGGCTGGGTGTGTGTGGGTGGGTGGTGGTATCTCGGTACTGGAATATCAGGGAGTGTTGCAGGGCAGGAGTGAGGTGCATTGGTAGGATTGGGTGTGTGGCTGGGTGGTGGTATCTCGGTACTGGAATATCAGGGAGAGCTGCAGGGCAGGAGTGAGGTGCATTCGTAGGATTGGGTGGGTGCTGGTATCTCAGTACTGGAATATCAGGGAGAGCTGCAGGGCAGGAATGAGGTGCATTGGCAGAGCTGTGTATGAGGGTCTCAGTACTGGAATAGCAGGGAGAGCTGTGGGGCATGAGTGAGGTGCATTGGTGGAGCTGTGTGGGAGGGTCTCAGTACTGGAATAGCAGGGAGCGCTGCAGGGCAGGAGTGAGGTGCATTGGTGGAGCTGTGTGTGAGGGTCTCAGTACTGGAATAGCAGGGGGTGCTGCAGGGCAGAGCTGTGTGTGAGGGTCTTAGTACTGGAATAGCAGGGGGTGCTGCAGGGCAGAGCTGTGTGTGAGGGTCTCAGTACTGGAATAGCAGGAGGTGCTGCAGGGCAGAGCTGTGTGTGAGGGTCTCAGTACTGAAATAGCAGGAGGTGCTGCAGGGCAGAGCTGTGTGTGAGGGTCTCAGTACTGGAATAGCAGGGGGTGCTGCAGGGCAGAGCTGTGTGTGAGGGTCTTAGTACTGGAATAGCAGGAGGTGCTGCAGGGCAGAGCTGTGTGTGAGGGTCTCAGTACTGGAATAGCAGGAGGTGCTGCAGGGCAGAGCTGTGTGTGAGGGTCTCAGTACTGGAATAGCAGGAGGTGCTGCAGGGCAGAGCTGTGTGTGAGGGTCTCAGTACTGGAATAGCAGGAGGTTGCTGCAGGGCAGAGCTGTGTGTGAGGGTCTCAGTACTGGAATAGCAGGGGGTGCTGCAGGGCAGAGCTGTGTGTGAGGGTCTCAGTACTGGAATAGCAGGAGGCGCTGCAGGGCAGAGCTGTGTGTGAGGGTCTCAGTACTGGAATAGCAGGAGGTGCTGCAGGGCAAAGCTGTGTGTGAGGGTCTCAGTACTGGAATAGCAGGAGGTGCTGCAGGGCAGAGCTGTGTGTGAGGGTCTCAGTACTGGAATAGCAGAGGGTGCTTCAGGGGGCAGAGCTGTGTGTGAGGGTCTCAGTACTGAAATAGCAGGAGGTGCTGCAGGGCAGAGCTGTGTGTGAGGGTCTCAGTACTGGAATAGCAGAGGGTGCTGCAGGGGGCAGAGCTGTGTGTGAGGGTCTCAGTACTGGAATAGCAGGAGGTGCTGCAGGGCAGAGCTGTGTGTGAGGGTCTCAGTACTGGAATAGCAGAGGGTGCTGCAGGGGGCAGAGCTGTGTGTGAGGGTCTCAGTACTGGGATAGCAGGAGGTGCTGTAGGGCAGAGCTGTGTGTGAGGGTCTCAGTACTGGGATAGCAGGAGGTGCTGCAGGGCAGAGCTGTGTGTGAGGGTCTCAGTACTGGAATAGCAGGAGGGGCAGAGCTGTGTGTGAGGGTCTCAGTACTGGAATAGCAGGAGGTGCTGCAGGGCAGAGCTGTGTGTGAGGGTCTCAGTACTGGAATAGCAGGAGGTGCTGCAGGGCAGAGCTGTGTGTGAGGGTCTCAGTACTGGAATAGCAGGAGGTGCTGCAGGGCAGAGCTGTGTGTGAGGGTCTCAGTACTGGAATAGCAGGGGTCGCTGCAGGGCAGAGCTGTGTGTGAGGGTCTCAAGACTGGAATAGCAGGAGGTGCTGCAGGGCAGAGCTGTGTGTGAGGGTCTCAGTACTGGAATAGCAGGAGGTGCTGCAGGGCAGAGCTGTGTGTGAGGGTCTCAGTGCTGGAATAGCAGGAGGTGCTGCAGGGGGCAGAGCTGTGTGTGAGGGTCTCAGTACTGGAATAGCAGGGGGTGCTGCAGGGCAGAGCTGTGTGTGTGAGGGTCTCAGTACTGGAATAGCAGGAGGTGCTGCAGGGCAGAGCTGTGTGTGTGAGGGTCTCAGTACTGGAATAGCAGGAGGTGCTGCAGGGCAGAGCTGTGTGTGAGGGTCTCAGTACTGGAATAGCAGGGGGTGCTGCAGGGCAGAGCTGTGTGTGAGGGTCTCAGTACTGGAATAGCAGGAGGTGCTGCAGGGCAGAGCTGTGTGTGAGGGTCTCAGTACTGGAATAGCAGGAGGTGCTGCAGGGGGCAGAGCTGTGTGTGTGAGGGTCTCAGTACTGGAATAGCAGGAGGTGCTGCAGGGCAGAGCTGTGTGTGAGGGTCTCAGTACTGGAATAGCAGGAGGTGCTGCAGGGGGCAGAGCTGTGTGTGTGAGGGTCTCAGTACTGGAATAGCAGGAGGTGCTGCAGGGCAGAGCTGTGTGTGAGGGTCTCAGTACTGGAATAGCAGGGGGTGCTGCAGGGCAGAGCTGTGTGTGAGGGTCTCAGTACTGGAATAGCAGGAGGTGCTGCAGGGCAGAGCTGTGTGTGAGGGTCTCACTACTGGAATAGCAGGGGTCGCTGCAGGCCGGGTGCCCTGACTTCCTGAGGTTGCCATGTGATTGTTGCTGTGTTCCCGGATGTGTAATTTTGCCTGTGCGTGTGGAGGTAGTGACCGAAGCCTTGCGTTTGCCTTTGTTGAGGTTGGAGCGGAGGATTCCCGGGCTCCCCCACCCCCATTTTCTCAGTGTGTCTGTCAGTCTGTCAGCACTTCATGTCTCTCTGTCACAGCCAAAGAAGTTTTCTTTCTAATTATGCTTTAATTGAAAACGTGTATTTTGTTCTTTTTCCTCCTCCTCCTCCTTGCTTTTTAGTTCCAGTGGTGGAAAGCGATTAAAGTGAGGTTTCTTGTTTTTTCTTTTCAGTCTTTGCAGGATTATTTTTGAAAGGCCTGGATCCGTTGCATGCCGGCATTCCTTGCAAAACCCCAGGCTGGGCCTTCAGTACGGCAGCCCCTTTTAAAGTGCTTCCAGCATTACACGTTTGAGGGCACGGGCCGTCTGTACCAGTTGCTGGTAATTATAGAGGGCTCTTTCCCCTCGCTTATGTTACTCAAAGGATTTCTGTGTGCTTTAGCAGGGTTTTGCCTCGGACTGAATGAGGCCTTATTCAGAGTTTTCCTACAGCTCCTTTGCCGACAGTTGTTCTCCCAGCAATGGCAGCCGTGCACCGCTGAGCAGTCCCAAAGCCTCTGCGGCTGGAAAAGGCCATTTCTCAGGATGCACGGGCTCCCTCTCCCACGCACGTGTGTCTTTGCAGGAGTGCACACAGAGCCGGGCACGTACAGCAAGCTGAACTCTCTTCTGAACAGATCCGGTTAAGTCTCAAGTTATTCGGCCAACCATAGCTGATTAACTTTACACATGGCCAGCGCTATTCAAAAAGGATATCCGGTTATGTGTAACCTTATCCAGATATGGTTAGTCGGATGAATATTCAGCGGGAGCTCTATCCTGCTGCATATATGGGACAAGTTCTCCGGCTACCTGTAGCTTAAATAAGTTGTCCACTAAACTAAACTACTGAATATGGGCCCCACAAAGGCTAAGGGACTACTCCGTGAGGTTAAGCACATTCAAAACAAATAGGAGAAAATTGTTTCTCACTAAACTCTGGAATTCATTGCTGGAGGATGCAGGTAAGGCAGTTAGCTGAGCTGGGTTTAAAAAAGGTTTGGACCTGTTCTCGGAGGAAGAGTCCATAAACTGTTTATTAGCCAAGTATTCTTAGGGAATGGCTGCTGCTTGTCACTGCGTGATAGCGTTTACTGTTTGGGATCTTGCCAAGTTCTTGTGGCCTGGTTTTGGCCTCTGTTGGAAACAGGATGCTGGGCTTGATGGAGCCTCAGTCTGACCCCCAGTATGGCACGCTTATGTATTTGGAAGTATATGTATAAATGCTGAAACGCCTTCTGCCAGTATTGCTTGCATACTTATGTGACCAGGTCTCTATGCGTGATTGACATTAACCTCTACCAGGATTAGCCTTTACCCATTGGAAATAGGACTGCTTGTTCTTTCTTCCTTCAGGAACTACAGGTTGCAAGCTACATGCTCTCAGGCATTTTCCTATGCGACCCCCATTTTTTGGAATCCTATACCTACAGAACTATGAAGGGGACGTAACATTAAGGTGTTTAGGAAGACATTAAAGGCATTTTATGTAACTGTTCTATGATGTATTTTATTTTTTCATGTTTTATTTTGTATGTATTTGGATTTTATGAGTGTTTTATTGTAACCCATGCTGAACATGCAGTAGGGGTTGCATAGGAAGGTTTGTGTCTTCAAGCTTTGATGATGCCATCAGTGACATCTGGAGGATGTAACGGATGAGTCCTGCAGTGAGAGCTTGTGCTTCTTGCTCAGGGAGCAGAATCCAGTAGTTTTCCCATAGAGAGGGAGTCCTCATCTACTCTCCTAGATGTTAGGATTTTGCCTGCTATGCAGCCTCATCCTACCCTATTGACTCCTACGATGATGCCTCCTCACCAGAAGAGGCTCTAATGAGCTCTGCTTCCAGCCATCGGAGCCATCTCCTCGCAGCTGGCCTGACTAACCCTGTGGTACAGCCTCCTAGCCTCCAGGAGCCCTCAGTGAGTCTAGCCACCTGCCTTGCCAAGCTCCTCCTCTCTACCTGCACCACACCCAAGCTCCAGCCCTATTTAACCCTTCCTTCTCAGAACCTCCTTGGTCTTCTCATGCCCTCACTCTTGGCTCCATGACCTGGCACCTTTTTCTTGTCTTGCCTTGCCTTGTGGCCTTTGGACATACCTTGCCTTCTATTCTGCCTTGCATCTTGCTTTAAGGCTTCAGGCCCGGTCTGTCTTATACCCTGTAGCTGGTGTTTTTAGGCCCCTTGCTTTATTGCCTTCGGGCTTCTACGTTCTCTTGTCTAGTTTGCCTTATTTAGTCCTGTCCTTGTCTGTGTTTGTAGCTGCCCAGTCCAGCCCTTGTATTCTTTCCTTGCTTAGCCCTTGTCTGTACTTGAGTTCTGTCCCTGCCTTGCCTTTCCTCAGTCAGTTCCAGGTCCTGCCCAGTATCTTGCTTTCCAAGCCTTACCAGCCGGGTCCAGCCTTGTTCCAGTCCAGCCTGCCTTGTCTAATTTGGTTTACGGACTCACTATCATGTACTGCCAGCACAACGACTTAGTGGCTCCCAGAATCCGAGGGGTGTGGCCCTTGTCTTGTCCAGACTCCTACCTTGCAGTCCCGTGCCCGCTCTCTGGGTGGGTTTCCCTGAGATTAGGCCTGAGGATCGTGGGGACTCACATAAAGCAGTTCAGAGCTATTGGAATCCTCATTCTGTATCTCAGCTTCCTGAAGAGCGTAAGTGAATCATTTACTCTTACAAATTACTGTTAACTTTAAGGAGATTGCATTACTGCCATATCTTTATTTTGCCGCCTGTCGGTGAACTTTGCTGTTGACGCTTTGGTTTGATTTTTGCGCAAGAAATCCTATTTTTCATGTTTAAATACATTTTGGCAAGTGGGAGCCCCCAATCCAGTTTGGACTTTCAGGGTTTGGGTTCACCTGAGGAGGAGGTTACCAGGCTTTTGGTGTTGGAAGAAGAATCCACACACTTCGGTGGTTAACTGTTCAGCCACAGAGAGGAACATCTCTTTGTCCAGTAAAGGGATCCCCACAATAACTTTCCAAGAATTCAGAGCCAGAGGATGTTTTAGTTACATATCATATACCTCAAGTACGGGTTACACTTAGCATTTATAAAGTGCTTTTCCAAAGTGACGTACATCATAAGAAAAACCACAAAGATAACCTTAATAAATGAAAACACACTAAATATCTTAAAATCCCACCCATCTAACAAAATAAGGATAAATAAGAGAACAATTGTCATACTTATAAAGAAGACTCAAAGCTTCCCCAAATTCGTTCCTCTCAGCAGGCTCGGGTAAAATCCTACTTCAGTAGACTCTAAAACTCCTCTGATAAAATCAACAGGTAAATCTCTGTTGATGGTGCATCCTAAGTAAGTACTCAGGCTAGAGGTGCATCTCGCTGGGCAGGCAGCTGTGTTCCTAGTCTCGGGGGTGCAAGCAAAGCTTCTCATGACAAGGTCTGAAAGATAATCAGGCCCAACTTATTCCTGGCCCAACATAAAGGCTCTAACTCGGGAGCATTGTGATCTGATAATACCCGGACTGCTGAATTTTGGACTAAGTAAATCATTGTACAAGTCATTACAATAATCAAGCCTTGATTAATGCTTAGTTTTTGGGAACTTGCCAGGTTCTTATGGCCTGGATTGGCCACTGTTGGAGTCAGGATGCTGGGCTTGATGGACCCTTGGTCTGACCCAGTATGGCAGGTTCTTATGTTCTTATGACTATCAAAGCTAAATCAGATGTAGTCCTGGAGCGGTTGCAACGGTCTAATCACTTATAATTGCCCAAAGGCTGTCCTGGAAACCAAATTAATCTGTGCATGTATAGACCGCCTAAAATCTAAATGGACACGTAGATTCTGTGCTTTCTGGCTAACTGGAAGTATAGCACATTCCATAGGGGCCAATGTAATAAGCTGCACTGGGCCTATCGCTAGTTTTTACTCCAGTTTTAGCATGGCTTTTTGGCACTAACCTTACTCAGGCATTTAATATGGCTTTAGTGCAGAAAAAACCTGCACTAAGAAACCCATGGTGTGCTTAGTGTGAGTGCATGCAAATCGCATGTAAGCAAAAGTATTGCTATTACAGGGCAATGCAGACAAGCACGCTGGCAGGGAGACATTTTAGTGTGTCTTTCAATGCCAGGGTCAGCGCAGGAGTAAAACTTAAGTCACTTTTCTGGTGGCCATTTTAGTCTATTGTGGTGTTGTGTATACATGGATTACATATGGATTTGGTACATTTTGTGGGTGAGCTAAAGTATTAGAGTGGCACAAGCTTTAGCATAAAGGAGAAAAGAGGGTTTGAGAAGAATAGGCTGACCTGGTTCAAGCCATTCACAGACAGGCATGCAGGCAGCGGATGTTTTCCTGAGTACAAGACTGCTGGGGTTACTGGAGAGTCTATACATCCAAACCACAGATGTCTGGAAGGATAGCCATTGGGAGTCCGGCGGAGGCATAAAAATAAAAGTGGACAATGCCAAAGAGTCCAGCTCTGACACCGTCATCAGCTGTACATCGCAGGGGAGGTGTGCCCAGGAAACCTGATGGAGAGCTGTGTGCCAGCAACTGTCATAGAAGAAAATTGAGAGAAAGTCATTGGTGGTCCAGCGTGAGGTCAGGAAGAGGAGATTCATTGATGGTTCAGTGCAGTGGGAATTTTCCTCTTGGATATTTATTTATTATTTATTTGGCATTTTTATATACCGATATTCATGTAACAAGTTACAAATCACCTCGGTTTACATTCTAACAAAACCTCTGCACAAGGATGCATTACATTGAACAGGGAGATCAAGACTTGGAACTAACAAAATGGGGATAACAATTAGATAACTGGGTTAGAGTATTACAGCTGAAGAACATTGATGGTATGTCAGTCCTCAGAAGCGGCTTGCAGGCGATGTGGTTCAACTAACAATGCTGCCTGACATGAACCCGACAGGTCATCCAAGTTGGGCAAAGGCTTCGCAAAACAACCATGTCTTTAATCTTTTCTTAAAGGTGTAAGGGCATTGTTCTAGTCTGGCCTCCATCCATGGCTCCCATCTCGAGCTCTGTGAGGGCGGGTTGCTGTGTTCCGTGATTTCAGACTTAGACAATGAGCTCACCTCCTGGGGGAACTCAAGCCCAATTGCACGGGTAAGGGTCTTGTTCATATCTCGTATAAATGAGTCAAGGCTTTGTGGGACACTTCCATTGTCTTGGGATGAAGCTCTAACTCGATCCACCAGCACATTGACTGCGGCAGCGCTCTCCCTCGCAGCTGTTGCGTTTCCTTGCTCGTGCTTTCCATCTCAGTGTGTGTAGCTGCCCATTCCACCCTCACACTTTTCTTGAGTTCCTTGCCTCACAATTAGTGCATCAGTGCCAGACAGTGGTGTCTCTGTTGGTGGGCCACTGCCGAGATCTGGAACACTGACGCTGCCCATGCTCGTGCCAGGTGTTGGTGGTACATCCTAGATGTCTGTCTTGGATGTGTCTGGTTATACGATGTGGAGCTCAGCCATCTCACAGTATCGGGTGCCAGTGTCTTGCTTGGAAGCTGCAGATTGTTGGTAGGTTGTTCTGCTGTTCCCATGGGAGGTGGATCCTGAAGCTGTATCCCCTGAGATGCTGGCTGGTTCCCTTCGGCTGTGCCCATTCTGTCCATTGGCTGATGATCCCCTGGAATAAAAAACAAAAAGACATATCGGAGCCCAGTATTGAGAAACTATTATATCCCCCCCCCCCCCCCCAGCCAGCCTTCTTCACCCCAGAGATACATTCCCCGCTGTACTCACCTACTCTTTCCACAGCATCCGTATCAGTGCTGCCAATATGGACCCCGCTGAAAAGCCCCCCAGACCAGGTCCTCCACCGGTGTCAATTGCACATCTCATGGTGCGCCGCCTCCTGTCCGGCACTTGGGCATCTCAGTCAGTGCCAGCTGCCCGGGTGTCTCACTAGTGATGCTTCAGCTGATCCACTCTCCTGGTCATCACTGACAGGCTGCTGACATCCTTGGCGATGCCCTCCCAGATCGTCCTCTTGTTCTTTGTGGATATCTTAGTTACTGTTCCATGTAAAGGCCCTTTTGCCTATCAGTTCTAAGTTAACTGTAAACCGATACGATGTGCAAACGGTTATCGGTATATAAAAAAATGTTAAATAAATAAAATAAATAAATCTTCTTGCAGAACCATCGCACCAGAAGGTCCTGCTTTTATTCTGTGAATAGCACATTGCATTGATGTTGCTTCTCCTCCAGCTGTTAGCTACAGGCTCCCTCCTGCTCATTGCTTCCAGTTGATGATTATGGGGGTCCCTACCTCCTTGAGCACTACTCCCCTCTCCCCTGATCTGACCCCTTCACCCGCCTTCTTCCCTCCTCTAACTGTACCCTCTACCTCACGCATGCCACTGTCCTCCCACACCATTGACTCATGCACCACACTCCTCCTATCCTCTCTGTCATCACTCACCCGCCTGTCACACTCATCTGTTCCCCAACTCACTCCCCTCTGTTACGCTCTACTCCCTCCACAACCATGAACATCCACTCCACTTTTTCAGGAACCTAAACACAAAAGTGGTCAAAAAGACAGATAGTCACAAAACAAAATATCTGATGCACTCTAAAGATTCACTCAAGAACCCAGGCAAAAGGATGGGAAACAGCAAGAGAAAACCACGCAGCGCAAAAGACACCTCTCAGCAATCGCAACTGAACAACCACCAACTCCTAATCCAGAGGTCGCCTAACATCACCCAGCACAGACAAAATGGCCCTGGAAGGGACCACCTTTTATTTCCCTGAAAGGCGGCGTGTCCAAAAAAACAGATGGACGTCTGTGCACCACCAATCACACCACAGGCCTGCCTAGGTCACTCCTATCAACCAATAGAGAACACTGCAGCATTTTTCAAACTAGCGCCATTTTTTTACTGCTAGTTTTATTGTGGTTTTTTGCATGTCAGTTTTGACCCTGGTTTGGCCCACATTTTGGGCTTACCCCAGATTTGTATCTCTGGTTTGATTTGCATACCATTAGTTTACTGCATTGAGTGGGGCCTCATGGTTTTAATGTGCACACTGAAACATTGGTCCTAAAATGTTGTGTGGGTTTTATTACATCGATCTCATAGGTAGTGGAAATATGGGAAATGGCATATACATTTGGGAACTAGAAATAAGAGCACTGCTGCACTGTTAGACATCCAGCTCCTGACAGCACTAACACTGAACAGAAAAGGGAGATGGGGCAGACTGAATTGGCTTTGTCATAGTCTCTGTTCTTCGGAAATCTAGCATTATACATTTCAGAAGTTATTCATATGGAGTTCTCAGCTATCTAGACCAAGACCTCAGCACCTGTTAGCAAATCTTTGCCTGGTATATAACTTAGACACACCCCCTCATCCTTTAGCCAACAGCAGAGATAAGGAAAACTAGAAAAAATTAGAACCCCCAGCAGAAGAGAAGAATACCTACTGCATGGGAAATGGTGAGGTAAAGGAGGCAGTTATAGCTAAAAGAGCATTGTCCAAAAAATGGGAAGCAGACTTAAATGATGAAACTAGTCAAGAGAATAAGCGCTGACAAGTTAGATGTAAAACATTAGTTGGACAGGCCAAGAGAGACATTGAGAAAAAACTTGCTAGTGAAGCAAAAACCAATAAGATTATTCAAAGCAAAAACCTTGTGCGACACTCATTTGGGCCACTAGATGATCAAGGGGCAAAAGGGGTGCTCAGAGAGGACAAGGAAATAGAAAAACCATTGTTTCTTTGCCTTGCTCTTTTGTACCCACACCTGAAACATTCTTTAAGGGTGGAAATTCTGAGCAACCAATACAAATATATTTGACAGTGGAGGATGAAATAGATCAGATTAACAAACTAAAGAGTAAAATAGTACCAGGACCGGATGGCATTCACTCCAGAGTTCTAAAAGAATTAAAACATGAAATTATTAACCTATCATTTAAAACAGCCACGATTCCTGAAACCCCGTGTAACCAATGTGATGCCTGTTTTTAGGAAACATCTGTTTATTGAGCACAGAAGACATCCTGGTCACATGACAGCATTACATTTATCAGCGGTTCAAACTAACTTCACATGCAAATATTTCAAATTGTAATTTTATAAATTCAATTTCATGGCCATAATGCTCTCCAGCCCATTCCCCCTCCCTCAACAACAACCCCTCATGGATGGCTTTTGTGAAATAGACAGGAGAGTTTACAATCAAGCTGCAGATTCTTGAAGTCAAAGAAGCCAGGTATGGGTTCCATACTTTCAGAAAAAGTGATTTGCCTTTTACTGCTTTTCCATGAGCAAGGGATTATGCGTTTGGATACATCACTGCTCCAGAGTGGTGGGGGGGATCCTTACTTATCCACTATAATAAAATACATCTCTTTTTCTTTATCATACAGCATGGTTTGCACACAAAACTCAAAAGATCATTCTCTACAAGCCAGTGGGTCGCTTGACCCGAGGCAGCAGGGATTCACCAGGGGAAGGTCCTGTCAGACACATCTGATTGATGTTTTTGATTGGGTGATTAGAGAATTGGATCAGGGAAGAGCACTCGATGTGATTTACTTGGAGTTTAGTAAAGCTTTTGATACGGTCCCACATAAGAGACTCGTGAACAAAATGAGAAGCTTGGGAGTGGGTACCAGGGTATTGACAGGAGACAGCATGTAATGGTATATGGAACCTACTCTGAGGAGAGAACGGTGTTAAGTGGAGTGCTCAGGGATCGGTTTTGGGACCGATTCTGTTCAATATCTTTGTGAGTGATCTGGCGGAAGGGATAGAAGGTAAAGTTTGTCTATTTGCGGACGATACTAAGATCTGAAACAGCGAGGACACGCCTGAAGGAGTAGAGAATGAAAAGTGACTTAAGAAAGCTGGAAGAGTGGTTGAAGATTTGGCAGCTGGGATTCAATGCCAAGAAGTGCAGAGTCATGGATCTGGGGTGCGGGAATCCAAAAGAGCTGGATGTGATGGGGGAGAAAGACTAATGTGCATGGACTGGGAGAGAAGCCTTGGAGTGAAAGTGTCTGGGGATCTGAAGGTGGCGAAGCGATGCGACAAGGCGTTAGCTAAAGCCAGAAGAATGCTGGGCTGTATAGAGAGAGGAATAAACAGCAGGGAAAATGAGGTGATAATCCCCTTGTACAGGTCCTTGGTGAGGCCTCACCTGGAGTAATGCGTTCAGTAATGGTGCCCGTATCTCAAAAAGGTCCAAAGAAGAGCAACAAAATTGGTGAGGGGTCAGCATTGGAAGACTTATGAGGAGAGGCTGAAGGATATGAATATGTACAGCCTGGAGGAGAGGAGGTGCAGGGGAGATAGGACCTGAATATGTACATCCTGGAGGAGAGGAGGTGCAGGGGAGATAGGATCTGAATATGTACACCCTGGAGGAGAGGAGGTGCAGGGGAGATAGGACCTGAATATGTACATCCTGGAGGAGAGGAGGTGCAGGGGAGATAGGACCTGAATATATACACCCTGGAGGAGAGGAGGAGCAGGGGAGACAGGACCTGAATATGTACACCCTGGAGGAGAGGAGGTGCAGGGGAGATAGGACCTGAATATGTACACCCTGGAGGAGAGGAGGTGCAGGGGAGATAGGACCTGAATATGTACATCCTGGAGGAGAGGAGGTGCAGGGGAGATAGGACCTGAATATGTACACCCTGGAGGAGAGGAGGAGCAGGGGAGACAGGACCTGAATATGTACACCCTGGAGGAGAGGAGGTGCAGGGGAGATAGGACCTGAATATGTACACCCTGGAGGAGAGGAGGTGCAGGGGAGATAGGACCTGAATATGTACATCCTGGAGGAGAGGAGGTGCAGGGGAGATAGGACCTGAATATGTACACCCTGGAGGAGAGGAGGTGCAGGGGAGATAGGACCTGAATATGTACATCCTGGAGGAGAGGAGGTGCAGGGGAGATAGGACCTGAATATGTACACCCTGGAGGAGAGGTGGTGCAGGGGAGACAGGACCTGAATATGTACACCCTGGAGGAGAGGAGGTGCAGGGGAGATAGGACCTGAATATGTACATCCTGGAGGAGAGGAGGTGCAGGGGAGATAGGACCTGAATATGTACATCCTGGAGGAGAGGAGGTGCAGGGGAGATAGGACCTGAATATGTACACCCTGGAGGAGAGGAGGTGCAGGGGAGACAGGACCTGAATATGTACACCCTGGAGGAGAGGAGGTGCAGGGGAGACAGGACCTGAATATGTACCCTCTGGAGGAGAGGAGGTGCAGGGGAGATCTGATACAGACCTTCAGATACCTGAAAGATTTTAATTTAATTTATTTAAGAACTTTTCTCTACCGGTATTCGTGGGTACATCATATCGGTTTTCAGATAACTTAACGTATTACAGAGAACAAGGGTGGGGGAAACAAGGGAATGTAAGAGGAACCAAAGAACAAGGGGGGTGAGGAGGGGTAAAATGGAATAATAGGAGAAGCTAATATGAACAAGGAAGGTAACACGGGAAAAAGGGTACTAAAATACCCAAGGGAAGAGGATTCAGACAAAACGTGGCGTAACTAATAAATAACGGCTAGATGGTCCAGGGGTAGCAAGGCATAGGAAATACTGAAAAATGGGGCAAAAATATACTGAGATACAAGACGTAAAATATACTGAAATACAGGGGGAATAAAGCACAGGACTGAAAATGGATAATGTAAAATAAGGTGAATCTGGTAAAAAAGGCAAAAGATAAACTGAGAGAGAATTTCCAGGACTAAAACTGGATGATATAAGATGAATACAGTAAACTATATAAAATCTGATGAATACAGTGAAATAATGGGAAGCACAATCATCAAACCTTTTTCATTGGAAAGGAATCAGTAGACGTAAAGGTCATGAAATGAAACTCCAGGGAGGACGACTCAGAATGAATGTCAGAAAATATTTCTTTAGGAAAAGGGTGGTTGATGCCTGGAAGGCCCCTCCCGAGGAGGTGGTGAAGACCAAAACAGTGAAGGACTTCAAAGGGGCGTGGGATAAATATTGAGATCCCTAAAGGCTCGAGGATGGATTTGAAGAAAAGAGTGCATGGGGATAACTTGCTGATGCACTTTTACTACCCTTAGAGGTAGATTTTAAAAACCAGGCGCGAACAAATGTACGCTGGATTTTATAAGATATGTGTGTAGCCGTGCGTATCTTATAAAATACGGGGTCGGCGCGCGCAAGGGGGTGCACATTTGTGCAACTTGCACGCGCCGAGCCCTGCGCGCGCTGCCCGTTCCCTCCAAGGCCGCTCCGAAATCGGAGCGGCCTCGGAGGGAGCTTTCTTTCTACCCCCCCCCCCCCCCGCACCTTCCCTTCCCCTACCTAACCGACCCCCCCCTCCCAACTTTATCGGAGAAGTTACTACTGACTCCGGGCAGTAGTAACTTACGCGCGCCGGCGGGGCAGGCCCCGACACAGGCCGCTGTGTCGGGGCACTCGACCATGCCCCCGGACCACCCACACACCCCCGGACACGCCCCCCGACTGCCCCTTTTTGGAAGCCCCGGGACTTACGTGCGCTGCCGAGCCTATGCAAAATAGGCTCGGCACGCGCAGGCGGGGTTTGGGGTAGGTTTTCGGGGGGTACACGCGTATCCCTTTGAAAATCTACCCCTTAATCATTAAACCTGATACGTTTGATGCGGCTCCATCATTGCTCTCTGCTTCCACGACAGGGGTTAGGGAAAATTGGATTCAGACAGGAACCGACGAGGGCCCCAACTTTCACAGTCTGGGAAACCGATAAGCATGGGGGTAACCTGCATGGTAAGGCAGATACTGGCATGAGCTTGCTGGGCAGACTGGGTGGATCCTTTGGTCCTTTTCTGCCATCATTTCTAGGTTTCTATTACATTCAGGTACTGTAGGTACCCTCAAACACAATCTCGTGGTGAGGGAA
Source organism: Rhinatrema bivittatum (assembly GCF_901001135.1). NCBI lineage: Eukaryota > Metazoa > Chordata > Amphibia > Gymnophiona > Rhinatrematidae > Rhinatrema > Rhinatrema bivittatum. The sequence continues at coordinate 9,623,120 of NC_042620.1, forward strand.
TTCTTAAAAACTTCTTTTGAGAAGATCTTAAAACTCTGGGTAGGTCATGTGGCAGCAAGAGATTTGCTAGATAATCAGTCTTCCCTCTAGAAAAAAATCTTGAAAGTAAGGCAGAGCATCTAAACATAATTCTATATCATAAGAACATAAGAAATTGCCATACTGGATCAGACCGAGGGTCCATCAAGCCCAGTCTCCTGTTTTCAGCAGTTGCCAATCCAGGTTACAGGTACCTGGCAGGAACCCAAACAGCAGATAAATCCTATGCTGCTAATGCCTAGGGATAAGTAGTGGCTTTTTTCCAAGCCTATCTGGTTAGTAGCAGTTATGAACTTCTCTAAGAACCTGTCCAATCTTTTATAAATCCAGCTACACTGCAGCAGTGAATTCCAGAACTGAATTATGCATTAAATGAAAAAGATTTTTCTCTGATTTGTTTTAAATGTGCTCCTTACTATCTTCATGGAGTCCCTTAGCTTTTACATTATTTCAAAGAGTTATTAACCGATTCACATTTACCAATTCTGCTCCTATCATGATCTTAAAGACCTCTATCATATCTCCCCTCAGCCGTCTCTTTTCCAAGCTGAATAGCCCTAACCTCTTCACCTTTCCTCATAGGGGAGCCGGGCCATCCCCTTTATCATTTTGGTCACCTTTCTCTGTACCTGTTTTAGTTCAGCTAAATCTTTTTTGAGATGGGGTGACAAGAATTGCACACAGTTCTCTGTATCTCACCATGGAGTGATACATTCTCCATTTTATTCTCTATTCCTTTCATAATAATGCCTAATATTCTGCTTGCTTGTTTGACTGCCATCACACACCGAGCCGAGGGTTTCAAAGTATTATCCACTATGATGCCCAGATCCTTTTCTTGGGTTGTAACCTAATATCGTGTAACTACAATGTGAGTTACTTTTCCTGTGTACATCACCTTGCACTTATCCACATTAAATTTCATCTTCCATTTGGATGCCCAATCTTCCAGTCTTACAAGGTCTTCCTGCAATTTCTTACACTCTGGATCAGATTTCACTACTCGGAATAATTTTGTGTCATTTGCAGATTTTATCACCTCACTTGCTGTCTTCTTTTCCAGATCATTTATAAATACTGTTTATACTCCACTGTTTACTTCTCTCCACTGATAAAGCCAATAAAGTACACAGAGCAAAGGAAATACATGATGACATTTGGAAGCCACAAAGATAACTCTTGCTGCTGTGTTCTGAGCAATTGGATTTGCTTCAGGTTGACATCTGTAATGCCCAATATATAGTGAATTACAATACTCCACCTGAGATAGCACTAGAGCACAAGACAGCATAACCAAATTCTTCCTGAGTAAAAAAAGGAGCCATACGGAGGGCATTAAAAACAGACCTGTGAGAAGACACCTGTTTGGATATTGACAGGCTACTGTCCAAGTTCATTACCTCTGCCAGGGAAAGAGTAAAATCCTTCATTTGAGGGGCAAGTTTAAGATTGGATTTAGACTTACCAAACCAACTGACTTCCGACTTTACAGGGTTCTCCTTTAACCTGTGCTCAGACTGCCAGCTTAAATTTCATCAGGTCTGATAATTAATCTTAACTAAAAGCTGCCTAAACCCTTTTATTGTTGGTATAAAATTATCAAGTAATACCCTTTTCTAAAACCAGGTTTGGTAGAGTAGCTAAGAGCAAGTTAAATAAAGGTGGGAGAAGAAGAGATCCCTGAGGTACATCACACATCATAGTTCTGGATGATGAAATGTCATTTCCCCACTCCACTTGAAAAGAGCAATGCTTCAAAAATTATTGAAACTATCTCAAATCTAATGTGTTACTTCCCAATTCCTTCAGGTGAAAGAGCAAAAAATTCTGGTCCACTGTATCACATGACTTTTGAAACAAGGATAACATCACTGCCCTTATCTAAGTTCATTCTCACTTCATTGACTAAACCCAACAAGGGGAAGTGACGGAGACAAAAAGCATGGGATAAGCACAGGGGATCTCTGAAGGAGTGGTGGGAATTATAAAGCTACATTGGGCGGATAAGCTACACGGTCTTTTTCTGCTGTCATGGTTCTGTGTACTGAAATCCTTATGAAAGCCTGACTGATGCACATGAACGCCATGTCCCTTTTTTCAGCATAATCACTTAGCTGGGCAAAAACTATTTTTTCAATAACCTTTACTATAAATGATATGCTAGAAACTGGATGACAATTCTTAAGGTCATTAGGGTCCAGACAAGGACATACTAACAATGATTTTAAGCAGGCTGCAATGTTCCCGCTATGCAGACAGGAAATATCCATAGACATTAATTTGGCAAGGCCAAGCTCCTTATTCTTAACCAAATTAGTAAGTATTGGTTCAAGACTTGAGGTAGAATTATTCATAGAGGCGAGTCTTTTCCATGCCCACAATAACTACCAGATTAAAAGACTTCCAGTGACTGACCCAATACATTTTCCTCTGTAAGCTTAAGCTGTGTGGGCTTCTCAACAAGTGCACATTGAGTCCTTCCTTATTCATCCCCATGCCTCTGAGCTGACTTAAATAACAACTCTGCTGAACATCAGTTACTTTTTACTTAAAATAGTTTGCAGAAAGTTCAACTGAGAGTGAATCAGACTCTACAGAGCAAGAAATGGCAAAGCCAGATAGGGATACAGTTTGAAATAAATGCTTAGAGCTGTACTCAGATGATTTTATTGTCCCCCATTTAACTTTCTTAATTTCTGATTTATAGAAATTGATGGCAAACGTAGATGCTTTTACATTTTCTTACAGTTTTTTTCTCCCGCTTTCTCTCAAGATGCTTGACTTGTTTTCTTTAAATTGTCCACTTTGGATGGTACCAAGGATTATGATGGGTTAAAAGAGAGGCAACTTTGTCCATGATAGTTCTCTGAATTGAATCCATTCAGCAATTTGAGTAGAAAAGGGTAAATGAGAAAACCCAGATGGGGAACCTTTTGAAACTGGACAGCTGAATCACCCATATCAGTATTCTCAAGGTTCTGACAATATTTTGGTGGAGCTTAATTGGGCATAGTTTTAAAAGTGTTATTTAGAGAAAATACAAGTAAGCCATAATCCGGACCAAGAAAACAGAACAGCTAAAGGAGTGTGCCCTGACTGTTGGATAGGAATACAAACAGATTGTCAGGATACTCAGACTCCCAATCATAAATGTTTAAGGGTTGTTAGCATGAACCCTGAAATCTCCCAAAACAATTAAATGGTCATGGTTGGCCATACATTCAGCAATTAATTGTATAGTTTTGATATAAGAACATGCCATACTGGGTCAGACCAAGGGTCCATCAAGCCCAGCATCCTGATTCCAACAGTGGCCAATCCAGGCCATAAGAACCTGGCAAGTACCTAAAAACTAAGGGCCGGATTTTAAAAGGGTTACGCTCATAAGGTACGCGCGTAACCCTTTTAAATCCTCCCTGCGCGTGCTGAGCCTATTTTGCATAGGCTCGGCGGCGCGCGCAAGTCCCGGGGCTTGCAAAAAGGGGTGGGCGGGGGGGGGCCGGGGGGGGGGGTGCGGTTTTCGATCGGGGGCGTGTTCGGGTGTGTGTGGGCGGTCCGGGGGCATGGCTGAGTGCCCCGACACAGTGGCCTGTGTCGGGGCCTGCCGAGCTGACGCGTGTAAGTTACTACTGCCCAGAGGCAGTAGTAAGTTTTAAGATAAAGGTAGGGAGGGGGTTTAGATAGGGCCGGGGGGGTGGGTTAGGTAGGGGAAGGGAGGGAAAGGTGCAGGGAGGTGAATGGAAAGTTCCCTCTGAGGCCGCTCCGATTTTGGAGCTGCCTCGGAGGGAACAGGCAGTGCGCGCAGGGCTTGGCGCGTGCAAGGTGCACAAATGTGCAGCCCCTTGCCGACCCCGGATTTTATAAGATACGCGCGGCTACGCGTATCTTATGGCAGGGGAGCAAGACTGATTCTTCACTTTCAATGCATAGCCAGCATGGCTCTCTGCTTCAACGGCAGGGGGAATGAAGAAAGGTGGATCTATATTCAAGCAACAATCAACAAGGACTGAATTACATAGTCTGAATAAACAGATGAGCATGGGTGTAGCTTGCTTATTGCGGTGGTTATAATACCCCTAACTAAATTAAGCTATTTCACTTAGATGCAGGTCCAACATTGCTCTCTACATTAATGGCGGGGGTGGAAGAGAAATAGAATAAAAAAAGGTTACTAAGAGCCAAGAGAAACAGATAAGTATGTGAGAGAAAAAAAAGTGCAAAAGCTTGCTGGGCAGACTGGATGGGCCGTTTGGTCTTCTTCTGCCGTCATTTCTATGTTTCCATGTTATCTTATAAAATCCCGCGTACTTTTGTTCGCGTGCGCGTAGATTTGTAAAATCTACCCCACAATGTGTTCCATGTTACTGTTGCTAGCAGTGGCTATTTTCCAAGTCAACTTAATTAATAGCAGTTAATGGACTTCTCCTCCAAGAACTTATCCAAACCTTTTTTAAACACAGCTACACTAACTGCACTAACCACATCCTCTGGCAACAAATTCCAGAGTTTAATTGTGCGTTGAGTAAAAAAGAACTTTCTCCGATTAGTTTTAAATGTGCCACATGCTAACTTCATGGAGTGCCCCCTAGTCCTTCTATTATCTGAAAGAGTAAATAACCGATTCACATCTACCCGTTCTAGACCTCTCATGATTTTAAACACCTCTATCATATCCCCCCACAGCCGTCTCTTCTCCAAGCTGAAAAGTCCTAACCTCTTTAGTCTTTCCTCATAGGGGAGCTGTTCCATTCCCCTTATCATTTTGGTTGCCCTTCTCTGTACCTTCTCCATCGCAATTATATCTTTTTTGAGATGCGGCGACCAGAATTGTACACAGTATTCAAGGTGCAGTCTCACCATGGAGCGATACAGAGGCATTATGACATTTTCCGTTTTATTCACCATTCCCTTTCTAATAATTCCCAACATTCTGTTTGCCTTTTTGACTGCCACAGCACACTGAACCGACGATTTCAATGTGTTATCCACTATGACGCCTAGATCTCTTTCTTGGGTGGTAGCTCCTAATATGGAACCTAACATTGTGTAACTATAGCATGGTTTATTTTTCCCTATATGCATCACCTTGCTCTTATGCACATTAAATTTCATCTGCCATTTCGATGCCCAATTTTCCAGTCTCATATGGTTTAGACCTATCAAGGAGGGTTGTATACAATTAATAGCCAGCATGCACACTGGAATTAGAAAAAAACTGAAAGGGGCAACTGCAAAGGTTAAGTGTTCAACAAGCATGGACATTGTTTAAAAATACAATCCTAGACTCGCAGTCCAAATGTATTCCACGCATTAAGAAAGGTGGAAGAAAGGCAAAACGATTTCCAGCATGGTTAAAAGGTGAGGTAAAAGAGGCTATTTTATCCAAAAAATAAATCCTTCAAAAATTGGAAAAGGGTCCATCTGAAGAAAATAGGAAAAGCAGAAGCATTGTCAAGTTAAGTATAAAACATTGATAAGACAAGCGAAGAGAGAATTTGAAATGAAGTTGGCCATAGAGGTAAAAACTCATAATAAAAAAGTTTTTAAATATATCCGAAGAAAGAAACCTGTGAGGGAGTCGGTTGGACCGTTAGATGACTGAAGGGTTAAAGGGACTCTTAGGGAAGATAAGACCATTGCAGAAAGACTAAATGAATTCTTTGCTTCCGTGTTTACTAATGAGGATGTTGGGGAGATACCAGTTCCGGAGATTGTTTTCAGGGGTGATGACTCGGAAGAACTGAAGCAAATCACTAAGAACCTGGAAGATGTAGTAGGCCAGATTGACAAACTAAAGAGTAGCAAATCACCTGGACCGGATGGTATGCATCCTAGGGTATTATAGGAACTCAAAAATGAAATTTCTGATCTATTAGTTAACATTTGTAACCTATCACTAAAATCATCCATTGTACCTGAAGACTGGAGGGTGGTCGATGTAATCCCAATATTTAAAAAGGGCTCCGGGGCAATCTGGGAAACTATAGACCAGTGAGCCTGACCTAGTGCCAGGAAAAATAATGGAAACTATTGTAAAGATCAAAATCATAGAGGAGTGAGAGTCGATCGGGGACAGATTCAGTTTACATTAGAGATCCTAGAATTACTCAGTGCAGCAGAATATCTGGAGGAATGAGAGACGATCGGGGACAGAGTCAGTTTACACTAGAGATCCTAGAATTACTCAGTGCAGCAGGGAATCTTGAGGAGTGAGAGATGATCGGGAACAGATTCAGTTTACATTAGAGATCCTAGAATTACTGAGTGCAGCAGGGAATCTGGAGGAGTGAGAGATGATCGGGGACAGAGTCAGTTTACACTAGAGATCCTAGAATTACTCAGTGCAGCAGGAAATCTGGAGGAGTGAGAGATGATCGGGAACAGATTCAGTTTACATTAGATATCCTAGAATTACTCAGTGCAGCAGGGAATCTGGAGGAGTGAGAGATGATCGGGGACAGATTCAGTTTACATTAGAGATCCTAGAATTACTCAGTGCAGCAGGAGATCTGGAGGAGTGAGAGACGATCGGGGACAGATTCAGTTTACACCAGAGATCCTAGACTTACTCAGTGCAGCAGGGAATCTGGAGGAGTGAGAGACAGTCAGGGACAGGTTCAGTTTACATTAGAGATCCTAGAATTACTCAGTGCAGCAGGAAATCTGGAAGAGTGAGAGACGATCGGGGACAGATTCAGTTTACATTAGAGATCCTAGAATTGCTCAGTGCAGCAGAATATGTGGAAGTGTGAGAGATGATCGGGGACAGAGTCAGTTTACTCTAGAGATCCTAGAATTACTCAGTGCAGCAGGGAATCTGGAGGAGTGAGAGATGATCGGGGGCAGATTCAGTTTACACCAGAGATCCTAGAATTACTCAGTGCAGCAGAATATCTGGATGAGTGAGAGATGATCGGGGACAGATTCAGTTTACACTAGAGATCCTAGAATTACTCAGTGCAGCAGGGAATCTGGAGGAGTGAGAGATGATCGGGGGCAGATTCAGTTTACACCAGAGATCCTAGACTTACTCAGTGCAGCAGGGAATCTGGAGGAGTGAGAGACGATCGGGGACAGATTCAGTTTACACCAGAGATCCTAGAATTACTCAGTGCAGCAGGGAATCTGGAGGAGTGAGAGATGATCGGGGACAGAGTCAGTTTACATTAGAGATCCTAGAATTACTCAGTGCAGCAAAATACCTGGAGGAGTGAGAGATGATCGGGAACAGATTCAGTTTACATTAGATATCCTAGAATTACTCAGTGCAGCAGGGAATCTGGAGGAGTGAGAGATGATCGGGGACAGATTCAGTTTAGATTGGAGATCCTAGAATTACTCAGTGCAGTTGAATATCTGGAGGAGTGAGAGATGTTCGGGGACAGATTCAGTTTAGATTAGAGATCCTAGAATTACTCAGTGCAGTTGAATATCTGGAGGAGTGAGAGACGATCGGGGACAGATTCAGTTTACATTAGAGATCCTAGAATTACTCAGTGCAGCAAAATACCTGGAGGAGTGAGAGATGATCAGGATAGATTCAATTTATACTAGAGATCCTAGAATTACTCAGTGCAGCAGAATATCTGGAGGAGTGAGAAACGATCGGGGACAGATTCAGTTTACACCAGAGATCCTAGAATTACTCAGTGCAGCAGGGAATCTGGAGGAGTGAGAGATGATCGGGGGCAGATTCAGTTTACACCAGAGATCCTAGAATTACTCAGTGCAGCAGAATATCTGGAGGAGTGAGAGATGATCAGGATAGATTCAATTTATACTAGAGATCCTAGAATTACTCAGTGCAGCAGAATATCTGGAGGAGTGAGAGATGATCAGGGACAGAGTCAGTTTACACTAGAGATCCTAGAATTACTCAGTGCAGCAGAATATCTGGAGGAGTGAGAGATGATCGGGGACAGAGTCAGTTTACACTAGAGATCCTAGAATTACTCAGTGCAGCAGGGAAATCTGGAGGAGTGAGAGATGATCGGGGACAGAGTCAGTTTACACTAGAGATCCTAGAATTACTCAGTGCAGCAGAATATCTGGAGGAGTGAGAGATGATCGGGGACAGAGTCAGTTTACACTAGAGATCCTAGAATTACTCAGTGCAGCAGGGAAATCTGGAGGAGTGAGAGATGATCGGGGACAGATTCAGTTTACACTAGAGATCCTAGAATTACTCAGTGCAGCAGGGAATCTGGAGGAGTGAGAGATGATCGGGGACAGAGTCAGTTTACACTAGAGATCCTAGAATTACTCAGTGCAGCAGGGAAATCTGGAGGAGTGAGAGATGATCGAGGACAGAGTCAGTTTACACTAGAGATCCTAGAATTACTCAGTGCAGCAGGGAAATCTGGAGGAGTGAGAGATGATCAGGGACAGAGTCAGTTTACACTAGAGATCCTAGAATTACTCAGTGCAGCAGAATATCTGGAGGAGTGAGAGATGATCGGGGACAGAGTCAGTTTACACTAGAGATCCTAGAATTACTCAGTGCAGCAGGGAAATCTGGAGGAGTGAGAGATGATCGGGGACAGATTCAGTTTACACTAGAGATCCTAGAATTACTCAGTGCAGCAGGGAATCTGGAGGAGTGAGAGATGATCGGGGACAGAGTCAGTTTACACTAGAGATCCTAGACTTACTCAGTGCAGCAGGGAAATCTGGAGGAGTGAGAGATGATCGGGGACAGAGTCAGTTTACACTAGAGATCCTAGAATTACTCAGTGCAGCAGGGAATCTGGAGGAGTGAGAGATGATCGGGGACAGAGTCAGTTTACACTAGAGATCCTAGAATTACTCAGTGCAGCAGGGAATCTGGAGGAGTGAGAGATGATCGGGGACAGAGTCAGTTTACACTAGAGATCCTAGAATTACTCAGTGCAGCAGGGAATCTGGAGGAGTGAGAGATGATCGGGGACAGAGTCAGTTTACACTAGAGATCCTAGAATTACTCAGTGCAGCAGGGAATCTGGAGGAGTGAGAGATGATCGGGGACAGAGTCAGTTTACACTAGAGATCCTAGAATTACTCAGTGCAGCAGGGAATCTGGAGGAGTGAGAGATGATCGGGGACAGAGTCAGTTTACATTAGAGATCCTAGAATTACTCAGTGCAGCAGAATATCTGGATGAGTGAGAGATGATCGGGGACAGATTCAGTTTACACTAGAGATCCTAGAATTACTCAGTGCAGCAGGGAATCTGGAGGAGTGAGAGATGATCGGGGACAGATTCAGTTTACATTAGAGATCCTAGAATTACTCAGTGCAGCAGAATATCTGGAGGAGTGAGAGATGATCGGGGACAGATTCAGTTTACATTAGAGATCCTAGAATTACTCAGTGCAGCAGAATATCTGGAGGAGTGAGAGACGATCGGGGACAGAGTCAGTTTACACTACAGATCCTAGAATTACTCAGTGCAGCAGGAGATCTGGAGGAGTGAGAGATGATCGGGGACAGATTCAGTTTATTAAGGGAAGACGGTAGGTTAAAGTTGCTGTTGTTAACAGGCAAAACAGGAGTTATCTGACTGCAGGATTGTGACTTTAGAATGATGAAAGAAAGAATCATGGATGAAGCGGAGAAGCAAGCAAAGGTCACATTCATGATCTTGCAAGTATAGAAGTGAACACCTCAGACTAAGAAACTTGGCAGCAAAGGGATATTTTTTTTCCCCTTTTGTTGAGTTGGTTACTAATAAATAGTATTTATTTGCTTTCCCCATATTCCTAAGTAGAGGTATCTGTTAATTAGAAGAAGGCTGCATGGGATGGATGGTTGTCTGTTAACCTAAGCAGCTGTGTAGCCAGAGATTTCTTAAGGAGGAGATTTGGCACAGAGAGTGACGAGGACTCTGGTGAGCACTGAATAATGGAAAGTTTGGACTTGCCTGCTGGAGGAAGAGGGAAGCTGACAAAATAACCTGAATTCAGCTCGGTCGGCCGCACCAGCACCTTGCCCCAAGTTGTGAGACTGTTCTTCCTTCACATCCGCTCCGCTCCAGAGCCTTTGGAAATAGAAACAGGCACTAGCACTGTTCCCGGCAGCAAACAGAGTGCCCTTGGGAACCTGCAGCCTTTTAACAGCGCCACACCCACACTCACCAGTGGCTCCAGGTCGCTCTGCTAAACAATATTGGCCCCTGTCTTGTGGACAGAGCAGTCATTATCCATTTTAAGTAGCCCCCTTGTTGAGTCTGTGCAAAATATTTAGATGGTGTATCCAAGGGTTTGTGCTTTTATGGTGTGAGGGGGATAGCTTGGAAGTTAACAGGGGAAGAGATTATGGGAGCAGCATCTCTGAGTATCTTCACCATGAGTGATGCCACACTTCCTGAAAATAACATTGGATGCTTTGTCTTGCCTTGCGGAGTCCCACTCCACTCTCACTGCTTTGGACAGAAATGGGTTAAGGGCATGAGTTGAGGTAGTGTTTGGCCATTCAGCAGCTTGTGGTCTGTCCCATTTATAAATCTAGTAAATATACTACGACCAGCGTGTGTCCCTCCAAAGGTCAATATTTGTGCAGAGTTTAATTATAACTTGACAAGCACATTTCTGGTGAGCTTGTCCTGTTGTGTTTTCATGTTTTCATTTTTACTCTCTGACAGTCCGTTTTATCTGAGTTTTGTGTTTGAGTGCACAGGGGACTGACTCACTGGTGCCAGTGGCCAGGCAGGTTGGCATTCACCACTTCTCTGCATGATCTCTGCTTGTCTCTCAGTGCATGAAAATAAAACGAGGCTGGCCGAGTGCCCAGTTCAACCCTAACTGATGGCTGTAGCGGTGGCATCGGTGCGTATGTGTTTGGATGCGGAGGGGACTTGCAGCTGCTGATTTTGGCACCCAACCAGAACTGGGCAGGGACCTCTCTCAAGGGTGTCAGGGACTGTCTTTTGAGGTTCTTGCAAATTTCTTATTTTATTTTGCAAAAGGTATTTTTCCTGTGCTGATGACCCTTTAACAAACTGTGTCTCTGCTACAGGATCTTAGGAATGCTAGGCTATATTTTTGTTTCTCTTTTCCCGATATCATAAGCACATTATAAAATCTCCTTTACATCATGCAAAACAATTGATAATCTGTGACTGGTGGGCAACTTGCTCAGACTGTGTCAGTGTTAAACATAGCCCTGTGATATGGCTTGTACAATAACGGTATCCAGTGTGGAATAGCCTGCAGTATAGATAGCAGCAGCCAAAACCATGACAGAATGTGAGCACATTGGGAAAGACATAGAGCATAGTGAGAGAAAGTGGGGGAGTAACATGGTAATAAGGAGAGGGTGCTTGGGTGTTGAAGGAATTTTAGAACATGCTTCATCATCATCATCACCATTCAGCTAGCTAGTACCATCTTCGCTACAAAGGTTAGCAGTTCTGGTGTACAAGTTCTCTTTCTGATCAGTTTATGAGACGCTAGAATGCCAAAAAGGAGAGAAGATAAAGCATCGTGCACAGAGCAGCGGAACCGCTGAATCAGGCTTTTAGCAAGAGGAGGCAAAATCAACCAACATGAAACTGCAGCGAGGCTCTGACAAATTTAGGCAAATAAATTGGTAAGGCATCTACTACGTTACTAGTGCCAGACTATACACAGACCTGAAAAAGTGGCAAAAGGCATCCCCTCTGTCGCTCTTCCATGTGATCTTGTGCTACATGATATCCTGTCATTAATCAGTATTACTCAGTCAGTGGTGGCCAACAATTAGCTGCCCCATAGCAGGACTACAGGACCTTGGAGTTTTCACTTGTCATTTCTTTCATAGGTTATTAGAAGCAGTGAGAGTTGTCTCTTATGGTACAAGAGATGTTATGAACTGCCCACCTATTACAAGATGACATACCTCATGCCATGAGAGTGTTCTTGCTGCTCCATCAACTTAGGAAAGAGGCCATGAAAAGAGCTGAGTGCTCTATCTGCATCAGCATGTGCAAGATGGTATGATTATAATTGGCACCAAGCAGGGTGAAGCATTTCAGTGGTTCTCATGTGGTGTCCCACATTGGTCACTCCAATGCCATCTCTTCCAGGTCTGCATGTCAGTGGTTCCCAGCCTGTTTCTCTTTGGAACTCACATAAGTGTAAAGTTCTGGTGGCCATATTGCTCATGTACAAAACTGCGGGTTCAGGCATCTTTTATTGGACCTAATATAAAGATTATATAAAGATAGTGATGTCAGTGAGCTTTTCAAACCACAGAGGTCTCTTTTTCAGATGAGATTGCAGGACTTCCATTCTCTGAACATGAGCAGTTTACCATAGTCATAGAAGTGGGTTACATGACTAGCTCAGTGCTGAATGAACATCTCTTCCAAAACTTTCTGGAAAGCCCTAAAGGCCTTTCTCTATTGAAAAGCTGGGCTGAATTAGCCATGACACATGGGGTGGCATCATCCAATGTCACTGAACAAACCCATTTCTCTAACTCACTAGAGCTTTTACTGTTGAGCATGTGCAGGAGTTATGTGCTCATTGTGTCATGAGCCTCCCAGTCAGTCTACTGGGCGGATGTGTACCATCTCTTTCTTTTAGAAAATGTTCAATTTTGGCCTTAAGATATTGATTTTTCTTGTTTTTATTGCTGCCTAGGCTGCTCCTCAAACAGCATGTTCAATGCTAAAGAAAAGAATAATAGTGTTTGTTTTCTCTTTCACTATGTCTCTGAGATACTATCATGTTTCGGATATATTCAAGTCGAGCAGGAGCTCTTCCAACAGGGCTCCCTCTTTCTGTGGCATCAGATTCTGGAACAGCTGTAGTCTTGGGGTTGAGTTGGGGACATAATAGTATCAGATGATGACCCTGTATGGGGGTTTGTTGTGCCCAGCGCTATAGAGGCTGGAGCATCTAGCACTGTCAAAGCAGTATACCTCTCTTGCCAGTGTTGTGGGTGAGGGAAGATAATTGGATTATCCCAGGACAAGCAGGATGATAGTCCTCACATATGGGTGACGTCACTGGATGGAGCCCTATCACGGAAAAGTTTCTGTCAAAGTTTCTAGAAACTTTTGACTGGCACACTGAGCATGCCCAGCATACCATGATCCCTCGAACCACAGGGGTCTCCCTTTAGTCATCTTTTTTCCATGCTGCAGTTAGCCTCACGGTGAAGGAGCCCTGTGTGATTCCTCACACAATAATTTTCCTCACAAAAAAAGTTAAAAAATTCTAAAATGTAATCCCCTTCATAGGGGTCTCCCATTTCCACCGATTGGTGAGTACTAATTTTTTCTCTGGTCGATACCGTTTCAAAATATTTTCTTGTCAGAAGGCCATCGACGGCTGTCCGGCCTTCACAATGGCAACCGGGTTTAAATATGCCCAAATTGCCTTCGCACAATGACCATCACTGACCCGCATGTTGAGTGTGTCCTGTGTTTGGGTGAGGGACATAGTGTATCGACATGTCCACAAGGTGCCGAGATGACGGCCAAAGGCAGACGGGCCCATCCGGAAAAGATGGAGCATCTCTTTCATATTCAATTACTACCATCGACGTCGACATCGACACAGTCGTCTCCGGCAGGAGCGGCCAAAAAGTTGGAAATTAGAACCAAGCGATGTCCCTATGGAAGTGGTGACCATCCATCCCCGACTCCATCTCAGTTATCGATAAAATCGACCTTGGGGCTTGAGAAAAAAGGCACCGAGCATCGCGAAAAGCATCAGTACTGCCATCGACGGACTTCTAACCTCGATGTGGGATCGATTCCCGGCGCGCCCTTGATACCCTTCGAGCCGCCACCGAAAAGGGCTTGAGTGGAACAGCCATCGACGCCCTCGATGCCTCTCACTCCTAGGCGATCCCCACTGATATCGGTGCCGGGTACCGCACCACCACAGGGATCTGCCGAAGAGCCGGTTCCACTTTCTCTGCCACCCCCTATAGCTGTTCTGACCTCACCAGCTATACGGAAGGACCTGGATGGATTCATCCGCCTGGCAGTTAGGGACGCTCTGCGAGATATTCAACCATCGATGCCGATACCTGCACCGATGCCCAAGCCGGACCTCTTAATCAGTGCCCTCCCGATGCTGCCGCTGCCATCGGGCACGAAGTCACCGATCCCCAAGCCTAGGGAAGATGATGCCTCGGGGAATTCACCGATGTCTGAGCCGATTCCAGGACCATCGTGGATTTCTCATCCAAGGCACCCGTTTTCTCCATCGATTCCATTAATTCCACCATTGATGCCACTGATGAAACCATCGATACCTTCGATGCCAAGTTTCATACCTCATTCTACTCCTCCATGGCGTCCATCAGATACCTGGGACAAGGGGGACACCGATTCTTCATCGGAGGATATTTTATCGGACCCATCCCCACTGGAAGAAAGGAGGAAGTCGCCACCGGAAGACCTCTCCTTTTCGAATTTTGTAAAAGAGATGTCAGATACCGTTCCTTTCCAGTTAGTAGCTGAAGAGGACACAAGACAGAAAACCCTGGAGGTCTTACAATTTGTAGATCCTCCTAAGGAGTTACTTGCCATACCAGTGCATGAAGTCCTCGTTGATCTCCAACATAGACTGTGGGAGCATCCTTGTTCAATTCCACCAGTGAACAAGCGGACTGAAACCACATACCTGGTTCAGCATATACCAGGTTTTCAAAAACCTCAACTCCCACACCAATCTGTAGTGGTGGAGTCTGCCCAAAAGAAGTCAAAGAGAATCTGCCCACACTCATCTACGTCTCCTGGCAAGGAGCAGAAATTCCTAGATACTCTTGGCCGAAAAATGTTCCAAGTTTCCATGATTGTCTCCAGAATTGCATCATATCAATTACATATGACTCAATACCAGCACAATTTATGGAAGCAAATGCAGGAATTATCTGAATCTCTGCCTCAGCAAACCAAGATTCCTTTAATAACATTATTTATAAGGGCCTAGATGCAGGTAAACTCAAAGTCCATGCAGCCTATGACAGCTTTGAAACATCTTCCAGAATGGCTGCAACAGGAATTAGTGCCCGCAGATGGGCTTGGTTAAACGCTTCTGACCTCAAGCCTGAGGTTCAAGAAAAATTGGCAGACCTGCCTTGTACTGGAGACAACCTTTTTGGAGAGAAGGTACAAGATGCTGTGGCGCAGCTAAAGGAACATTCTGAAACTCTGCGCCAACTCTCCGCTGTTCCAGCAGAGACACCCTCTTCTGTATGGCGCACAGCCAGAAAAGACACCAGGAAACCATATTACAGACCATGAAGATACTATCCTCCTACACCTCGTGGTAGGGCATCAAGACCATCCCAGAGAGGTCAATCCAGGCAACCAAGGGCACCTAGGCCTCAACATCCTCCTCAGACAAGGCCCAGCATCGGGATTTTGAAAACCTGCCAGAGGACAGCAGTCACTCCACAAACCCGATCCCAGATCTACCAGTGGGAGGTCGGATATCCTTCTCTCTACCCATTTGGTCAAACATCACAACATATCAATGGGTACTATTCATTATAACACCAGGTTACCATCTGGATTTTCTCACAGTACCCAACCACTCTCCACCAAGTTCACTTTGGGTACACAAAGATCATTCCACTGATCTTCAAACAGAATTACCCACCCTCCTGAGAACCAGGGCCGTGGAACCAGTTCCCCGACCTCAGCAGGGCAGAGGATTCTACTCCCGCTATTTTCTCATTCCAAAGAAGACAGGAGGCCTACGTCCCATCTTAGACCTCCGAAAACTCTACAGATTTCTATGGAAAGAGAAGTTCAGAATGGTAGCCTTAGGCACCATGCTTCCCCTTCTTCAGACAGGAGATTGGCCCTATTCTCTGGATCTTCAAGATGCTTACACTCACATTCCAATATTTCCCCCTCATCGCAAGTTCCTGTGTTTCCTGGTGGGTCATCAACACTTTCAATACTGGGTACTACCATTCGGTCTTGCCTCCGCACCCCGAGTATTCACAAAGTGCTTAGCAGTAGCAGCGGCCCGTCTACGCAAAGACAGCATACATATATTTCCTTATCTAGACGACTGGCTCATCAAGAGCCAATCAAGACAAGGAGCTCTCAACTCGCTCAAGCACACAATCAATCTGCTTCACTCGGGATTTCTAATCAACTACCAAAAATCCCATCTTATACCATCTCGCCTTCTTCAGTTCATCGGAGCAGAATAGAACACCACCGTATCCAAAGTCTTCCTCCCAAAAGACCATGCAGAGACACTGTCCAAATTAGTGAACTCTCTGCGCACAAAGCAAACAGTGACGGCCCATCAGTTCCTAACTCTGCTTGGCCACATGGCTTCCATGTTCTACTGTAAATCGCCTAGGCCAAAAACTTTGTGTTAGGCGATTAATAAATTTTAATAAATGAAATGAAAATGAAATGTCACTCCTATGGCCAGATTAGCCATGAGAATAACGCAATGAACATTGAGATCTCAGTGGCTCCAAGCCAATCAACCACTGTCGTCACCAATTCAAATGTCACACCAGTTGCGTTCATCTCTCCTCTGGTGGGTGAACACAAACAACTTGCTCATAGGCCTACCTTTCCAGCAACCAGTTCCACAAGTAATCTTAACTACAGATGCATCCACCTAGGGTTGGGGGGAGCACGCATAGAAAGTCTTCAGACTCAAGGTACTTGGACAAAACTCGAAGCAACTTTCCATATCAACTTCTTGGAGCTTCGAGCTATACGTTATGCTCTCTATGCTTTCAAGAACTGCCTTTCACACAAGATTGTTCTAATACAAACAGACAACACAGTTGCCATGTGGTACCTGAACAAACAAGGAGGTATGGGCTCTTATCTCCTTTGCCAAGAAGCCGCACAAATTTGGGACTGGGCCCTGACACATTCCATGTTTCTTCGGGCCACTTATCTAGCAGGCACACACAACGTAGTGGCAGATCGCCTCGGTCATCAATTCCAGCCTCACGAGTGGTCCCTGGATCCTTTAGTAGCGACCAAGTTAATTCAACATTGGGGTCAGCCAACAATGGACCTCTTTGCATCTAAACTGAATCACAAAGTGGACAGGTTCTGCTCCCTGCTCAAACAGAAAAAACAGTTAGCCAAGGACGCCTTTGCTCGCCCCTGGAACTCCGGCCTTCTCTACGCATATCCTCCAATACCGCTAATAACCAAAACTCTGGTAAAACTACAACAGGACAAAGGGTCAATGATACTCATAGCCCCGTATTGGCCTCGACAAGTATGGTTTCCCATTCTTCTTGACCTCTCGATCAGGGAACCAATTCGCCTGGGCACAGCACCCACTTTCATAACTCAGGATCAGGGCATGTTGCGCCACCCCAACCTTCAATCCCTATCCCTCACAACCTGGATGTTGAAAGCATAATCCTTCAATCACTCAATCTTTCAACTAATGTATCTCAAGTGCTTGTAGCTTCACAGAAGCCTTCCACATGAAAATCCTATCGTTACAAGTGGAAGAGATTTACTACATGGTGCACACAGAAAAGTATTGACCCCTTTTCCTGCCCCATATCATCTTTCCCAGATTATCTCTGGCACCTTTCAGACTCTGGTCTCCAGACTTTGTCAGTAAGGGTACACTTGAGTGCTATCTCAGCTTACCACAAGGGAGTAGGGAATGCCCCAATATCAGCGCAACCCCTTGTCAGTAGGTTTATGAGAAACCCCCTTTGCAGCCACCAGTCATAGAATGGGACCTTAACGTGGTACTAGCAAGACTCATGCGTTCTCCTTTTGAACCCATAGATTCATACGATATTAAATTTCTTACATGGAAAGTTCTCTTCCTAGTAGCTATTACATCTGCTAGAAGAGTTAGTGAGTTACAAGCACATGTAACATACTCACCTTATACCAGGCTTCTACATGACCGCGTGATACTCCGTACTCACCCTAAATTCCTTCCCAAGGTGGTTACTGATTTCCACTTGAATCAGTCTATAAATTTGCCCATATTCTTTCCAAGACCTTATTCGCACCAAGGTAAAAGAGTTTTACATACCTTAGACTGTAAACGCGCACTAGCATATTATCTAGAAGGCACTAAAGTCTATAGGAACTCTACCCAGCTCTTTGTTTCTTTTGACAAAAACAAACTGGGTAAAGCAGTGGACAAACAAACACTCTCTAACTGGCTAGCAGATTGTATAGACTTCTGCTATGAAAAAGCAGGCCTTTCTCTCCAGGGACGAGTAAAGGCGCACTCAGAGCAATGGCAACCTCAGTAGCACACTACCGTTCAGTATCAATTGCTGACATCTGCAAGGCTGCAACATGGAGCTCTCTTCACACATTTGCAGCTCATTACTGCCTGGACAAGGAAGGACAACAAGATTCAGCCTTTGGACAATCTGTTTTAAAGAACTTATTTCCAGTATAATCCCAACTTCTTCCACATCCAACCTGCTGTGATTTCAGGCTGCCTCATTTTTTCCAACAGTACACCAGTTGTTGTGCCTGTTGGTCCAAAACAAAGATGACTCTGCCTGTAGCTTGCTAATCACCCATAGGTGAGGACTATTATCCTGCTTGTCCTGGGATAAAGCAAAATTGCTTACCTGTAATAGGTGTTATCCCAGGACAGCAGGATGTAGTCCTCACGAAACCCACCCGCCACCCCGTGGAGTTGGGTCTGAAATGTTTTATTATTTTATGTTTTGCTAACGCTTGTTGCTACAAACGAGACTAAAGGGAGACCCCTGTGGTTCGAGGGATCGTGGCATGCTGGCATGCTCAGTGTGCCAGTCAAACGTTTCTAGAAACTTTGACAGAAACTTTTCCGTGATAGGGCTCTGTCCAGTGACGTCACCCATATGTGAGGACTACATCCTGCTGTCCTGGGATAACACCTATTACAGGTAAGCAATTTTGCTGTCATTCGGAGGAGATTTTTTTTGGAATACCAACAGAGTCTTCAGTGATCCACTGTCCACTTTAGCCCATCGTGGTATGGTAGACATTGTAGTGATGAAGAAGTCCTTTCTTTTTTCCAAATGTATTTGGGGAGAAAGTCCTCCAAAGCTCTCTGTTGAATGTTCGTATGGCAACTCATCAGCCTTATATTTATTTATTTATTTAAAGGCTTTTATATACCGGAGTTCATGTACTAGTACATACCACTTCGGTTTACACAGAACCAATATTGGAAAATTACATCAAACAAGTGGGTATAAAATAACAAGGCTAACTTTGTAGGAACTTAGAACTTGAGGTAAAGGAGAGAACAGGACCAAGTGGTAACAGATCAATGTAAAAAGTAAATAATAAATACAAATTCTTACAATAAATGCAAATGCTTACAGATTACAGTCTTCAAAATTTATTTATTTATTTATTTAAATACTTTTCTATACCGAAGATCATGTACAAGTAACCCTCATGTACAAGTAAACCCTCACCCCTATTCTGATTGCACCAATCACCCAGCTTTTAGGCCTCACCCTTTTTTCACTCTCACTTTTCAATGCACAATCCCTAACAAAAAAATCCCTAATCTTCAATGATTATCTCACCGACGCCAAACCAGATATTTGCGCTGTAACTGAAACATGGCTCAAGCCCTCAGATACAGCATTAATAAACCAACTCCCTACGCCGACCTACGACTTCTTCTCTCTCACGAGACTGAAAAAAAGAGGAGGTGGCATCCTTCTAGCCACCAAAAAAAGCCTCAATTTCACCCAACACCCATTCACTTCAAACACAAAACTGGAAGTCGGCTTCTTCACATCACAACATCTTCAAATCCTTCTCGTCTACGCCCCCCCAGGGCTCCTAGAAGCAGACGTCTCCCCAATCCTCGAAATCACCACTACACTCATTGACCTGGATTCTCCAGCAATCATCTTAGGAGACTTCAATCTTCACATAGACAACCCTTCACCATCTAATAGTTGCGTAACCCTCCTCACAGCCCTATCAGCAATGGGATTCCAACAATTAGTCAACGAACCCACTCACAAAGCGGGTCACACTCTGGACTTGATTTTCAGCAACAAAGGCATTACGACTACATCCAATGTGAAGATCAAAAAAGTACCATGGTCGGACCACACTCTCATCTCTACCTCTTTCGCCTTGAAAGAGACCAACACCCCTAATATTCCTTCACCTTCATTCCAATACAGGAGGCGATGCTCCCCAGATGATCTTAACATCCAGATGGAGTCACAGCTCCCTCTATTAGATCTCACCGACCCGAACACTGCCATTCGTTCCTGGAACAATATAACAGAAAATATAGCTAACAAGCTCTGCCCTTCAACTATAAAAAAATCTCACACCAATGCCTCCAACAGACAACCTTGGTTCACCAATGAACTCAGAAAACTAAAACAAAGCTTAAGAAAGAAAGAAGCGACTTGGCGTAAAACTTCTAGTGACATCACCATCTCATCATACAAATCTACACTATACCAGTACAAAGCCCTCACCTCAAAATCAAAAAAAGATTATTTTGCATCTAAGATTCACAACCTGGTCTTTGATGCTAAAGCCCTCTTCGCTTATGTATCCAGCCTCACGCAAACCATACCGCGAGAAATCCCCAGCGACATGGCACAATCCAAAGCTGAAGAACTGGCCCAATTTTTCCAAAATAAAATCGACAATCTTTTAACCCAACTGCCTTCCAATACAGTAGACGCCCTCCCAACATACCAACACCCGACCTTCTTAAACTCCAGCCTTAACACTTTTGAGCCCGTCTCTTCCACTGAGATACAAACCATCCTGAGAAGAATGAAACCTTCATCTCATCCTGCAGACCACATCCCCACTAAACTACTTCTATCCATTCCAGACACAATAGCTACATCATTGACAAACATCATCAACTGCTCTCTAGCCCAAGGATCCTTCCCAGACGATCTCAAAATGGCCTCAATCTCACCTCTCCTAAAGAAACCCAACCTTGACCCAAAGGACCCCATCAACTTCCGCCCCATAGCTAACCTCCCATTCATCGCCAAGATCATGGAAAAACTTGTTAACACTCAACTCTCAAACTACATAGAAGACAACAATCTCCTCTTCGCCCCACAACACGGATTTCGAAAAAATCGAGGCACAGAATCTCTCCTCATCTCTTTGTCAGACCATATACTATTGGGCCTTGACAAAGGAAACTCGTTCCTACTAATCTTGCTAGACCTATCCGCAGCGTTTGATACGGTCAACCATGCCATCCTCCTAAACCTATTGTCATCCATAGGAATCAGCGGCACCGTCTTCTCCTGGTTTAAAACCTTTCTCAACAATAGAGGTTACAAAGTTAAACTCCAAAACAAGGAATCCTCAAGATTTGACTCTGCTATAGGAGTCCCACAAGGTTCTTCACTATCCCCGACTCTATTCAATATTTACCTTCTTCCTCTATGCCAACTTCTCACTGACCTCAATCTAAAGTTTTTCCTATACGCAGATGATATTCAAATCATCATCCCTATTAAAGACACTTACTCTAATGCTCTTGACTACTGGGAATCATGCCACCAAAAAATCAAACAACTACTCAACAGCCTACACCTCATCTTAAATTCCTCCAAGACTGAGATCCTACTCATCTCGCCTGAAAACACAAACAACAGTACTCTTCCTTCCAATCTTCTTACCACACAAACCAGAGACCTAGGAGTGATAATAGATAACCGGCTAAACTTCAAGGCACACATCAATAAAACAACTAAAGACTGCTTCTATAAACTCCAGGTCCTAAAAAGGATAAGACCTCTTTTCCACGCTCACGATTTCAGAACGATCATCCAAGCAGTCATTTTCTCGAAACTGGACTACTGCAATTCCCTATTGCTAGGTCTACCTTCATCCTACTCCAAACCACTCCAGATGGTGCAAAATTCAGCAGCCCGTATTCTGACAGGCACAAGGAAAAGAGACCACATCTCCCCCGTCTTGAAAGAGCTACATTGGTTACCCATATACTTCCGCATCATGTATAAGGCCTTAACCATCATCTATAAAACTATACATCAACTCACCACTCTCGATCTCCAATTCCCTCTCCAATTACATAATTCTACTAGACCTACCAGAGATGCTTATAGAGGCTCCCTACTAGTTCCCCCAGCGAAAACGACCAAACACATCACCCTAAGAGATCGCGCCACCTCCACAGCTGGCCCTCTACTGTGGAATTCCATTCCTACAGACCTCAGACAGGAGCCATGCCTCCCAACATTTAGGAAAAAACTTAAGACTTGGTTATTCAAGCAAGCTTTTCCGGACACAACCTAATGACACAATCCAATGACTCATAAAACACCTTGCCGTTGGTATTTAATATTTATTCTATACTACATTTATATTGTATTTTGTTAACTAGTCTCTCCTCTCTTCTTCCTTCCAAGTTCGGCTTCCCTTGTTAAATGTAACTGTACCTTCTGTCACCACAGTTCTAGTTCCATGTATTTATTATCATTTTTTGTATTTATTGCACCCCCGTTCTATGTAAACCAGCAAGATATGTTTTCATGATTGCCGGTATATAAAAACTCTAAATAAATAAAATAAATAAATAAGTACATATCGGTTCGGTTTACAGTGAACCAACATTTGGAAATTACATCAAACAATATGAACTTAATTTAACAAAAAATTGTACAGCAAACTATATGAACATAATTAACAAAATTGTACGCGAATAGAGTTATAGTTGAACAAGCATAACGAGTGTAATATGGGGAAAATCAAAAAAGGAAAAACATGATAGTCAGCACAGGGAGTACATTATAAAGGTTACGGGGAAATTTCGATCAGTTTACATCTAAGTTTACATCTTCAGAATAAGGTTTAAATCTACACGAACTAACGGTTACATCTTCAAAGTTTGTGTACTTCAAAGCTGAGGTTACATCTGACTTAAAAAGGTATTGGTGTAGCATGCTGTAAATTTAACGATTGGGAATATAAGAGTTATATGATCTGATACTTATGTGACAATGATAAGCAGGCAATGTATCTACTAGATAAGGGAGCCCTGACCGATGTGCCGCAAATGCTCCGCTCTGGCTGACGTGCGCGGGCAGCACGTCAGCCAGAGCGGAGCGTGCCCGAAAAAAAAATGGCGCCTGCTCCTTAGGAGCGGGAGTGGCGGTGACGAGCAGGAGCGGGAAGAGCAGTAGCCGCGGCGACGACGACAACAAGCAGGAGTGGCGCCGTGCGCGAGGGAGGGAGGAGCAGTAGCGGCGGCGCGCGAGGGAGGGACACCCCCCTGTCTGCCGGGTGTGGATGACTGAAAGGGGAGGGGATTGAGAGAGGGGGAGTGAGTGAGGGGAGGGAGGAGAGAGTGAGGGAGGTGAGAGTGAGGTGGGAGGGAGGAGAGAGTGGGGGGAGGAGGGGAGGAAGGAGAGAGTGAGCTGAGAGGAGAGAGTGGGGGAGGGGGTGAGAGAGGGAGGTGAGAGTGAGGTGGGGGGAAGGAGGAGAGAGTGGGGGGAGAAGAGATTGAGGTGGAGGGGGGGAGGGAGGAGAGAGTGAGGGGTGGGGGGAGGGAGACTAGAGGGGGGAGGAAGTGGGAAGGAAATGGACCGAAAATTTTTTTTAAATGTAGCCCGTTGTTACGGGCTTAACGGCTAGTATATTTATAAAATGTATGAATCGCTTTCCAGTTTTTACAATAAAATCTTCCAAAGCAATGTGCATAAATAAACAAAAACATAAAAATAAATCAAATGTAGACACCCATCCAGAAATTAATTTACCATTACATCCACTGTTGATGTCAGTTCAAATTAATCTTATCTTCACTTGATGCCAAAACAGCATTAAATCCCTCTCCTCCCTGATTGAAAGAGGGAGGTCATTCCATAATTTGGGGATTATTATAGAGAATGATCTATTTTGCAATTTAACATGTTGAAAGGCTTTAACTGATGGAAGTGGGAGTTGGTAACAGCATTGTGTACATATATTTCTAGATGAAGATCTCCAGCAAAATCTTCCAGACATATGTGGAGGCAAATTCCTTGCAAGATTTTAAAAGCAAGTACAAGAAGTTTAAACTTGCATCGTAACTTCACAGGCAACCAATGTAACTTCAAAAGGAGAGGAACAGCTAATATCCCATTCTCGGGTGATATTCTGTTTGAGAGATTAAGGAGTAGCTTACGGCTCCAGTTTTTTGTCGGATCTCATCGATCTCTGTCGGTAGAGGACAGTTTTTCACAATTCCTTGATGGTTGCAGAAAAGTTTTCAAGCACTGTTGGGTCCTCAAGGTTGCAGAGTGTGATTACCATTTATTCTTCCCCTTTCTTCCTGCACAACATTTTTTGGTCTTCTATTCGAGTCCATCTCAAGCATCTCAATTGCTTCTCGAGGGGGAGTTACTCTTCTGTCAGCAGGTATTAGAGTCTGTTCTTCCAGAGGAGCATAGCACATGGCTCTATTCCTCCTGTTCTTTTCATCTCTAAGATTTCAAAGGGATTGAAGCCTATCCTAAATTTACGAAGGCTGATCAGGGGATTGTTTTGGGAGAAGATCAAGATAAAGGCCCCTCACTCCATTCTGTTCTATTTTCAAAACAGGGAATGGGATGTACTGTATACTCTGGAGCTGACAGAGTTCTATCTGCTGACCTTTTGGTTGCCCCAAGGGTCTTCACTGATTTGTTGGCACTGGTGGCAGCAAACCTAGACTGCTGGGAAATGTAGCTAGCCAAATGTCTGGTAAAGTAAACTTCTTCAGACGTTAGTCCTTAAACTTTATTCCTTCATGGCGTGCATAGATTCGGTTGAAGGAAGGTGTGTTCTTCCCATCAGAACTGGTCAGTAATACTTGTTTTGAGCCACATGGAAGCTCTCACTGGATTCAGCTATGTCAATCATTTTTAACCCTGTGCTCCTTGATGTCCCTTCGTTGGTGGCTAAACCTGTTGGTCCTTAGAAATCCAAACTGGCAATTGTCAGGGAGAGACTGATGATCAGTAAAATCCTACGTTCTCAATGACCTTAGATACAAATGATAGTGAAGAGATTGGGAGGTAATTATTCAAAATTGTCTGGTCTAAACTATCCTTCTTGAAAAGAGGGCACTCGAAGCAGCTTTGAAAGGATCTGGCATATAGCCTTCAGTCAGTGAAGTATTAACAGCTTGCGAAATAAAAGGGCCAAAGTCTTCCCTGAGAGTTTTTATAAGCATTTACTGCAGGAATTTAGGAGAGAAAACATGTGTGTTTTATTGAATTAATTGCAACCAACCTAGAGAGGCTACAGAAGACAAAAAATGTTTACAGGTATTAGATAATGGAGAAACATGAACACGTAAATTGAAATAATCTAAATTGAAAAGATTTTAATATCAACTTTTAAGGTAATCAATGCATCTACTAATATGAAATAATAAATATTCGAAAATTCCAGAGGACAATAAATTAAATATTCTCCCCAGGAGTGAAAAGTGAGCAATGGTATCTCTTATTAGAGAATAGATTCTACTAGGACAACTGTCATCTATAAGCTTTCTTAACTAAAATCAATAAACCTCCACCCCCTATGGTTATACCTTACTGTGAAAAGATGGCATATAAAGGCACTAAAAGTTGGTTCACTGTGGATCCATAAACACTGTGGATCCATAAAGTCAAGAGGTCGCCAATGAAGAGTGGGTGACTCGCCAGAATGATGGCTACTGCCTGGAGACAATACCCTTATTAAATAAACATACACATGCTTACTGTGACTCCAACATCGCTCTAAGCTTCAACAGCAAGAGGAAATGTGGAAAAAAGGATTCACACTCACAAAGAGGGGAGTAGCTGGCTTGTTACGGCGGTTACTACCCCAAATCAAATAAGCCTGATACTTCACTTTCAATGCATATACAGCATAGTTCTCTGCTTCAACGGCAGGGGAGAAGAAAAACTGATACTTCACACATCCAGCAGAGCTCTCTGCTTCAACGGCAGGGGAGAAGAAAAGAGGGTTCGCACTCACAAAGCGGGGAGTAGCTGGCTTGTTACGGCGGTTACTACCCCAAACCAAATGTGCCTGATACTTCACTTTCGATGCATATCCAGCAAGGCTCTCTGCTTCAACGGCAGGGGAGAAAAAAAGAAAACTGATACTTCACGCATATCCAGCATAGCTCCCTGCTTCAACGGCAGGGGAGAAGATAAACAACCAATAAGGGCTGTATAACATAGTCTGGGTAAAGCAAATAAGCATGGGTGTAGCTTGCTTATTGGCAGGGGAGAAGCTTGCTTATTGGCAGGGGAGAAGAAAAACAACTGATAAGGGCTGTATAACATAGTCTGGGTAAAACAGATAGGTGTGGGTGTAGCTTGCTTATTGCGGCGGCTGCTACCCCTAACTAATCGAGCTAGATATTTCACTTGGATGCAGCTCCATCACTGCTCTCTACATTAATGGTGGGGGTGGAAGGGAAATAGAACCAAGAGCTAAGAGAAACAGATAAGTATGAGAGAAAAAATGAGGGAAGCTTGCTGGGCAGACTGGATGGGCCATTTGGTCTTCTTCTGCCGTCATTTCTATGTTTCTATATGTTTCTATGTTCAAAAAGATGCTGTCTTTCAAAAAATCAGTAATAACTGGAAGTGTTGAAAGAGTCAACAAATCATGTTGAGAGAAAGGAATGCTTCTAACAACAGGAGTTAAAACACTCTTATGAATAACTTTGGTCAGGGGTAAATAATGTGAAACAACACCATAATGCCTACATCCAAGAAAAACCAGAATCACCTCACCCATGTAAGAATATAAAAAAAAAAAAAATTGACAGTAAATTGGAGTTCAAAAAATTAGGGATGAGCATTTGGGAGAAACAAAATAGGAAATGAGATGACATTTTTTATTTCATTTCATTTCATTCTCAAAGTGAAACAATTGATAATCTGATAAAGTTTCATTGGTGTTCAGATTTTGGTTTGAGAACCAAAACAAACAACTAAATGATCCATCGGACAGAGGCCAGGGCCTTGCCTAGGGAATAGGCCTCAGCCCAAAGCAGGGGCCTTGGCCTGTGACCAAGCATGACGCCAGGGCCTTGCCTAGGCATGGGTCACGGCCTTACAACAGAGCTGCAAACTAGGCCTGAGCGTGATGCCTGGCTCTTGGCTGTAGCCTCAAAAATTAATCCTATTTACCTGCTCCAAAGGGGATCCAGTGTCACAACACAGGCCTGATGCCAGGGCCCGGCCCAGAGACTGGGTCAAGATACCTAGTCCTTGGCCCGGGTCCAGGCCCTGTGCCAGAGCCCAGTCCGGAGATTGGGTCCTGATGCTTGGACCTGGGCCTGGGCCTCAACGCAGTCTCAGGCCCGACCCGGAGGCCGTGTTTTGGCCTAGCGTCAGGGCCGAGGCCTCGGAGATCTTCTGATGTCGTCTTTCTTCTTTCTTTGCTGTTGAAATGATACCATCTGCTTGGGAGGCACTAGAATTCATTCATTCTGGCGTATCCTCCCCAGTGGAGGGCGCCATTTTGATTATGGCAGTTTTAGCTGCCAAGCATCAAGTTTATGCCAAATCCTCTCTGTATTCCCTATTGGATTATCAATGTGGCTCTCCACTTTTTCTGTTTATGTTAAAGTAATGATGATATGATTGATCAGTCTGGGTATCAAAATCTTTCATGGATTATCAACCAATGAGAACGTGGACATAGAAACTCTTATGGCTTATTGTGTGAGAATTAATTTAACTTATTTCCTTTGGGGCAGATTTTCAAAGGGTTACGCGCATAACTTACGCGCATAACCCCGAAAAAGTGCCCCTACATGCGCCGATCCTATGCAAAATAGGCTGAGCGACGCGCGCAAGTCCCGGGACGTGTGTTTGTCCCAGGGCTTTGAAAAAGGGGCGTGGGCCAACTGCTGGCGAGTGATCCTCAGGCATGGAGGCCGTGCCAGAGGATCACACGCCAGCAGTTGGCCGGTGAGCGCAAGTTACACCTGCCAGAGGTGGGGACTCCCCTAGGGCTTGGCGCGTGCAAGGTACACAAGTGTGCACCCCCTTGCACGCACCGACCCTGGATTTTATAACATGCGCAAGGCTGCGCACGCATGTTATAAAAGCGGGCGTAGATTTGTGCGTGCCGGGTTGCGTGCACAAATCTACGCCCACGCGCATGTTAGAAAATCAGGCCCTTTCTGCATTCCAAAATACCTAGGGTGGAGAACAATATGTAAAAACACACAAGGCATATACAATAATAATCAACAGGTGTCAAACAAATTAAATAGCTAAAACGAGCATAAGAATTGCCGCTCCGGGTATGACTAAGGTCCATTGAGCCAGCATCCTATCTCTGATAGTTGCTAATCCAGGTTGCAAATACTTGGTAGATCCCATAAAGTAGAACTAATTCCTATTACTCACTCCCAGGGATAGCAATAGCTTTCCTTAGTCTATCTGGTTAATAATGTGTTATGGACTTTTCCTCCAGGAACTTGTCCAAACCTCTTTTAAACCTGCTATGCTAGTTGCCTTGATCACATCCTCTGTTGACAGATTCCACAGCTTGATAGTGCATTGAGTGAGAAAGTTCTTTATGCGATCTGTTCTGAATCTGCTGGTTGTTAGTTTCATGGAGTGTCCTCTTGTTTTAGTATTATTTAAAAGGGTAAATAACCATCCTTTATTTACCTGTTCCACCCCACTCATGAGTTTATAAACTTCTACCATATCCCCTCTCAGCATTCCCTTTTCCAAACTGAAGAGCCCCAGTCTGCATAGCCTCTCATCATAGGAGACCTATTTCATCCCCATTATCATTTTTGTCTGGCAATAGTGATCATAACATGATCAAATTTAAACTAATAACTGGAAGGGGGACAATAAGTAAATCCACAGCTCTAGCACTAAACTTTCAAAAGGGAAACTTTGCTAAAATTAGAAAAATATAAAAAAAACTGAAAGGTGCAGCTACAAAGGTTGAGTGTCCAACAGGCATGGACATTGTTAAAAAAAAAAAAAAAAAATCTTAGAAGTTCGGATGTATTCCACCATTAAGAAGGGTGGAAGGGAAGGCCAAAAATTGTCTGTATGATTAAAAGGTGAGGTGAAAGAAGCTATTTTAGCTAAAAAGATCTTCCTTCAAAAATTGGAAGAAGGATCCATCTGATGGAAATAAGAAAAAGGAGAAGCATTAGCAATTTAAATGTAAAACATTGATAAACAGGCTAAAAGAGATTTGAAAATAAGTTGGCCGTAGAGGCTAAAATTCATAGTAAATCTTTTAAAAATATATCTGAAGCAGGAAGCCTGCAAGAGAGTCAGTTGGATCGTTAGATGATTGAGGGGTTAAAGGGGCACTTAGGGAAATTAAGACCATCATGGAAAGACTAAACAAATTCTTTGCTTTGGTGTTTACTGAGGAGGATGTTGGGGAGATACCAGTTCCTGAGAAAGTTTTCAAGGGTGATCATTCAGATGAACTGACCCAAATCACTGTGAACCTGGAAGATGTAGTAGGCCAATTTGGCAAACTGAAGAGTAGCAAATCACCTGGACATCCCAGGAATCTGAAAGAACTAAAAAATGAAATTTCAGACTTATTACAAGTAATTTGTGACGTATTATTAAAATCATTCGTTGTACCTAAAAACTGGAAGGTGGCCAATGTACCCCAATATTTAAAGAGGGCTCCAGAGGAAACTATAGATCGGTGAGCCTGACTTCAGTGCCAGGAAAAATCATGGAAACTATTATAAAGAATAAAATCACAGAGCATAAACATAATTTAATGGACACAGTCAGCATGGATTTACCCAATGGAAGTCTTGCCTCACATATCTAATTTTCAATATCTTCAACAACATTAACTCATGTTTATTAGGAGTGGCACGTCAACAATACACACCACAAAGAGCCCTAAGATCACAAAAAAAAGGACTTCTAATGGTGCCTTCTACTCGGAGCACACACCTAATGCAAATAAGAGACCGAATGTTTTCCATGGTGGGCCCCAAGTTGTGGAACTGATTTCCAGAATCTTTACATCAGACAACAGAAAGAAAGAGTTTCAAGCGAGAACTGAAAACTTGGTTTTTTAGAAATGCATATGATTTAACATAAAATACCAGTATGCCGATTTCCAACGTCAGTACCAGAGACAATAGCAGTGGAGAGAATAAGTAATGATCGAAGGAAAGTGTAATGTTAGTAGAATTGCTATTTATTGCTGTGTCGACCTAAAAAATGTATGAATGTGAACTAGATTATATATTTGTTATGCTGTTAACTTAGAATGTGGATGTTGACTCAAAGTATGTGATTGTTGACCAAGAATATGAATGTTGATAATATAAACCTTTGTGATCTTGTTTTGTGACGACGGTATATAAAATGCTTAAATAAATAAAATACCTACTACATTATTTTTGAAAGGGTGAATAAGCATGTGGATAAAGGTGAAATGTTAGATGTAGTATATTTGGATTTTCAGAAGGCATTTGACAAAGGCCCTCATGAGAGGCTTCTAAGAAAATTAAAAACATAATGGGATAGGAGGCGATGTCCTTTCATGGATTACAAACTGGTTAAAAGGCAGGAAACAGAGAGTAGGATTAAATGGTAAGTTTTCATAGTGGAAAAAGTTAGTGCATCGGGGATCTGTACTTGGACTGGTGCTTTTTAATATATTTATAAATGTTCTGGAAAGAGGTACGACGAGTGAGGTGATCAAATATGCAGATAACATAAAATTATTCATAGTACTTAAATCAAAAGTGGATTGTGATACATTACAGGAGGACCTTGCAAGACTGGAAGATTGGGCATCCAAATAGCAGATGAAATTTAATATGGACAAGTGCAAGGTGATGCATATAGGGAAAAATAACCCTTGCTGTAGTTACACGATGTTAGGTTCCATATTAGGAGCTACCATCCAGGAAAAAGATCTAGGCATCATAGTGGATAACACATTGAAATCATCGGCTCAGTGTCCTGCAGCAGTCAAAAAAGCAAACAGAATGTTAGGAATTATTAGGAAGGGAATGGTTAATAGAACGGAAAATGTCATAATGCCTCTATATCGCTCCATGGTGAGACCACACCTTGAATACTGTGTACAGTTCTGGTCACCACATCTCAAAATGGATATAGTTTGCACTGGAAAAAGTGCAGAGAAAGGTGACCAAAATGATATGGGGCATGGAACGGCTGCCCTGTGAGGGAAGACTAAAGAATTTAAGGCTGTTCAGTCTGGAGAAGAGATGACTGAGAGGGGATATGATAGAAGTCTACAAAATCATGAAAGAACTTGAACAGGTTAATGTAAATCGGTTATTTCAGATAATAGAAGGACCAGGGGGGCACTCCATGAAGTTTGCAAGTAGCTCATTTAAAACAAATCAAAGAAAATTCTTTTTTACTCGGCGCAGAGTTAAACTCTGGAATTCATTGCCAGGGGATGTGGTTTCAGCAGTTAGTGTTACTGGATTTAAAAAAAGGTTTGGATAAGTTCCTACAGGTTAAATCCATATGGTAATTAATAAGCAATAGTAGCTTGTAATCTATCTAATGTTTCGGATATACTTAGTTTTTGGGTACTTGCCAGGTTCTTATGGCCTGGATTGGCCTCTGTTGGAAACAGGATGCTGGGCTTGATGGACCCTTGGTCTGACCCAGTATGGCAGTTCTTATGTTATGTTCTTTTCCCCATACCTTCCCTCTCCCTTAGATCTATCTATCTCGATGCCATGGACACAATTAAAATCACTTAGAACCACTAATATCCCTCTTATCACTTCTGTTAATTTTTGTACCAGCCCTGTGAAAAAAACAAGATTATATTTATTTGGGCAAATCATTATTTCTTTCCCATTAATTTTCCCAATAAGAATAAAAAATCTACCTTTGGTTTCTGTTATCTCCCTTAGTTTTTGAAAATTCACATTTTTATTCAAAAGAATTGCTACCCCTCATTTATTTTCTATTAGCTGGCAGAAAATAGCATTCCTTTACCCAATCTCTTGTGAGTTTCTTACTTTCGCTCTCCGACAAATGTGTCTCCTGAATACCAGCTATAGCAGCTTTATATTGTAAAAACTGTAAAATCTTCTTCTCTTTTATTGGGGAGGTAAATCATCTATGTTGCAAGGTCCCCCATCTAAACACTTTTTATGTAAAAGAAAATAATATCGCTGTACTCTGGTGCGAGGCTCCCAGCCACACCTTGCACCTTCTAAACGAAGCCAAATTTGGTACCCCTCATCAAAATAAATGTTCTCATCTCTTAACCCCAAGTTCCACCAGTGCACTGTACTTCCTGAAACACCCATATCCTTTAGTCCTCCCTTCCCCTGACCCATCCCACTCCTCCCCTCCCCCTTTCTGTGTTTGCCCTCTTAACGAGCATGAGGTCGGCTAAATATATGTGCGGGTACCATCCTCTCCTCCATATCAGAATATTTTCCCAACACTCAACAGATCCTCCTAAATTTAACAATCAAAATTAAAAGGAAACAAAACAGAGCCAGAAGTAACAGCAATCTCATATCTCTATCTTCAAGCTACCCAGTTACACGAGGTTTACTCACTCCATTTTCCCAATTCCTTCCGGACCATCTTATGTTTGACTCCACGGTCCAAGACCCACAGGGCCATCTCTGGCATGACCCATGTTGTGGAGAATCCTCTTGCCCTCAATAATTTGTCTCTACCAATCTCAGAGATTTTCCAGGCTTTCCAATTGAGGCCATCTCCAGCATGACCTTCAAATTGACGTACGAATCCAAACTAACATGGTGTGGCACGGGATAGGGTTATTCTCGGGGGTAACGCCACATGTTGAAGTCAGCCTAACAAGGCTCTCCCCGAAACCATTTCTCATCAAACTCTGAAGATATACTCTCCCACTCATTGTTGAAATGGCTTATTTGATCATGGTGCAAATTAGTGATATCTCACTGCTCAATTATCATAAAAAGCACAAAGCATAGAAAATACCAAATGCTTGAACATTCCCCATAACATGAGTGTTTTCCACAACTGATTGCTGGAAAGCTTTGCCATCTTGTATATAACCTGACTATCATATTCATTGTAGTGAATTCAAAAATTGCGCAGCTTTTTCCACTTGATCAAATACTTGCATAGCTCCATAGAGCCATATCCCTGAGACGTGCCGGGTACTGCAGTGCAAATCTAATTTGCTTCTGCACGAGAGACGTATACAGACGACGGAACTCTTTTCATTTCATGGAGAGTTGAAGGGAATAATCCTGAAAGAGGCGAATGGTGTAATCCTGATATTCTAACTCTCTGAGCTTCTGATATTTTTGAATTCTCATTTATTTATGCATGAAGTTGTTGCGTTAGTGCCTGTTCTCACCCTTGCTCCACCTTCTCTACCTCTGTGGCGACTCCCTTCGGCTCTGACAGACAGATGCTGCCGCGGCTTCTCGCCGTACTTCCTGGAATCCCCGGGCTGGCCTGACGCTGCGGATCCACCATGTTACTGGTGATGTAGGGTGTTCACGCGTGCGCGCTCCAGAGTTTGTACCGGCAAGGGCGCGAACCTCGGGGGCGTCCCCCCGTAGTGACGTCATCCACTTTCAGTTTAAAAGGTCTTTACTTGCAGCTACGAATTGAGTTAGCAGGGGGTTTGATTGCGGGGATCATTCCGACCCGCTTCATCCTTCACTGCTCTGCCTCCACCACCTTACCTAGGGGTACCTGCTCCTCGGGGGCCCCACTCTCTCTCTTCTTGATTTCAGATTGCTAAGACGGGATCCGGTACTCGCTCCTCGAGGGCCTACGTCCCTGAATGCTCAGAAGACTCCTTACTAACTGGAAGCGATCGCAGACGTGAACACAGTGAGTTCTATTACAGATAGCAATCGGTACTCGCTCCACGAAGGCCTATGTTCCTAATCTCCAAACACTCTCTTCAGTCTAAGATGTTATCGCAGGTACGGAGATCGTGAGTCATTATTATAAATTGCAGATAGGAACTGGTACTCGCTCCACGAGGGCCCATGTTCCTAAATCCCTTCTCAACTCTCTTCTATATCAGAAGCCAAAATATATATCTATATCTGTGCATTACTGTTATAGATTGCAGATAGGAACCGGTACTCGCTCCACGAGGGCCTATGTTCCTAAAACCCTCCAAAGACTATCTTCTATTCCATAAGCCATCTCATACACAGATATTGTGAGTTCTCATTCCAGACTGCATATAGGATCCAGCACTCGCCTACGGCTCCTGTTCCTGAATACTGAAGACTCTCTGTTGCATAGAGGCCATTACAGATATCTACAGTTGTGAATGTATCATCTACTACTGGTTATGTATCCAGCATACCCTGGCTACTCACTATCTATAGTCTCTCTCTACAGCTCAGCAACCCAGAGACCGCAATTCCAGTACCAGAGAGACTTCAGCCCTGCTGGGCACATCAGCTCACTACTGCCACCTTTGGTGGTTCTACTTCCAGTCTGATAAAGAACTATCTGTGTCTGTCTCCATATTCCAGCCTAGCCGGTGGTCCCTCTCAGGACATCCTCTTGAGGGCGCTGTCATCTGCCATCGGCCCAGGGATTCACCAATTTACACTACTAGAGCAGTATTATACGACTGCCACTCTGTGGGAAGCCTACTCACTACAGAACACTAACTCCGCCTACGGAGTATTACAATTGTCAGCTCTTCCCCTTGGCAGGGTGATCCATAACCAATTACTAACTCCCTGGTGGACTTATAACAGATTGCCAACGCCTCCCCGTGGTGGGATAAGGTATTACAGATTCTAACTCCGCCTCTGGGGAGCCGTTCCTATAGATTGCTACTCCTAGCAGCAGGGATTGACAACAGATTGCTAACTCCTTCCTCTTCAGGAGGAGATCCATATCAGATTGCCAACTCCTCCCTCTACAGGAGGAGCTCGATAACAGATTGCTAACTCCTGGCAGCAGATTTATAAAAGAAGTTGACGATTTTTGCAAGCGCAATCCACGGTCTCATGTCTCCTTTCTGCTTGCGACCTAAACGATGAACTATCTCAATTTTCATGTAACTCTGCAATTCCGACATGCCCATTTCTCCAGAAATACCGGTAAGCTCGGATCATCAATACTATCTGGAAGCCTAGTTATTCTTATGTTGAACGCCTTGACCTGTTCTCTAAATCTTCTATTTTCTCTTTTTTTCCAGTGTCACAATTCTCCTTTCATGCACCAGCGTGTCATCCTCAGTAACCAGACCCTTCCTTCCACACGTTCGATACGTGGGTTTAACTCTGAGAGAGAGGTTTTAATGTTGGTGATTTACGGTATTTGGAAATCAGGGAAAGTTTAACATTCAGAGTGGATGCAACCGCTTTCGTCAGCTCGGCAATCATCTCACTATTAGTGGAAGGGCTTGTTGTATTTGTGTTTGTGGCAGCCATTTACCCCTCTCCTGTGCTTGCTTTCTCTTAATTCTTTTTTTTGCCCCTTTAATGGGCATATTTCTAGGCAATCTTTGCATAAATCTGTCAATCGACATATAGGGATCTTATCAAGTCGAAGTTTGCTCTGTGTTGCGATATTCATTAAACACACTCACAATTGTTTATACTTGCAAACGAATACCTCACAAAATTAATCCAAAGGCTATTATCCATAAATATGCATAATTCAATACTAGCCTTAAAAACTAACACACAATATACACAGCCAATAATAGTTTAACCCTTTAAAAAAATGTTTTTTTTTCAGGATCGAAGCATTATTTCCCAGCAAGTCCAACCCACTTTCAGCAGATGAAGCTTCTGCAGTCGGCGTTCCTCCAGCAAATTACCAATAAGAAAAATGCTGCCATATCCCATTTTCTAAAAGAAATAAATATACCTGCATTATTCCGTTTCTTAAAAATTAATACATTTATCCACATTATTAACAATTCCCAAATGTTTACAGTTGACTCCTAAAAAGATGGCCTGAAACTATGGTCCAGAAACTAGCCCAGCAGCTGAAAGCCTGCTTTTGTTGATTTTCTGAACTTTGACTAGTCAGGTAACGTTAATAATATATTGCATAGGGTGAAAATGGATAAGTGTAGAACTTTGAGTGATGGAACACAAAATGTAGCCTCGTACATCGATCTAAGAGAGCAACAGAAGTGCAAATACCGGGGCCAAACATATAATCCTTCATCAAGGTCACTGAGTTCGTCACAGATTCAGCAGGTCGCTTTATTGGCAGGACAGGGTTACCTGTGAGGCCAAGTACTGCACAGAAGGATTAAAAGAAAAGGGTAGGGAAAGAAAGGAAACAATTATAAAGTGATAATAAGCCAAGTAAAGGTACGGGTTATGGAAAGTACAGCAGCGGGGACAGGGCTCAGGTTCTGCTGCTGGTCTGCAATGTTTTGTGCAGAATAAAGAACTCCTGGTGTTCACTGATCCTCTTGTCTTGGTTGCTACTGCTATATTGGATCCGTTTCCGGTTTGTTTCTTTGGACCTTCTCTGTATTGTCCCTGGTCAGGTTTTCTTTCCTGCCTGGTGACAGGGTACCACACATTTTGCTGCTGTAGCAGCTGTTTCTACGTTTTCCCCAATGTAACCCTTTTTTCATGGATTTAACGGTTTCCAAAGGGCACACGAGATTTTCATCTCTGATGTTGTCTCCACAACACTGTCCCCAAGGTGTGTGGGTCCTTCTTGGCCCAGACGATAGGGTGCTTTTCCCTTAAGTGTGTGAGTTTTTCAGTCTCTCTACAGATACGTTGTGGTGACCGCTGGGACAAACAAGGTGGGACAGCACTTGGTGTTCAAAATAAATTTACCGATTCTTTTAAAAGTTCAGTCAATGTCCAATAATAAATCCAAAAGTGTGCTTGACAACTCTCTTTATTTACTCTGCTTTCTCTGGCTTGGTTATGAATGCTGTCTCTCAGGTTCCTGGGATGGAGCATACCACTTCTTCTTTCAGTGCATAAACTGTTCCAGTGGCTAGGGAAATCCTACATGTGGGGAATCCCAGAAAAAATGTGCCTGAGTCTCAATGCCAAATCTTGGTCACCCAGCCTGTGTCCTGGTTCCTTAGGGTAGAGATCCTGTTGAGGGTCTCCTGATCTTTCTCCTCCTTCCTGAATGTGACTTCTCTGAAGGGAAAAGACTGATGCACACAGGAAAC
Source organism: Rhinatrema bivittatum (assembly GCF_901001135.1). NCBI lineage: Eukaryota > Metazoa > Chordata > Amphibia > Gymnophiona > Rhinatrematidae > Rhinatrema > Rhinatrema bivittatum. The sequence continues at coordinate 9,660,225 of NC_042620.1, forward strand.
CAGCTATACCAGCCCGACTTCCCAGTGAGGAGGGATGGATCAAAAGCCTTCTCACAGCAAAAAAGGAGAAACCGCCTTTACTTCAAAAATCTCTCAGGCTGGAGTAATGCTATCACTAGTCTTGCTCCTCCTCTGGAGTAGAAGGCTAGCTCACAGGTTTTCAGCCCATAGTCCTCAGGGTCAGGGGAATAACCATCACCCTAGGGTTTAAGGTATCATACCAGTTACCATTTTCCTCACTACCCCCTACGCGCCTTGTATATTTACCCCTTGTATACTCACCCCCTGTATATTTATACTCCTACTCCTTTAACAATAACAATATTCTTTTCCCTTGAACCTTAGTTAACCTTGTTACTTAGATGTTACTGTTCCTCTCGTTTCTCTCCTCCTACTTGTTGGGGTCTCCTTCCGACCCCCAGTTACTCTTAACCTCCCATCTCCCCCCCCCCCCTGTTATTTGTAATTTCCACCTTTTTGTTATCATGTAAACCGACATGATGTGTATTTTAATGTCGGTATAGAAAAACTGTTAAATAAAATAAAATAAATAAGTTACAAAACAGCCAAGATCTCAATAAAGTCTATCTTCCAAAAAATGAGGCAGACCCTCTCTGGCAGGGAATGCACTGATAAGGAGTTTCCTTTGAGTGAAAGAACACTAACAGGTCGATCCAGTAAAGTGTGCTCCGTCGGAGCGCACTGTCACCCTGCTCTGGACGCGTGTTTTCCCTTACCCCTTATTCAGTAAGGGGAGGAAAACACGCGGCCCACCCGCGGCACCTAATAGCGCCCTCAACATGCAAATGCATTTTGATGGCCCTATTAGGTATTCCTGAGCGATCCAGTAAGTAAAATGTGCAGCCAAGCCGCACATTTTACTCTAAGAAATTAGCGCCGCCCAAAGGTCGGCGCTAATTTCTTCCGGCGCCAGGGAAGTGCACAGAAAAGCAGTAAAAACTGCTTTTCTGTGCACCCTCCGACTTAATATCATAGCGATATTAAGTTGGAGGTCCCCAAAAGTAAAAAAAAAGTAAAAAAAAAAATAAATTTTGAATTCGGCCCGCGGCTGTCGGGCCGAAAACCGGACGCTCAATTTTGCCGGCGTCCGGTTTCCGAGCCCGTGGCTGTCAGCGGGCTCGAGAACCGACGCCGGCAAAATTGAGCGTCGGCTGTCAAACCCGCTGACAGCCGCCGCTCCAGGCCAAAAGGAGGCGCTAGGGACGCGCTAGTGTCCCTAGCGCCTCTTTTTCCTCGTTTGCACCGCGTCGCCTAATTTAAATACTGGATCGCGCGCACCGGCGAGGGGCCGGTGCGCGCGCCGGGAGAGCGGGCGTTAGTCCGCTCTCCCACGGACTTTACTGGATCGAGCTGTCTATTAGGTTAGTAGGCCCAACCCGGCAGGGGAACATCAAACCAGCTCCTCACTGTCTGAGATCCAACTCAAAATGTCCATATTGCTCCTACTTCTAGCCCTCCCAAGTAGACTAAGAGACTACCAATCACAAGGCAACCTCAGGGGAAGGTGCTGTCTACGAATGGTGTCTCTCTCTAAACTGTGTAATTCTGTGGGCAGGACCTAGGGCCATCTAGTGACTGACCAAGGGGTTGCCACACCAGTAAGCCACCTTATCTGTCCTGGCATTAGGGTGCAAAACTGAGTCAGATGAGGCCCTGACATGGTGGAGCACTGTTCAGTCCAGAAACATATAAAGACTCGGTTGTTTGATAGGCCTTGCGTCTATGTTTATGTCTGGGAATAGCATGTTCTTGGCTCTTTATTATTGAGATGGCTTGTCTGGCTTAGGTTGTTTGGTATATCTGATGGTTTTGGTGCTACTGTTTAGTGATGTTAGTTTATTATGTTTGATGTTATTGCTGTATGTATTAGATTGCTGAATTATTTTTCTTGTGAACCAGTTAATCTTATATGGAAGTAGTGGGTAATCAAATTTATAAATAAACCTTAAATTTAGTATGCCAGGGTACGGAGCAGATCTGACACCAGGCTAAGCAGAGCTGTGGACGATGGGGTGGGGAGTCACATTGACGTGGCTGTCCAGGAGGCAGGAGCTTACTTTCACTGCTGTATCAGTGTGGCCGCCCCTCTCCGACAGCCCCGGTGTCAGGAATAAATGGAGTAATGTGGTCTGCAGATTTGTATCCCGTGGCAGGGCTGGAAGTCCTGTGGAATCTGTGCTGGGCAATATTACTTCTCAAGCTTAAAACATACGCGTTTTGCAGCCTCAAAGACCTGATCGCCTGGTAAATAGCAGTCTCCAAACTTCTGCCCGCGCAGTCAGTGTAATGCCAGTATAAAGTTTAAATCCTGCGCCGGCATCAGCTTTCTACTGACCCAGAGCAGGTCCGTAAAGAGCTATTTATGGCAGTCTGACGTCCTCCTGTCCTGCCCATGCAGGAAAATGAGGGGTTTTTATTTAATAAAACGTATTAATCGCTTTCCAGAAATAAGCGATTTACAAACTATTACGTAAAATAACATTTTGTAAACTATACAAACAGTGCACACGGCATCGGTGTCGCCGTGAGTTGCTGCACCTCACGTTATTCCCCACTTAGCTGACATCTGAGGCACAAATTCTATGTGAAAGGCCCAGAGGAGCAAAGAAGTGCGAGCAAGAATGGGGGAGAAGCCAGAGTCAGTACCTGAGAGAGAGCATCCCTGCGCCTTTTCTCTCCCTGCAGCCTCCCCATTCCCTGCACTGGGGCCTGCGCTGCTGCCGGCAGTCTCGGTGTGGCTATCCCGGCCCGGCACGCAGGAAGCCCTTCTGCTTCCCCTTGCTTCAGTTTCTGTATAACGTGCTCATAATGGAATTTGTGTCCGCTTAATGTTGGATAAAAATTGAACGGGCAGGGGAGCAAGGCTATAGCAGATTGTATCTCGCTGCCAGCACGGGTGTCGTCCTCCAAAATATTTACTTGTGGCTATGGGCGGAAAGACCTTGCGGTGTCCAGAGGGGCCAGAGAAAGGGGGTGAAAAGAAAGGCAGGAGCCGAGGAGAGAGAAATGCTAGCAACTCCTAGCCCTGCCCAAGAGGAGGCCAGCTAGACTGGAAAGAGGAGGAGGACCAAGTGCTTTGTCCTTAAATAGGAACCCACGTTCTTGTAAAGCTGACCACCTGCCTGCTGTAAATCTGTACCCTCCTATCCAGCTGCCTGCTATAGAGCTCTGTACCCCCCTATCCAGCTCCCAGCTATAGAGCCCTGTACCCCCCTATCCAGCTCCCTGCTATAGAGCCCTGTACCCCCCTATCCAGCTGCCTGCTATAGAGCCCTGTACCCCCCTATCCAGCTCCCTGCTATACAGCCCTATACCCTGCTAAACAGCTCCCTGCTATACAGCCCTGTACCCTCCTATCCAGCTCCCTGCTATAGAGCTCTGTACCCCCCTATCCAGCTCCCTGCTATAGAGCCCTGTACCCCCCTATCCAGCTCCCTGCTATAGAGCCCTGTACCCCACCTATCCAGCTCCCTGCTATACAGCCCTATACCCTGCTAAACAGCTCCCTGCTATACAGCCCTGTACCCTCCTATCCAGCTCCCTGCTATAGAGCCCTGTACCCCCTATCCAGCTCCCTGCTATATAGCCCTGTACCCTCCTATCCAGCTCCCTGCTATAGAGCCCTGTACCTTCCTATCCAGCTCCCTGCTATAGAGCTCTGTACCCCCTATCCAGCTCCCTGCTATAGAGCCCTGTACCCTCCTATCCAGCTCCCTGCTATAGAGCTCTGTACCCCTCTATCCAGCTCCCTGCTATAGAGCCCTGTACCCCCCTATCCAGCTCCCTGCTATAGAGCCCTGTACCCCCCTATCCAGCTGCCTGCTATAGAGCCCTGTACCCCCCTATCCAGCTCCCTGCTATATAGCTCTGTATCCTCCTATCCAGCTCCCTGCTATATAGCCCTGTATCCTCCTATCCAGCTCCCTGCTATAGAGCCCTGTACCCCCCTATCCAGCTCCCTGCTATAGAGCTCTGTACCTACTATCCAGCTCCCTGCTATAGAGCCCTGTACCCCCCTATCCAGCTCCCTGCTATAGAGCCCTGTACCCCCCTATCCAGCTGCTTGCTATAGAGCCCTGTACCCCCCTATCCAGCTCCCTGCTATATAGCTCTGTATCCTCCTATCCAGCTCCCTGCTATATAGCCCTGTACCCTCCTATCCAGCTCCCTGTTATATAGCCCTGTACCCTCCTATCCAGCTCCCTGCTATAGAGCCCTGTACCCCCCTATCCAGCTCCCTGCTATAGAGCCCTGTACCCCCCTATCCAGCTCCCTGCTATAGAGCCCTGTACCCCCCTATCCAGCTGCCTGCTATAGAGCCCTGTACCCCCCTATCCAGCTCCCTGCTATATAGCTCTGTATCCTCCTATCCAGCTCCCTGCTATAGAGCCCTGTACCCCCTATCCAGCTCCTGCTATAGAGCCCTGTACCCCCCTATCCAGCTGCCTGCTATAGAGCCCTGTACCCCCCTATCCAGCTCCCTGCTATACAGCCCTATACCCTGCTAAACAGCTCCCTGCTATACAGCCCTGTACCCTCCTATCCAGCTCCCTGCTATAGAGCCCTGTACCCCCTATCCAGCTCCCTGCTATATAGCCCTGTACCCTCCTATCCAGCTCCCTGCTATAGAGCCCTGTACCTTCCTATCCAGCTCCCTGCTATATAGCCCTGTACCTTCCTATCCAGCTCCCTGCTATCCAGCCCTGTGCCCCCCTATCCAGCTCCCTGCTATACAGCCCTGCATCCTCCTATCCAGCTCCCTGCTATCCAGCCCTGTGCCCCCCTATCCAGCTCCCTGCTATACAGCCCTGCATCCTCCTATCCAGCTCCCTGCTATACAGCCCTGCATCCTCCTATCCAGCTCCCTGCTATACAGCCCTGCATCCTCCTATCCAGCTCCCTGCTATATAGCCCTATACCCTCCTATCCAGCTCCCTGCTATATAGACCTATACCCTCCTATCCAGCTCCCTGCTATAGAACCCTGTACCCCCCTATCCAGCTCCCTGCTATATAGCCCTGTACCCTCATATCCAGCTCCCTGCTATATAGCCCTGCACCCCCTATCTAGTTCCCTACTATACAGCCCTGTATCCTCCTATCCAGCTCCCTGCTATATAGCCCTGTACCCTCCTATCCAGCTTCCTGCTATAGAACCCTGTACCCCCCTATCCAGCTCCCTGCTATATAGCCCTGTACCCTCCTATCCAGCTCCCTGCTATATAGCCCTGTACCCTCCTATCCAGCTCCCTGCTATACAGCCCTGTACCCTCATATCCAGCTCCCTGCTATATAGCCCTGTACCCTCCTATCCAGCTCCCTGCTATACAGCCCTGTACCCTCATATCCAGCTCCCTGCTATATAGCCCTGTACCCTCCTATCCAGCTCCTTGCTATACAGCCCTGTACCCTCATATCCAGCTCCCTGCTATATAGCCCTGTACCCTCCTATCCAGCTCCTTGCTATACAGCCCTGTACCCTCCTATCCAGCTCCTTGCTATACAGCCCTGTACCCTCATATCCAGCTCCCTGCTATATAGCCCTGTACCCTCATATCCAGCTGCCTATTACATAGCCCTGTATCCACTTCCAAGCTTCATTCTGTAACACTGTACCCCCTGCCTGGCTTCCAGCTTCAGTCCTGTGCCTGCTGCCTGACCCTTTGCTATGACCCTGCATCTGCTGACCAGCTCCATACTAATTCAAATTTAATTTATTTTAAAAATGTGTAAATTGTCTTTTCTGAATACAGATCTGATCAAAGCTGTGTACAATTAAAATACTGATAATTCACAGTAAAACAAAAGCTGAGTGCAGGGCAGGAGACATACGATTACATCAGTACCAGTCGGGGGTATCCCCTGATGATCCATCTGCTCTGACGCTTTACCTCCTTCATGGCTCCCTGTTATAACCTTGTATACCTCATCTGGGCTCCTGCTGTACCCCTGTATTCCCTTACTGGCTTGCTGCCCAGGTCCCTGCTTAACCATGTGCCTCTGCCTAGCGAGTGTCTGAAAGTCGGCTGTGTTAAAATACTACATTTCCCTCTCCTTCCAGTTCAGTCACAAACGGCTCCAGTCCTACTTGCCGCCATGTGTGACAGCAGGGATTTGAAGCTAAGATTAGAGCAGTCCCAGGCTGGGCCAGAAGTGTGATTTGCAATCTATAATGGTTTCCTTGCTTGTACATTTCATCCTCTATACTTGCTGGCCCCAGAGCAAGTCCAGGTCTCTTGCATGGCAGTGCTGATTCTGGGCCATTAATATGGCCCAAATGCTTAACATTTTTTTTTTAATAGTTACTTTCTTCTGCACTTAGTTTTGGGTGTTGCTGCTTGCTTTCTGATCCCTTGGTTGGTTCTTTCAGAGGAGCTCACCTCTGGTGAGGGGGAGTCTCTGCGGAGTGTTAAAAAATAATTCAGAAGGGAACAAATTGTGCTGACATCCCTAGACCATAAGAGCATAAGATATGCCTTACTGGGTCAGACCAAGGGTCCATCAAGCCCAGTATTCTGTGTCCAACAGTGGCCAATCCAAGTCACAAGTACCTGGCAAGTACCCAAACATTAGATAGATCCCATTCTAATAATTCCACCAACAAGCAGCGGCTGTTTCCCATTGGTTAATAACATTTTATAAATTTTTCCTCCAGGAACTTATCAAAACCTTTTTTAAATCCAGTTGCACTAACTACCTGAACCACATCCTCTGGCAGCAAAATCCAGAACTTAATTGTGTGTTGAGTGAAAGAATTTTCTCCGATTCGTTTTAAATGTTTAGTAAACCAGCCTTGTTAACTTCATGTACTGTCCCCTGTATTATCCAAAAGAGTAAATAGCTGTTCTCTGAGGCCAAGCAGAATGGTAGACCTCACACATGGGTGACATCATCAGATGCAGCTCCAAACAGAAAACATGTCAAAGTAAAATGAGCATGCACAGCATGCCGTAAACCATGCGGAGTCCCTCTCAAATCTCTCTTTTTCAATGGAGCTGTAAGCATCTCAGAGTGAATGGGTCACTGTGGCTTTTTGGCCATTTTGGAAAACGTTTTTCTTAATATTTCTTGCTTTCCACGGATTTTCTTTGCGGTATTTGTTGCTGGGTCCCTCTCGGTGCTTCTCCAAAGAGTTCCTAGTCAGGCTTTTCAACGTTTCTGGAAACTTTCATTTCACAGTCGATTCCCTTGTGGCAGCTGTGCTTTGGTGCTCGCCGGCCATCGGTGCCCGCCGCCATCAATTTTGATTTTGGCCCTTTTATTTTGTCTCTTCATGGCCACATCCGGTTTTTGTCAATATCCTCAGTGCCCAAGGACCATGTCCATAACGGACCCCCATGAGATATGAATCCGCTGCCTGGGGCATCACATGACATTCAGGGTTGCCGCTTATGTGCACAAATGATCCCAAAGGGACTCGCCTTCAGCTTGACAAGATAGAACAGCTCTTTGGGCTGAAGAAGACCGAGCCATTGGCATTGGCAGCATTGTCATCGATGGACCTCTGAGCCACTCTGACACCGCACCAATGACATCAGCGGGACCGTCAGTGTTGTCAGCGGATAGGGGCACCAGAGACTGAACACCATCAATCTCCTCCAGGCTGAGGATGTCTGGTTTCTCGTCATTGTCCTCAGCATTCGGGAAAGACTGAGCCGAGCATTGAGGGAAGCTGCTGTTGAGGCGATACCCCCGAAGCGACCCTGTGGCAAAGAGCGCCAGTCTTCCATTGATGCTGGGGGTCCGTAACGGTCTCCACCTCTCCTGATGCCAGTCACCGATCTGCCTCGCAGGTCCGAAGAAGATCTGGCCACCTCTCCTTCCTCCCAGTTGGGTTGGCATTGGCAGCGTTCAAGGAGGAGCTGGATTGGCGAGTCCAGCTGGCAGTGGAATGGGCACTGCAGGGCATTGGTCCTGTGGCACTGTCCATCCTGGAACTGCTGCTGGAGAAGTTCAATGCATTCAGCAGTGCATTACCAACCCAGCTGGTGTCAATTCCTGGGACAGCATTGGTGCTCGACGGGCTCATGATGCCTCTCCCTACTGATAAAGTGGTCACTGCTGGTTCCTCCGAGGAGCAAGCTCCACCTTTGCCGGCAGAGACGCCAAGGCATGTAGCCTCCTGTCCAGATTTTCCGGTGCCTGCACCTCTAGAAGAAAGCCTAGGGCTCCATTCCCTGTGGCTTACAGTGAGGATGAGAGTCCATATGAACCCTGGGGAGATGATACCTCGGAGTCCTCCAAGGATTCTGAGGGTCTCCCCCTCAGACCCTTCTCCTCCAGAGAAGTGAAGGAAACCTCTACCTGAAGACTTAACCTTCGCAGGGTTTCTATGGGTGATGGCGGAAGCCATCCTATCTCAGTTGCTGACGGAGGAGGATGCCAGGCATAAATGCTTGATATCCTCCAGTTCGTGGAGCCTTCAATGGAGATCATGGTAGTCCTGATACACAAAATCCTTAAGGAGCTGCTGCTGTGGAAATGGGAGCACCACCTCACATTGCCTCCTGTTAATAAGAAGACTGACAAGGTCTACCTCATCCAGAAGGCTGCCTGATTTGATAAGCGTCAACTTCCTCACTAATCTGTGGTGATCGAATCCGTTCTCAAGAAGGCCTAGTGTTCTCTGACCCATTCCTTGGCACCCCCAGGGAAGGACCACAGAGTGGACACTCTTAGGAGGAAGGTGTTTCAGAGGGCCATGCTCATTGCCCGCATTGTTTCCTATCAGTTCTACATGAGCCAGTACTCTCGGGACATCTGGAAGTAGAAGCAGGAGGTGACTGAACAACTGCCTCAACAGCAGCAGGACACCCTCATGTACAGGAATGACTCGCCGACGTACCGTGTATTGAGGAGAATCTCTTCAGAAGATAGGGGGATGGACATGGTAGCCCAGCTCCGGGACCACCATGAAAGTCTCTAACTACTCCACCCAGCACGCTATACCCATCTTTCTCTTCTAGGAGGCTGGTGAGAACGGGACAGAGGAAATCCTTCTTTCGCCAGAGGAAATACTGTCCTCTGCCCCCTCCCTCCCGTCACCAGCATCAGGGCTCCTATAGCTGTCCCAGGCAGCAGAGGGCTTCCAAGCCCAGCTGGCGCCTCAGTCAACTCCAGGGATGTGGTTTTGACTGGGTCGTAGGGAGTGTAGGCCAGTCACCTGTACCCAGGATGTTGGACCCTCCAGTCAGGGGCAGGCTGCATTTCTTCGTGAACCAGTGGCCCAGTATAACCTTAGACTAGTGGGTTCTCTCCATCGTCTGTCAAGGCTACCTATTGAATCTGTTAGGTGCCAAATTGCCCTCCAAGCCCGTTTTGGGAGCCGGTAGCACATCAGAAGGTACTACTAGTGAAGCTTTCCTCCCTCTTAACGGCCAGAGCAGTGAAGCCTATCCTCCAGGGCAAAGGGGGGGGGGGGGGGGAATTCTACTCCAGGTACTTCCTGATTCCAAAGAGAACAGGAGGATTCCGTCCCATCTTAGACCTAAGGGCCTTGAACAAATTTCTAAAAAAGAAAAGTTCAAGATGGCTTCCTTGGGCGCCTTGATCCCCCTTTTACAAAAAGGAGACTGGTTATGCTCCCTTGATCTAAAGGACGCATATACACACATAGAGATCTTCCCCAGTCACAGGAAAGTATCTCCGATTTGTAGTGGGAAAACAGCACTTCTAGTACTGGGTGTTGCCGTTTGGGCTGGTGTCAACCCTCCCCCTTCACAAAATGCCTGGCCATGGTGGCAGCACATCTCCACAAGCTTGGGGGTGCATGTTTTCCCTTATCTGGACGATTGGCTGGTCAAGAGCACATCTCAAGCAGGGGCCGTCAGATCCATGCGCCTGACCATCCAGGTGTTGGAGTCGCTAGGGTTTGACATCAACTACCCAATGTCTCATCTCAGCCTATCATCTCAATTGGACTTCATAGGAGCCCTGCTAGACATGGCTCAGGCCAAGGCCTTCCTGCTTCATCAAAGGGCTGTTACTTTAACGAGCATCATGGCGGAGATTCAGCAGAGCCAGCAGGTGTCAGCATGGCATACATTGAGGCTGTTTGGCCATGTGGCCGCAACAATCCATCTCTCTTCCCATGTGCAGAGCCCAATGGTGGCAGTAGTGCCAGGCTACACAGAACATCCAGGACTGTATCTGAGTTACCTCGTCTCTCTGGGACTCGTTGTTCTAGTGGTGGGTACTTTCACATCTGGACCAGCGGATCTCTTTTCAAAGTCCTGCTACCCAAATTGTCTAACCACAGATGCATCCACCCTGGGGAGCTCATGTAGATGGATTCTGCAATAAGGGTCTCTGGTCTGCTCAGGAAAGCGGTTTTCAAATCAATTTCCTGGAGCTTCAGGAGATCCAGTATGTGCTATGGGCTTTCAGAAGTTGTTCTGATACAGACTGACAACCAGGTAGCTATGTAGTATGTCATCAAGCAGGCAAGCATCCCCCCTAATTGAATTCATTATAGAATGGATAAAAACAGATACCCCTTCCATCATCCTTGGAGATTTTAATCTCCATGTTGACTCACTCCCCCCTACTGCATCATGCGAAACGTTCATTCAATCGCTCCTTGCCATAGGCTTCCAACAAATTATAGCATCTCCAACTCATAAAGCTGGTCACACGTTGGACCTAATGTTTATTAACTCTAGCTTCCAGACCTCCAACTCATCCACCTGCACCCCGGTGCCTTGGTCCGACCACTACCTTATTGAAAGCAGACTCGCCATGAAGAAACCCCTCCCAACTAACTATCCTGCTCACACCACCATCATATCCAGAAAAACCTGCCCCAGCGACAAATTAACTGACGCACTAGCTTCTTCCCTACCAAGACTTATCTTATCAGACCCAGACACAGCCTTAGCATCCTGGCATAGCCTTACAGAAGACATTGCCAACAAACTATGCCCAATCACCGAACGTATCATAAATACCGCAGTGAAACCCTCTAAGCCATGGTACACCCAAGAGTTAAAAACCCTTAAATGCAATCTCAGACAAAAAGAGAGAAAATGGCGCAAGGACCCAACCCCCCAACTATCCTCCAGCTACAAAACAGCCCTTCATATATATAGACTGTCCACCCTTAAACATAAGCGAGACTTCTATGGAAAAAAAATCCATGACTATAATTTCAACCCTAAAGCTCTTTTCTCCTATGCGCTAACCTTACCACCCCTATCCCTCCTACCATTCCAGACTCTGAGGCTGCGGCTAAAACTGAAGAACTCGCCAACTACTTCCAAAGCAAAATCGCCAACCTGCTCTCCAGATTTTCCCCCACCAACCCCTCTCCCCCCACTAACCCACCTTCAATCCCCTCCCCATCCCAACCTTCAATGACCACAATTGACCTCACCTCCTCTAAAGAAATTACAGGCCTTTTGCGAAAACTTAAGCCAGCCTCTCACCCCAGCGACACCATCCCCACCAAAGCCCTAATAACCATCCCCAACAGCATATCCAACACCATAGCAGATATTATCAACTGCTCCACCACCCATGGGGTAGTCCCAGATTCCCTCAAACACGCTGTTGTCAAACCCCTCCTTAAGAAACCCTCCCTAGATCCGAAAGACCCTTCCAACTTCCGCCCCATTTCCAACCTCCCTTTTATCTCCAAACTTATGGAAAAGGTGGTCAATTCACAACTCATGGACTACCTAGAAAATCATGATATCCTCCATGTTTCCCAATTTGGATTCAGAAAACATTTTAATACCGAATCCTTACTGCTCTCCCTCTCTGACTATCTTCTCAGAGGACTGGGACAAGGTCACAGTTACCTCCTCGCCCTTCTCGATATCTCAGCGGCCTTCGACACCATCAGCCACCACCACCTCCTGACACGGCTAGAAAGCATCGGCATCTCAGGAATAGCTCTAGCCTGGTTCAAATCCTATCTCTCTAACAGAAAGTTCTCTGTTAAAATCGGAAACAACCTATCTGCCGCATACCCCCTACAACAAGGAGTCCCGCAAGGTTCATCACTTTCATCTACCCTCTTCAATATCTACCTCATCCCTCTCTGCCATCTCCTCTCCGACCTTAAACTCAAATTCTATCTCTATGCTGATGATGTACAGATCATCATTCCCATTCACAACTCTATATCTGACACCCTGGAGCACTGGGAAAAGTGCCTTGCAGCCATCAACGCACTCCTCTCCAACCTTCAGCTTGCACTCAACACGAACAAAACGGAACTCCTCTACATCTCCTCACATCCCCCCGACCTCCCACCTAACGACCCTAAACTTAACCTCCTCACAGCCCAACCGTCCATTAGGGACCTCGGAGTCCTTCTTGATCCTAATCTTAGCATGAAACCTCACATCAATTCCATCCTTAAAGCGGGCTTCTTCAAGCTCAATGTACTAAAGAAACTCAGACCCCTGTTCTACACCCATGACCTCCGTACAGTGATTCAAGCCACTCTCACCTCCAAACTAGATTACTGTAATGCTCTCCTATTAGGGCTCCCATTGTCCTCAATAAAACCCCTTCAACTACTGCAAAATGCTACTGCAAGACTCATTACTAACGCACGCAAACACGACCATATTACCCCCATCCTTAAGGACTTACATTGGCTCCCCATCCTGTCCCGTATACATTACAAAACGTTGACCATAATACACAAGTCCATCCACACCCACAACTCCAACTGGCTCGACCTACCTTTCACTGCCCCCCTGTCCACCCGAGCCACCAGATCTACCAACAAAGGCACCCTACATGTCCAATCCCTGAAAATGGCTCATCTCTCCACTACCCGCGACCGTGCTATCTCTATTGCCGGTCCGGCTCTTTGGAACTCCCTACCTGACCACATGCGCATTGAACCCTGTGCAATCAAATTCAAAAAGAAATTAAAAACACTCCTGTTCAACCATGCCTACCCAGAATAACCCTTCTCCATCTCCCCTCACAGTTCCCCCTTCAGGGGTCTGCCCTCTCCTTATATTAAGGAGACTATCATTGTAAATTATAAACTGTATTCTCTGGTTATGACTTTCTTGTTTTTAACTATCTTTCCTACTGCCTATTTATTTTATCCCCTGCCCAGTTACTTTCTCCCTGTTGAAATGTATTTTCCAAACTTTCAGTTATTATGTGAACCGGTATGATGTACCCACTAATGCCGGTATATAAAAGTTTCTAAATAAATAAATAAATCATATCTCTTGTGTCAGGAAGTAGTCCAGATCTGGTCATGAGCCCTGTACAGATGGTGCTCCGGACCATGTACCTGGCCGGGACCGAGAAAGTGCTAGAGACAGACTGAGTTGTACCTTCAGACCCTCCGAGTGTTCCCTGGACCAGGGGGTAGCGAATCGGATATTTTGCCTCTGGAGGAGTTTGGATGTAAATCTGTTTGTGTCCCCTTGCAACAGGAAGGTGCCTCAGTTCTGCAGCCTGTCAGATAGTAAACCAGCCTCGGACACCCTTGCCTATCATTGGGGCAAGGGTCTTCTGTATGCGAATCCTCTGATTCCCTTAGTAGCAAAGACTCTCTTGAAGCTTTGCGAGGACAAGGGACTATGATCCTCATAGCCCCTTATTGACAAAACAGTTTTGGTTTCCACTCCTACAGAGTTTCCATTCGGAGACTGATCAGTCTGGGCACTTCTCCAGATCTCATCACCCAGGATCAAGACAGATTGCGGCATCCTAACCTCCAGGCCCTGTTGCTCACAGCCTGGATGTTGAGAGGTTAATTCTGCAACCACTCAATCTCTCAGAGGATGTGTCTCGGGTCCTGGTGGCTTCTAGAAAGCCTTCCACTAGAAAGTCCTATGGTCTTAAATGGAGGAGGTTTTCCATGTGGTGTGAGAAGAAGGACCTAGATCTGTTCTCCTGCCCCACACAAAAGCTGCTTGATTATCTTCTACACCTATCAGAAACTGGCTTAAAAACCAACTACGTTAAAGTTCATCTCAGTGCAGTTGGCGCATACCGCCATGGTGTAGATGGTTCGCCCATCTCTGTACAGCCTCTTTTCTATTTCCTAACTTGTCTTTATACTATTATAATGTTAGGGGCGGATTTTCAGAGCCTTGCTCGCGTAAATCCGCCCAAAACCGGGCGGATTTACGCGAGCAGGGCCCTGCGCGCCGGGAAGCCTATTTTACATAGGCCTCCCGGCGCGCGCAGAGCCCCGGGACTCGCGTAAGTCCCGGGGTTCTCCGAGGGGGGCGTGTCGGGGGCGGGCCCGGTCGTCGCGGCGTTTCGGGGGCGTGTCGGCAGCGTTTTGGGGGCGGGTACGGGGGCGTGGCTACGGCCTGGGGCGGTCCGGGGGCGTGGCCGCGCCCTCCGTACCCGCCCCCAGGTCGCGGCCCGGCGCACAGGAGGCCCGCTCGCGCGCGGGGATTTACGCCTCCCTCCGGGAGGCGTAAATCCCACGACAAAGGTAAGGGGGGGGTTTAGACAGGGCCGGCCGGGTGGGTTAGGTAGGGGAAGGGAGGGGAAGGTGAGGGGAGGGCAAAGGAAAGTTCCCTCCGAGGCCGCTCCGATTTCGGAGCGGCCTCGGAGGGAACGGGGGTAGGCTGCGCGGCTCGGCACGCGCCGGCTATACAAAATCCATAGCCTTGCACGCGCCGATCCAGGTTTTTAGCAGATACGCGCGGCTCCGCGCGTATCTACTAAAATCCAGCGTACTTTTGTTTGCGCCTGGAGCGCAAACAAAAGTAGGCTATTCGCGCGCCTTTTAAAATCCGCCCCTTAATGTTTAGCTTCTAAATGAGTTTTTATAGTAATTTATATTTGAATATTTTATGCTGTATTTTATTTTCTTATTATTCAATTTTTTTGGATCTTTATTGTAAATCGTAGAGATAAAACTTGTTTCTGTCCAATGGTATATAAAAATTGTATAAATAAATAAATAAAATGCGGGACCTGCTTCAATTGATGCCTTCACTAAGGCCTCCCACTGTCTTGGGACTTCAACGTGGTGTTAACTCAGCTGATGAAAGCTCTTTTTGAGCCGCTGCGCACCTGTGAACTGAAATTCCTGGTGGTGGTGGTGGTGTTCACCTCAGCGTGCAGGGTCACTGAGCTCCAGACCTTAGTGATTTAATTACCTTATACTAAGTTTTATCATGGCAGGGTGGTCTTGTGTACGCACCCTAAGTTCCTGCTTAAGGTGGTAACGGATTTGCATCTTAACCAGTCAATTGTCCTGCCAACATTCTTTCCCAGGCCCCATTCGCACCAAGGCAAACAAGCCCTGCACAGTTTGGACAGCAAGCAAGCATTAGCCCTCTGTATGGAGCGGACAGAAACCCATAGAGAGTCCTCCCAACTTTTTATTTCTTTTGATAGGAATAGGTTGGGCATTGCCTTTGCCAAATGGACACTATCCAGTTGGCTAGCAGATTGCATCTCCTTCTGTTATGACCAGGCGGAACTGCATCATTCTGTCAGAGCTGCCATGGCAGCAGCGGTGGTCCACTTGTGAGCAGTTCCCATGGAGGAGATCTGCAAGGTTGTGACGTGGAGTTCTCTCCACACATTCACATTTCATTATTGTCTGGATAGGGATCGCTGATTCGACAGTAGGTTCAGCTAGTCTGTCCTTCAGAACCTATTTGAGGTGTAGAACCCAACTCTCCATGCCTAGGGCCTGTTGTTTGTGTTCAGGCTGTCTCCCCACTGTTACCAACAGCACTGTGGTTGTGCCTGTTGGCACTTGGTTTGGGTGTCTGTTGGTCCTCTTTTGTGTGGGTAAGCAGCCTGTAGCTAGGGATTCACCCATGTGTGAGGACTACCATCCTGCTTCTCCTGTGAGAAAGCAGACTTGCTCACCTGTAACAGGTGTTCTCCAAAAATGTTAGACTTCAGGAAACCTGCCCGCCACCCTGTGGAGTTGGGTTTCTCCTAACTTTTCATTTATATATATAATTCTATGTTATAAGACTGGAGAGGGATCCCCCATGGACACATGGATAGTGGCATTGCTGGGCATGCACAGTGTGCCAAGTCAAAGTTCTAGAAACTTTGACATAAGTATTCTGTGTCGGGGCTCCATCTGATGATGTTACCCATGTGTGAGGACTAATATCCTCGGAGAACACCTGTTACAGGTAAGCAACTCTTCTTTTCACATTTACCTGTTCAGGTCCTTTCATGATTTTCTAGATGTTTATCATATCCCCCCTCAGCCGTCTCTTCTCCAAGCTGAAAAGTCCTAACCTCTTCAGCCTTTCCTCATAGGGAAGCTGTTCCATTCCCCTTATCATTTTGGTAGCCCTTCTCTGTACCTTCTCCATCGCAATTATATCTTTTTTGAGATGCGACGACCAGAACTGTACACAGTATTCAAGGTGCGGTCTCACCATGGAGCGATACAGAGGCAGCATGACATTTTCCGTTTTATTCACCATTCCCTTTCTAATAATTCCCAACATTCTGTTTGCTTTTTTGACTGCCGCAGCACACTGAGCCGGCGATTTTAAAGTATTATCCACTATGATGCCTAGATCTTTTTCCTGGGTGGAACCTAACATTGTGTAACTACAGCAAGGGTTATTTTTCCCTATATGCAACACATTGCACTTGTCCACATTAAATTTCATCTGCCATTTGGACGCCCAATCTTCCAGTTTCGAAAGGTCCTTCCACAATTTATCACAATCTACTTGTGATTTAACTACTCTGAATAATTTTGCCAATTTGATCACCTCTCTCATCATACTCCTTGCAGATCATTTATAAATATATTAAAAAGCACTGGTCTGCTTTAACAGGGACTTGTTCTGTCTCTAGAAGCTGTACAGTATCCTGCATTAAGGCTACAATGCAGTAAGGTATCTGTACCTGCTCTCTGCTGGGGCAGTGTGTGTGTGTGAAGCTTGCAGTTCTGCGGTCTGTGCTATACCTGTTCTGTTCTGGGCAGTGTTTGTGTGTGAGGGAAGCCTGCACTTTCGTTATCTGTGCTTTACCCGTTCAGGGCTGGGACATTTTATGTATGTGTTTTTGTGAAGCTTGCACTGCTGCTGTCAGTGCTGTCCCGTTTCTGTGCTGGGGTAGTGTGTGTTTGTGTAAGGGAAGCCTGCACTGTCACTGTCCATGCTTTACCTGTTCTGTGCTGGGGTAGGATTTATTTATTTATTTTATTTATTTATTTAAGAGTTTTTATATACCGTCATTAAGTTATTTACCATCATAACCTGCCCCCTGCCCCCCCTTTGTATCGACCCCCCCCCCCTCATCCCTCCCCAGTTACTTAGTTATTTGTTCTGTTACTGCGTTTTACGTTATACACCGTTCTCTGTAAAGGCTATGCCTATATACTTTCTGTTGTAAGTTACTTGTGAACCGGCACGATGTGCAAACGGTTGCCGGTATATAAAATTAAATAAATAAATAAATAAAAAATAATAACGGTTTACAATCGGGCACCTGCATCAAAGAAAAATGTGGGTCATAATTTACATATTCGGTAACAAATAATATTATGAATAACATGGTATATGAAAAGGAGTTTACATTTAAAGAAATTCACATGGGGAAAATGAGTTTAGTGGCAATTCATCCTGATGGTTGCTAACAGTTAAAATATGGTGGCCTAATTCCAGAAGGAAATTAAGTGCTGAGTGCTCTATGCCGCTTATCCATATTCAATTGCCTGTGTCATTCTCTTTCTTGAAGGCTTGTTTGAAAAGCCAAGTTTTCAGTTGTGCTTTGAAAAGTTTATGATTACTCTGAAGTCTTATGTCAAGGGGCATGGAGTTCCATAATGTGGGGCCGGCTAGAGATAGTGCACGTTCTCTAACTTGGGTAAGTCTTGCTGTTTTCACAGATGGAATGGTTAAAAGTGCTCTGTTTGCTGATCTTAAATTTCTGTGTGGAACGTGTACTCTAAGTGCTGTGTTCAGCCACTGCCTGTATGTGTGCGTGTGTAGCTTGCAGTGCTGCTGCTCGTGCTTTACCTGTTCTGTGCTGGGGCAGGGTGTGTGTGAGTGAGGGTAGCCTGCACTGTTGCTATCTGTGCTGTGT